>NC_133325.1:40503793-40841087 GCF_042186555.1 Aquarana catesbeiana
GTTTGCTTCCTCTAGGCCCAAGTGGAACTTCATGACAGTCAGTATCTTCACGGGTTCCTCACAGGAGGACTCCAAATCCCATAACACTGGATGTCACACCTCTAGCACACCCTGCTGGAGCCAGCTTATACAGCAAGTGACTGGGATGGATCATTCCATACTTAGAGCATCATTTCTCAACCTTTTCTCAGTCATAGCATCCTGTGAAAGTATACAAAATCTTGAGGCACCCCTCAGGTTGCCCATCCCATCACAGCCCCCCTTCACGACAGAAGCCCTCCTCATCAGAGGTTGCCCATCACATCACAGCCACCCTTCACATCAGAAGCTCCCCTTCTCATCGGAGGTTCCCCGTCATATCACAGCCCCTTTTCACATCAGGAGCCCCCTTCTCATCAGAGGTTTCCCATCACATCACAGCCCCCCTTCACATCAGAAGCCCCATTTTTCATCAGAGGTTTCCTATCACATCAGAGCCCCTCTTCACATCAGGAGCCCCCTTCTCATCAGAGGTTTCCCATCACATCACAGCCCCCCTTCACATCAGAAGCCCCATTTTTCATCAGAGGTTTCCTATCACATCAGAGCCCCCCTTCACATCAGAAGCCCCCCTTCTCATCTGAGGTTTCCTATCACATCACAGCCCCTCTTCACATCAGAAGCTCCCTTCTCATTGGAGGTTCCCCATCACATAACAGCCCTCCTTCACATCAGAAGCCCTCCTTCACATCAGAAGTTGCCCATCACATCACAGCCCCGTTTCACATCAGAAGCCCCCCCCTTCTCATCAGAGGTTGCCCATCACATCACAGCCCCCCTTCACATCAGAAGCCCCCCTTCTCATCGGAGGTTCCTCATCACATCACAACCCGCTTCCATTCTGAAGCCCCCCTTCTCTTCAGAGGTTGCCCATCACATAACAGCCCTCCTTCACATCAGAAGTTGCCCATCACATCTCAGCCCCCCTTCACATCAGAAGCCCCCCTTCTCATCAGAGGTTGCCCATCACATCACAGCCCCTCTTCACATCAGAAGCCCCCCTTCTCATTGGAGGTTCCCCATCACATCACAACCCGCTTCAGATCTGAAGCACCCCTTCTCATCAGGTTGCCCATCACATAACAGCCCCCCTTCACATCAGAAGCCCTCCTTATCCAAGGTTGCACATCACAGCCCCCCTTCACATCAGAAGCCCCCCCTTCTCATCAGAGGTTGCCCATCACATCACAGCCCCCTTTCACATCAGAAGCCCCCCTTCTCATCAGAGGTTGCCCATCACATAACAGCCCCCCTTTACATCAGAAGCCCCCCTTCTCATCAGAGGTTGCCCATCACATCACAACCACCTTCACATCAGAAGCCCTCCTCATTAGAGGTTGTCCATCACATCACAGCCCCCCTTCACATCAGAAGCTCCCCTTCTCATCAGAGGTTTCCCATTACATCACAGCCACCTTCACATCAGAAGCCCTCCTCCTCAGAGGTTGCCCATCACATCACAGCCCCCCTTCACATCAGAAGCTCCCCCTTCTCATCAGAGGTTGCCCATCACTTCACTGCCCCCCATCACATCAGAAGCCTCCCTTCTCATCGGAGGTTCCCTATCACATCACAACCCCTCTTCAAATCAGAAGCTCCCCTTGACAGTTCAGTTCCCCCTTCACTTTAGAGGCCCCCTGATAATATTAGAGGCCTCCCATCATGTCAGGGGTCCCCTCATCACATTAGATCCCCCTCTATACATGAGCAAGGCTGCTGCTATAAATCACAGATACAGCCTATCTCACCCCCCCCCAATATTAAAACTATATTTTTGCACAAATACACTAACATACTAGCATCATTATTAGCAGATTCAAAAACTACATAACTTACAAAATTCCTGCTAAACCTAAAAGATAAAACTGTATTGAGTTTATAGAAGAAACTTTATGTGTGAATGATGTATTGGGGCTCATTCACATGGGTGCTGTGGCCTGTACAGTGTGAACCAGGGGGGTTTTAAATGTGGCAGAAAGCCACCTGGAGCTGTGTGTAGGCAGCCTAGGTATGGAGACGGAGCAGCTGTATGAACACAGCCACAGGTCCTAATTTGACAGGTATGTAGATGCAGGTGTAGGGCCCCTGGACACAGACAGTGTGCATTCGGGGCCGCTCGCCCGCACCTGGACACTTCTCAAATTAGGACCTGCCACTGTGCTGAGCCCCTATAGAGCAGGGGTAGGCAAACTGGGGCCCTTCAGCTGTTGTGGAACTACATTTCCCATGAGGCATTGCAAGGCTGGCAGTTACAATTACTCCCAGAGGCATGATGGGACTTGTAGTTCTGCAACAGCTGGAGGGCCCCAGGTTGCCTGCCCCCTGCTATAGAGTAACAGGCAGCTCCAGCTGGATGAACAAACAATTTTGGTTTTGCTTGAAGAAAAAGTGTCAACCTTATGCCAGACATAACGGCTCAGCAGAGCTACAGTCTGCTAGAGAGGTAAGCATGAATAGTCTTTGTTTGCAGGGGCCCTGTTTTTTAATACAAAACGTTTTCCAGACATTTTAAAGCTGAACTCATGCACAAAAACGTTATTTGAATATATTCCTTAACCACTTGCCGACCGCCGCATGCCGATGTACGTCCAAACTTTGGCAGCGGATATCGTTGTTATGGCAGCAGCTAGCTGCCATAACCCTGGTATCCCTGTTTTCGTGCGGCGGTCGGCTTTAGGATAAAAGTGGTCTCTGCGGCGGATTCGCCGCGAGATCACTTTTATCAGTGGCGGGAGAGGGCCCCCCCCTCCCGCCGCGATCCGGTGCCCTCTGCCGCTTACCGGAGCCGTCGGTGGTGGCGGAGGCGATCGCATCCATCTCCGTGCTGTGCCTGGAGACGAGTGAGGCTAAGATGGCGCCCACTCATCTCCATGACGCTGCTGGGCGGAAGCGAAGTCAAAACGTCACTTCCGCCCATACGTCTTAAAGGCACAATTTTTTCAATGTCATTTTTTTAAATGACTTTTTTTTTAATTATTGCTTTTTAGTGTCTTTTTGACCCCAGATCTCATATTTAAGAGGACGTGTCATGCTTTTTTCTATTACAAGGGATGTTTACATTCCTTGTAATAGGAATAAAGGTGACCAAATTTTAAAAAAAAAAAAAACTGTGTAAAAATAAATAAAATCATGCAAAATAAATAAAAAAAACATTTTTTTAAAACCCCCCCCCGTCCCGGCGAGCTCGCATGCAGAAGCGAACGCATACGTGAGTAGCGCCCGCATATGAAAACGGTGGTCAAACCACACATGTGAGGTATCGCCGCGACCGGTAGAGCGAGAGCAATAATTCTAGCTCTAGACCTCCTCTGTAACGCAAAACATGCAACCTGTAGAATTTTTTAAACGTTGCCTATGGAGATTTTTGAGGGTAAAAGTTTGACGCCATTCCACGAGCGGGCGCAATTTTGAAGAGTGACATGTTGGGTATCAATTTACTCGGCATAACATTATATTTCACAATATAAAAAAAAATTGAGCTAACTTTACTGTTGTCTTATTTTTTTATTCAAAAAAAGTGAATTTTTTTCCAAAAAAAGTGTGCTTATAAGACCGCTGCGCAAATACGGTGCAAAAAAAAGTATTGCATTGACTGCCATTTTATTCTCTAGGGTGTTAGAAAAAAAAACAATATATAATGTTTGGGGGTTCTAAGTAATTTTCTAGCAAAAAAACCTGTTTTAAACATGTAAACACCTAAAATCCAAAGCGAGGCTGGTCCTTAACCACAAAGGACATAAATCCAGTTTGTTTGCACCAAATGCTTTTTCAAACCCAGATATGACCTTGTTAAAGTAGCAGTGACATCATCACTGTGCTGTGCATAGCCTGGGCAGACAGCAGAGCTGCGGGAGGGACCCAGCAGGCTCCGCCCACTACAGGCTGCCTGTCTAAAACTACAGGAGGGGGGCGGAGACAAGACCAGTCATCCTGCACAAGGAGAGAGAGCAGCAGTGAGCGGTCTTTATTACAGGAAGTTCCTAAGTTTGCACAGATCTGGAAGAAATACACAAAGCTCACCGAGATTCAAGGAAGAATACACATGACCAATGGATTTAGACAATATTTGCTTATCCCGGAGTTCATCTTTAAAACATAAAGTAAGACTACGAATACTCAGAGTGTCCTTGTAGAACAGCAACCTGCATTTAACTACATTCCAGGATGAGATCTCAGAGGGAGGATGTTTACGGTAAATATTGATTTACTTTTCTGTTCTTTGGCATTCAATAATGTGTGTGGGACTAAAATAGCAGCAAGGGCTGACTTTAAAAAAAAAATAATTTAAAATTGCCGTGTCATCACAGCATTGCCGAGGATCTAGATTTTCCTGAACGGTTTATTTTTACAGCATTTCAATGCTATTTTTTTTTCTTTTAAACAATTGCAATTTAAAGCCAGTGCCATGTGCCCAGACACTGCATGAACTGGATTACACTAGTATGTAAAAGCTGCACCAAGGATACAGCGCCTTGAAAAAGTATTCACACCCCTTGAAATTTTCCACATTTTGTCATGTTACAACCAAAAACATAAATGTATTTTATTGGGATTTTATGTGATAGACCAACACAAAGTGGCACATAATTGTGATGTGGAAGGAAAATGACAAATGGTTTTCAAAATGTTTAACTCTGATACCCCTAACTAAAATCTAGTGGAACCAATTGCCTTCAGAAGTCACCTAGTTAGTAAATAGAGTCCACCTGTGTGTAATTGAATCTCAGTATAAATACATCTGTTCTGTGAAGCCCTCAAAGGTTTGTTAGAGAACCTTGGTGAACAAACAGCATCATGAAGAACAAGGAACACACCGGACAGGTCAGGGATAAAGTTGTGGAGAAGTGTAAAGTAGGGTTAGGTTATAAAAAAATATCCCAAGCTTTGAACATCTCACAGAGCACTGATCAATCCATCATCCGAAAATGGAAAGAGTATGGCACAACTGCAAACCTACCAAGACATGGCCGTCCACCTAAACTGACAGGCCGGGCAAGGAGAACATTCATCAGAGAAGAGCCAAGAGGTCCATGATAACTCTGGAGGAGCTGCAGAGATCCACAGCTCAGGTGGGAGAATCTGTCCACAGGATAACTATTAGTCGTGTTCTCCACAAATTTCACCTTTATGGAAGAGTAACAAGAAGAAAGACATTGTTGAAAGAAAGTCATAAGAAGTCCTGTTTGCAGTCTGTGAGAAGCCATGTGGAGGACACAACAAACATGTGGAAGAAGGTGCTGTGGTCAGATGAGACCAAAATTGAACTTTTTGGCCTAAAAGCAAAACACTTTGTGTGGAGGAAAACTAACACTGCACATCACCCTGAACACACCATCCCCACCGTGAAACATGGTGGTGGCAGCATCAATGTTGTGGGGATGCTTTTCTTCAGCAGGGACAGGGAAGCTGGTCAGAGTTGATGGGAAGATGGATGGAGCCAAATTAGGGCTGGGAAAAAAATCGATTTAAATCTTGAATCGAGTTGAGAGGTCAAATCGATTCAAAATTTAGGCAAATCGATTTTTTTAGATTTTTTTTTTTTTTTCACCGCGCCGGTCCGGAGGCGCTGCGGGCATGAGTTTTTAGGCGAGGCCGCGGCTTCGGCCTAGTTCGCGGCTACGGCCGGACGCCGCGGACTAGGCCGAAGCCGCGGCCTCGCCTAAAAACTCATGCCCGCAGCGCCTCCGGACCGGCGCGGACACCGCGCGGGCCTGAAGAACTGCGGGCAAGGAGTTTTTAGGTGAGGCCGCGGCTTCGGCCTAGTCCGCGAGGCCGGACGCCGCGGACTAGGCCGAAGCCGCGGCCTCGCCTAAAAGCTCATGCCCGCAGCGCCTCGGGACCGGCGTGATTTCCAAAAAAAAAAAAAAAACTCGATTCGAATCGTGAATCGAGTTTTTTTTAAGAGAATCGAAGATTTTTTTTTTTAAGAAAATCTCCCAGCCCTAAGCCAAATACAGGGCAATCTTAGAAGAAAACCTGTTAGAATCTGCAAAAGACTTGAGACTGGGGTGGAGGTTCACCTTCCAGCAGGACAACGACCCTAAACATACAGCCAGATCTACAATGGAATGGTTTACATCAAAGCATATTCATGTGTTAGAATGGCCCAGTCAAAGTCCAGACCTAAATCCAATTGAGAATCTGTGGCAAGACTTGAAAATTACTGTTCAGACGTTCTCCATCCAATCTGACAGAGCTTGAGATATTTTGTAAAGAAGAATGGGCAAAAATGTCACTTTCTAGATGTACAAAGCTGGTAGAGACATCCCCAAAAAGACTTGCAGCTGTAATTGCAGCGAAAGGCGGTTCCACAAAGTATTGTATCCACAATGGCTCAAAAGTGATATGGTCCAGAAATATTTAGACAGAATAAAGGTGGATAGAGCACCTGGACCAGATGGCATCCACCCACAGATCCTAAAAGAATTGAGCTCTGTCATTTCAAAGCCATTTCAAAAGTCTTTACCAAGTAACTATAGACCTGTTGGTTTAACTTCTATAGTTGGGAAGATTCTTGAGAGTTTAATAAAAGACCACATAGACAAGTTCTTGCTGGAAAAAAATAATTTAAGCAACAGACAGCATGGATTCATGAAAGACAGAAGTTGTCAAACCAATCTGATTTCTTTTTATGAGGAGGTAAGTAAAACCTTGGACAGAGGGGTGGCTGTGGACGTGGTATACTTGGATTTTGCAAAAGCGTTTGACACAGTTCCCAAAAACACGGCTCATGTGTAAGGTAAAGTCTACAGGCTTGGAAAGATCAGTGTGGGGGGATCATGGTATGGGGTTGTTTTTCAGGGGTTGGGTTTGGCCTCTTAGTGCAAACCTTCTGTAGTACAGCTGCCCTCCAGAGCCCCACTTTTTACTTACCTAAATCAGATCTTTCCAGCGACAGAAACGAGCCCAGCAGCTCCAGCCGCTGTCTCGGGTCCTCATTGGACAGATTGATAGCAGCGGGAGCCATTGGCTCCCGCTGCTGTCAATCAAATCCAGTGACACAGGGGGCAGGGCCGAGTCGTGTCAATGGACGCAGCAGCAGGACTCGGGAGCGCACCCGCATGAGTGCCCCCTTGGAAAGCGGGTCTCCGAGAGGGCACTCGATGCGGAGAGGAGCCAGGAGCGTCACTGGGGGGCCCCAGAAGAGGAGGATCGGGGCTACTCTGTACAAAACCTTTGCACAGAGGAAGTAAGTATAACATGTTTGTTATCTAAGAAGAGAGAACACAGGAAGCGTCACCTAAGTGCATTATTACAAGCACATTTTAATGGCAAAGTAGCTGTAAACACTCACAAGAGGAAGTAAAAACATAGGCTCATCTGTAATCTGATGTTGTAGTGGGATCCTGGGGCTCCAGGTGTCCATGAAAGAATCCAATGTGGCCCAGAGAGTCAGCAGCCCGTCCCGTGGCCACCAGGAAGGCTCCAGGAACCAGCCTGGAACACATGGAAATGACGTCACAGGCAGCTGGGCTACGTCCGGGATCACTGTTACAGTTCGATGGGTTGGGCAGATAGGCTACGCGCTCGGAGCTCAGCTCCTTCTACAGGTGGTGGCAGCATCATTCTGTGGGGATTTTTTTTCAGCAGTCAGGACTGGGAAACTGGTCAGAGTTGAGGGAAAGATGGATGGTGCTAAATACAGGGATATTCCTGAGCAAAACCTGTACCACTCTGTGTGTGATTTGAGGCTAGGATGGAGGTTCACCTTCCAGCAGGACGATGACCCCAAACACACTGCTAAAGCAACACTTGAGTGGTTTAAGGGGAAACATGTAAATGTGTTGGAATGGCCTAGTCAAAGCTCAGACCTCAATCCAATAGAAAATCTGTGGTCAGACTTAAAGATTGCTGTTCACAAGCACAAACCATCCAAATTGAAGGAGCTGGAGCAGTTTTGCAAGGAGGAATGGGCAAAAATCCCAGTGGTAAGAGGTGGCAAGCTCATAGAGACTTATCCAAAGCGACTTGGAGCTGTGATAGCTGCAAAAGGTGTCTCTACAAAGTATTGACTTTAGGGGAGGTGAATAGTTATGCACATTGACTTTTTCTGTTATTTTGTCCTATTTGTTCTTTCACAATAAAAAAAAAAAATCTTCAAAGTTGTGGGAATGTTCTGTAAATTAAATGATGCAAATCCTCCAACAATCCATGTTAATTCCAGGTTGTGAGGCAACAAAACACGAAAAAATGCCAAGGGGGTGAATACTTTTGCAAGACCACCAGGCATAAAAAGGAGAAATGGTTTCATGTTTCTTGAATTGTAGTGAGTGTTCTCCTCTCCTCTCAACATTCCCTCCACCTATCTCCCCCTACAGTTTTATTTCTGACTTTAGCCACAAATGCCCAGAGGTGAACAAGTAGAAAGAAACAAACAAAAGATATGACAAATAATGAATTCTGCGGCCTGGTGCTGCCCATTCTAACCCGGCTGCCCTAGTAGGGATTAGCCCACGACTGCAGTTATGGTAGATAATACAGCCCTGGCGGGGTACCCTGAGCTCCCACAGTTGCAATGCAGTAGAAGTATAGTAGGTGTAAAAATAGAAGAGAATCCATCTTGTTCCGATCTGACTCCAATAAACGTGACAATAATGTTGATTTCCGTTAATGTCCATTGACTTTGTGTTGTCAGTTTCAGACACTCAGTGCTCTGCCTGCGAGACAGCAGCTCCCAGCCTCTGATGATGAAGCTGCAGTACCTATTTGCTTTTCTTGAACACAGTCAGGTAAGTGGTTTATTTTTTTGGTTTCAGTTTTTTTTAAAGCCCAACTGAAGTCACAGAATTCGGTTTTCAGCCAGATAAACGTTTTATCCACAACCTCCATTCTCTCAGATTTATCTTTTGCTCTCCTTTCACAGCAGTTGGACAGTATGTCTTAATATGATGAGACACCAGGGTCAGACCACCCTGCCCCGGTGTACAATATTCTATTACATGCCTGGACAGACACCCCCCTTTCACCCACCACCGTGTATGAGGATGCACTCATCGATGCCAGCATAGAGCACTGGAGGGGGGGGGGGGGGGGGTGAAAGGAAGCAAGTTTTCATTAAATTGACTGTAATGCTTTGTTTTTTTTTTTTTTATTTTTTTAACCACTTCAGCCCCGGAAGGATTCACCCCCTTAATGACCAGGCCATTTTTTGCCATACGGCACTGCGTCGCTTTAACTGACAATTGCGTGGACGTGCGATGCTGTACCCAAACAAAACTGATGTCATTTTTTTTTTACCTATTTTCTTTTGGTGATATTTGATCACCTCTGCGTGTTTTATTTTTTGCGCTATAAACAAAAAAATAAAAAAACAACATTTTACTTTTTGCATAAATACATATACCCCCAAGAAATGTAGAAAAATAAATTTATTCATCAGTTTAGACCAATATGTATTCTGCTACATATTTGTGGTATAAAAAAAAAATCACAATAAGCGTATATTGATTGATTTGCGCAAAAGTTATTGCGTCTACAAAATAGGGGAAAGATTTAGGGACTTTTGAAACTTTTAGCTGGACTGCGACATTGCAGCGGACAAATCTGACCCTAAGTGACACTTTTTGGTGACCAGTGACACCAATACAGTGATCAGTGCTGTAAAAATGCACTGATCACTGTATAAATACACTGGCAGGGAAGGGCTTAACACTAGGGGGCGATCAAGGGGTTAAGTGTTCCCTAGGGAGGTGCTTATTAATTGTGGGGGGAGTGGACTAACGGGGAGTAGAGGGAGATCTCTGTTCTGGATCACTAGGAACAGCAGATCTCTCTCTCCTCCCCTGTCAGAATGGGGATCCGCCTTGTTTACATAGGTAGATCCCTGTTCTACCTGTGTGGGGAGCAATCGTGAGTGGCCGGTGGACATCGAGTCCGCCGGACCCACGTGCACGCTCCCCACCTTGTGCAGCGGGCGTGCCACCGGCAGCGTGCGCGCCCTGACGATCGCATGCACGGAACAATGTACGGTTCGCACAGCTGAGCCGCCTTGCCACAATATATCTGCGGTGGGCGGTCAGCAAGTGGTTAAAATACCAAACATGTTGAGAGAGAAAAACGCTGCTAAACGCAGTATATAAAAGGGGCAAAACTGATGTTTGTAAACGTCAGTTACTAGCTTTTAAGTTTCCAGTGTTGAGAGGAGGTTTTCAAACGACATGTGTACATGAAGCCTAACAGTCCATGTTAAAACCAAAGGGTTTAGTTTGCACACATTTGCAATTATATGTGTAAGCTGCAGCGGCCACGTCACGGCACCCAAGTGTACTGTAGTCCGAAACTTCTTGTTTTTAACGTGAACTGTAATGCCACGTACACACAAGTGGACTTCTCGTCGGACTGAACTCCGAAGGACTTTTCAACGGAGTTCCGACAAAACGGACTTTGCCTACACACGATCACACCAAAGTCCGATCCTTTCAAACGTGATGACATACGACCTGGGCTAGAAAAGGAAGTTCAATAGCCAGTAGCCAATAGCTGCCCTTACGTCGTTTTCGGTCCATCGGACTAGCATACAGACAAACGTTTTTTTCGATAGGAATCGAGTCAGTCGGAAATATTTGAAACTTGTTCTATTTCTAGGTCCGTTGGAATTTTCGACAGAAAAGGTCCGATGAAGGTCTGATGAAGCCCACACACGATCGAATTGTCCGCCGGAATGATTCCGTCGGACCTTTGATGCCGAAAAGTCCGGTCGTGTGTAGGCGGCATTAGGGTCAATTTGGTTTGTTGCAGTTTGAGTCCTAACCTGGTCTGTAACAAGGACTAAAGATATTTAAAGGTAGATGTCCATATTGACCTAAAGAGTTCCCATGAGCCTGTGGAAGAGGTATAAAGAATTTTAACTTGGAAGAAAGTGAACAGATACTAGAAAAGTCTACTGAACTGAGGGAATTTTTGCTTTTTTTTTGGTATCCTTTACCGCTAACTATCATTCTTTTGACAACTGAGTCAATACATTTGTGCAAAAGAAGGTTGGAGGCCTTGAAGCCTTTCAGTACTGGAAGGTTCAAGGACTGTCCGAGTGCAGCTACAGGCAAGATCACCGGTAGGGAAAGCAGGAGAGCCTGTTAATAATTAAAAACGTTGACCAATTATGTTTTATTTTATTATTATGTGAAAATATTGTAAGTGAAATTGATTCAGTTTTGTGTTTTTGTTCCACAGCGTCCAGCAGTCTCACCAGAAAGTTTTTTGGCTTCTTCTTGGCCTCCTTGGTTTACTCCCGGCATTCAGCAAGACTGCTCAGAATATCTGAAATATCTCCTAGATCGGTAAGCAGAAGCACAACTTCATTTTACCACAAAAACAATACCTCTCCTTCGCTTTTAACAGGGGCATTTTCCAATTTTAACCCCACACCACCTTCTCCCTCTCTAGGGCAGTGGTTCTCAACCTTATTAGGACCAGGACCCGGTAAATTCTTCGGAAACCTTCTATGCTCCAACATTAAAAAAATTCAGTTCATACTCACAAAAAAGTATGGGAATACAAAATATGTACTGAAATTCTGGAAGGCTTTGGATGGGACTGGGTGTCACTGTGGGAGGAAAGAAGGTTTTGGAGAGGGTTAGTAGTCTCTGCAGCAGACATAGTGGCCTTTTAAGTCATGAGGTCTCTAGAAGGAGCTGGAGGCAATTTTGGGGGATGGGGCCTATATGGGGCTGGGGGCGTTGTCAAATGTTGGTAGGCATGAAGGGCTCCTAGGGTGGCTGTGGGCACTGAGAGGTTGTGTAGTGCCTATGGTAGCTGGGAGACACTATGGGAGCTTAGGGGATAGGCCGCTAGCTGGAGGTCCTGGAGGAAGGAGACTGTGGAGTGGCAGTGGACTATGGCCCATTATTTGAGAACCACTGCTCTAGAGCATGTCTCTGTTTTTTACTCTTTTCTGTAGTGAAAAGCAGGCTTGTAAAATTACCAGGCTTGTAAAGTCCTTGCAGGAGTTTCTTACTGACGTAGGCACACCACCATAACTATCTCATAAGAGCCCTTTTTCTACATAATTTTTGTGGGCAGGAAAGGAGAAAGGTAGAGTTCTGTAGTCTAGTGGGCTTACAACACTCATTGCAATTTAGGTGCAGAAAAGGCACTATTTTATCAGACCAAATAGAAATGTAAGAGCTCACTGAAATTCTAGCAGATCATCAGGTATTTTTTGGACCTGCAACATTTTTATGGGTAAAACATAGGGAAATGTGTATGTGTTGCAGAGATGTACTGAATGTTAAGCATACACTATAAAGTATTTTTTACCTTTGTTAACATTTCTTTGTGACACCAAAGTGTGACTTCTTTCTTTATTTAAGGTATTTTTTTATTTTTGAGATTTTTAGCTCTAATTTTCTGTTCTCCTTAAAGGCTTCATGAAGAAGAGAAAACTGGAAAGAGAATTTCCCAAACCTTGGCCCAAACTAGCAGTAGTTTACAATCGAAGAAGACCCTCTTGGGCAACAGGACATTAATAGAGCAGATGTTCGGTGGAAGAATTGTTACCAAAATTCGATGTCTGAAATGTCAATGTGTTTCGGCAAGGGAAGAAGCCTTTACTGACTTATCTTTGGCTTTTCCTCCAAGTGACTGCACCAAAAAAAAGCTTCCTCAAGCTCCTAATTCTTCCTCTCCACCAGAAGAAGTGGTAGGACCATATGATGCTCACACAAAACCCAAAGCTCATCCCTTACAAACCACGGACTGTCTAGATGATGTCAGGTGGCAACAGAAAATTGAGGAAAATCGAGGTAAAGTGAGCCCAGCTGAAGCCTTGAAAATTCATGGAAAAGATTCCACTAAGGACAAAGATGAAAATAATTGTATGGTGGTTGGCTTTCGGAATTTGAGCACTGGCAACTCCTTTGAAAAAGCGGGTCCCAAGAAATGTTCCCTTGCCCTTACTGATCTGATCAACCATTTCTTATGTCCAGAGATGTTGACCGCAGACAATAAATATCGATGTGAAACTTGTCTGTCCTTACAAGATGCAGAGAAAATTGTGGAGCTTTCCACTGGTCCACGATACCTTATTTTGTCTTTGCTCAGGTTTTCATTTGATTTGAAGGCCATGAAGAGGAGAAAAATCTTGGACAATGTATCCATTCCAATGATTCTCAAGTTACCTATCCATGTGCCTTCTTCCCCTCAGCCAGAGAATGCATCTATAGAAAGGGGCAGTAGATATGCCTCTATGAAGGTACACCAGTCTGCAACCTATGACTTGTGTACCGTAATTGTACATTCTGGACTGTCTTCCGAAAGCGGTCACTACTATTGTTATTCTAGAGAGTGCATGGACACTGAGAGCCACAAGCCGCCCAGTGCTGATATGAAAAGGTCTGCTCCTGACAAACATCTGGACATGGAAATCCAGTGGTACCTCTTCAATGACACCAGAGTGACCTTTTCATCCTTTGAATCTGTCAGCAACATAACATCCTTTTTTCCCAAGGATACAGCCTATGTGCTCTTCTACAGGCACCGGCCATATGGCCTTCCCGAGGCAACACAAGACTTAGAAGCAGCCAAGCCACATGGTGATACCTCTCTGAACAAGGAGCTAATGGAAGCAATTACTAAAGATAACATCAAGTATTTGCAGGTGAGCAGGCATTTTTTTTTAGCTTATCCACTTCAGTCCCAGAGCCATTTTGTAAAAAAATTTGCACACATGTTAAAAATACAAAGCAGAGACCCTGGAGAATAAAAGGGTGGTATTTGCTATTTTTATGTTACATGACATTGGCACAACAGTTTATCAAACCCATATTTCTGGTAAAAAATACACATTATAGAAGTTAATTGTAGTGCACACAGACACAATATATTACTCAATTATTTGGTAAAAGACAAAAGATTAGGTTGTGCCAAGTAAATAGATACCCAACATGTAAAACCTTAAATCTGCATGCTAAAAAATGTTGTTAAACTTCAGTACTCAAAATTGTGCAAAGGTGACACTTTAAAAGCCCCTACAGGTCATCATTTTAGATTTAAGCATGAATACGTGGGCATTGTATTATTGCAGTCGTATGTTTTTGTATGTAGGCGTCCCAGTGCATTTATGTATGTATGTGGGGGTGGGGGCTTTTAAATTAAAAAAATATATATTTATCACTTTAAATGTTTAAAACCTTTCTACAAAACTTTATTGCTGTCACGTAGCGGACCAATAGACCCCTATGTCATAACATGTAGGTTCTGACAGATTCTGTTAATGGATAGACCCCTGATGTGTCCCCTACACTCCACTGTAGCTAAAAGAGCAAAGATCGTGCTCCATTAGCTGCTTCCCCAGCCAGCGCTGCCAGAGAATGACAGCTCTGAACCAGGAAGTGATGTAATAATCACTGTATTATGTCTGTGGTCATGTGTACCCTGCTACTTGTAAGGGGGCTTCTGATTGGCCGACTGTTGGTGCCAAATCACGCAAGCTCCCGCCCTGCTTCTTCTAGAATAGGATTACAACCCACGGCTGGTAGTTCTTAGCCTTCGCCATATTGTGCTCCTTGCCATAGGCCTTCCAACGTTATCCCCGGCCATTAGCCTTTATATTCACAAGAAAGCACCACGTATAAGTTATATTTTTTGACACATTACTAATGTTCTTCAAAGAGGGCTGTGATACATCACATCACACAGACATGCCAACAGGTGTTTTCTGCATACATCGTCATACACATAAGTGGCCAAGCTGTAGTAGTCATTGTGAAAGCCACACACTGCACATCACTGATAGGCCATCTTCTCTTAGTATATCTCTCTCTCTCCTCTCTTTGGGAGCACCACAAGGACTCAACTTCCCATATACTATAACTTCTCTTCAAACAGATTCACAAGGTGAAGCATCCTGCTCTGTCAGCTGAGAATAACAAGGTGTCTTCTACAGTATTCCAGTCTCTCTTCTATGTTCCCCTCCATGTTACACTCTTACTTCCCTAGTAGTCACTCAGAGGGCCCTGACTTGCCCGTTAGGCTTTATGCATCCAGCTCACATCTCCCTTCATGTCGTTCCAGGGACAGAACTGCTGCAGCTGCACCTCTGAATTCAGTACACTTCTCCCAGGTGTCATTAGAAGTCCCAGGGGCATTAGTACTCAGAGAACACTAGCCTGGCCTAGAAGGCCTTTTGCATCCCACTCGCAGTCCAGTTAGACCAGGGATCCCCACACTACGGCCCTCCAGCTGCTGCAGAACTACACATCCCATGAGGCATTGTAAAACTCTGACATTCACAGACCTGACTAGGCGTGATGGGAATTGTAGTTCCTGAACAACTGGAGGGCCATAGTTTGAAGACCCCTGAGTTAGACCATATTTCCAGTCCACTTAGACCATGTTTCTTGAGACAGGACAACCACAGTTGGCTCTTCTGGCTATTGGACTATCTCACCTGGGGGGCCCTCTGCCCTATGCAGGGCTTTTGCAGTAGCTGGTTACATCTGCAAGGCTGAGGGATCTTTGTTTCCCATGCCCCATCTGACTAGGACTTTCTCCCTCCTGGCATTTATATGGGTGCTCTCCATGTATTTTTTATTTTAATTAAACAGGATTAAGTTATGTTTCTTTTTTGCAGTGCATATAATTCTTACCAGAGAACCTATTAAATTAAAAAGTGTGCTTTTGCCATGAGAATTAAAAATTATATGGATAGTAGAAGGAAATTTGAACTGGCAGGACGGTTGATATCGAAAGGTGTTTTTAAAGTGCGCTTGTTCCAGAACTTTTGGATTTGTTTTGTATTTTTCTAGGAGCAAGAAAAGGAAGCCAGGAACACAGCAGCTTATATTTCCCCACTACTGAAATCTCCTTTATGGTGGCAGGACTTCGACAAGGACAGCGATGATGATGGCTCGTCAGGAGGACTCGGCCCATCTGCTGGAGGGGCTTCTGGATCATTTCATGGTCTGGTGTTTTAGAAGATCCTCACGTGATGACCCCTCAGCATAATCATTGCGCATATTTATTTTCCCTTGACCAGGGTATATAGACTGCAGATTATAGAAGGGTGGGTGCAGCTGATGGGACCATGATCCCTGATCAACACCATCAGGAACACGCTGAGACTTAAATCAAAACTTTAGCTTTACACCCAAGAAAAGAAAAAAACATAACTGTCTACCATGTGCATCCATTTACCATTTATCCATTTTTTAATTTCTTATCTACAATACCGGGAAAAAAATACCCACTAAAGGACTTCAGTGTAAACTATCCAAAACCGAACAAGGATGACTGCAGCAATTAAAATGCTCCCTTAAAAAGTATACTTTTATTTCACATAAAAATAAAACTCCTATAACCAATTAAAAAAAAACACCCTTATTGTTAGTCACAATATTAATATATTATTGTTATTTCAGCAACATTACCCCAAAAATACACATCCAATGTACCCAGCAGAAGAATCTATCTATCATGATATGGTCTGATTGCTGAGATACAGTGGTGTGGGCTAATTATCAACAACGTTTCTAGCTTACAAAAGATTTTGTTTAAAAAAGAATATTCATCAAATGGCAACATTTCCTTGAAATGCCTCAACTCAATTTTGCTTATCCCTTTTGGCCATACACACATCAATTAGATTTTTTTTTTTTTTGTCTTATATAAATGTTTAATTTGATCTGGGATTTTTTAATGGATATTATTTCGATCGACCACGCATCTTTTTGTTGGTTTCAGTTAGTTTCAATTTTGTGAATAGTTTTAAGTGAATAGTCAAGGAAACTGTTTAAATATCACCACTTTTACCATTTAAATCGATTTTGCATTTAATTGAGAATATTTTTAAAAATCCCATCCCTGAAAACCTTTCAATCTGCTTAATGACTTTTTCTATTAGACCTGAAAAAATATTTTAGTGTTAGATTTAATTGGAAATAACCAATGAAAACATTACATTTTTGTTTTTTAATTCTTTGGTTTTTGAAATTACCGTCAAAAGGCCTAGAAACTTTTCCGTCTGCCTAATGGAATTTTATTAAATCGTAAAAAAAAAGTTTGAAAGATCAGAAAGATTTAGATTCAATTGAAACATTGAAAAAATACATTCATAAACCATTTGTTTTTTAAAATCTCATCAAATGGCCTGGAAACTTTTCAGTCTGCCTAAAGAAATTTTTATTAAGCCTGACAACATTTTTCAAAAATCAGTTTAAGATTCAATCGGAAGCTACTAATGAAAACATTAAATTGAAACATTTCATAAATCTTTGTTTTTTGCTTAAATCCCATTAAATGATCTGGGAATTTTTTAATCTGTTTAATGACTTTTTCTATTAGATCCAAGAAAATGTTTCAGATTCAGTTGGAAGTAACCAATATAAACATACCATTTTTTGTTTTTTTACATCTTTGATGTTTAAAATTACGTAAATCTTTGGTTTTTAAAATTACCATGAAAAGTCCTAGAAACTTTACAGTCTGCCTAATGGAATTTTATTAGATCTGAAAAAAAAATTAAAAGATCAGTTTTAGATTCAATTGAAAGCTACTCCTTATACCCATAGACTACAAGGAGGCCTAGGGGTCCCCAATGTCTCCAAGTACTATACAACGATGCAGATTTCCCCGTTGACCATGCTCCACGCGACCACAGATGTTCCTCTGTGGGTGTTATTTGGATTGCCCAACTGCAACCCGTCCTCGCTCCAAGCTCTGCTCTGGCTCCCTCATAAATTACGCCCCCTTTGAGCCCCGTGCTGCTGCCTGGTCTGCAGATTTGGGACTCAGTCCGCTACTCTGGTAATTTGATGTCCTCCTTTTTACCTCTACTCCCCATCACTCACAATCCTCTTTTCCCCCCAGGCCTTGAAGAGCCCCAGGCATTCTCTTGGTGGCTCTCGCATGGCTACCAACGGGTTCAAAACTTTCTTTCCTCCGGCTCCTTTCCTTCCTGGGAGACCATCCGAGAAACACATGACGCACCAGTTAGAGAGCATTATTGTTTCCTTCAGTTAAAACACTGGATTACTGCCTTGCGCCGCACGTGCACTTACCCATTTCAAAAAACTTTTTTTGAACACACATGTCAGCATGCCCCTGGGTCTCCCAGCCTCATCTCGGCTATCTATGCATCCTTGAGTAGACGTCCATCATCAGCACCCCTCTCTTATATGGCCCAATAGGAAAGGGACCTTCAGGCCCCCATAGACCGGGAAGACTGGAGTAAGGCCTGTAGAATTGTAGCCAAATGCTCATTTAATACAAACACCCTAGAAGTAGCATATAAGGTCCTATTCCGATGGTACTGGGTCCCGGCCCGCACAGCTCAGGCCTTCCCGCGAAGTACTGATAGATGCTTCCGCAACTGTGGACAGCGGGGTGATGTCATACACACCTGGTGGTCCTGCCCAAGACTGGTAGGGTTTTGGTCTAGAGTTTTTGGCTTACTGCAGACACTTTTCCATCTAACAGTCCGAAGGGATGTTAAGCTAGCCCTATTACATTGTGCAATACCTGGTTTGTTCGCACCACAGCAGAAGCTGGCCACTTACCTCTTTATAGCGGCTAAACGAACTATAGCTCAAGCCTGGAAGACCCAACGAGTAGCTTTCCAAGGGGTGAGGACATGCATGACTGCTATGTTACTTCAGGAACGAATGTCCAGTATTGTGAATTATTCACATGCCAAATTTCTCAAAATTTGGGAACCATGGATCTTTTATGAGTTTCCCACACTTCAAGCATCCTGCCCTTCTGTGGGGCTCCCGAGTCCCAGACCTCCCGTTCCCTTTCCCCTTCCCCCTCTCCTATCTATGACCCCCTTCTCTCTGCCTTTTTACTCTTCTCGCTTTCTTTCTGGTTTCTCACTATTCTGACTCCTACCATTGCCTCCTATGGAGGGGGGTTGCTGGAGAAGAGCCTCCCCTTCGGCGACGAATTTGGGGACAGGGCACTTTATGCAGTAGTCATTTTTTGATACTATCCCCTATTTTCACTATGTTACAGGATAATGTGAACGATATTGATCTTTGGTAATTTTTACATGTCTCTAGCCCCTGCGTGGGCGAACAAGCTTTTTACTTTTCTCTTGTTTACTCAAAAAAACTCAATAAACATATTGAAACGAAAGTAAGAACAACTTTAAATTGAAAAATACATTCATAAACCCTTTGTTGTTAAACATCTCATCAACCATTTTTCAAAAATCGGTTTTAGATTTAATTGGAAGTTACTAATGAAAAGATTAAATAGAAAAATTTCATAAATCTTTTTTTGTTTTTTTTTTTAAATCCCATTAAATGGCCAGGAAACTAGATTTAGATTTAATTGGAAGTTACTAATTAAAAGATTAAATTGAAAAATTTCATAAATCTTTTGTTTTTTTAAATCCCATTAAATGGCCAGGAAACTATCTGTTTTAAATTATTTATTAGTCCTGACAAAATAAAATATATAATAATATATTTATATTATTTAATAAGACATGGGACCATTCACTAAAATTAGAAAAGTGGTTTAACCTTAAATTGCGTAGAGGGTTCTTTACTGTAAGAGTGGTTAGTATGTGAAATTCCCTTCCACAATCGGTGGTCTCAGCGGGGAGCATCGATAATTTCAAAAAACTATTAGAGAAGCACCTGAACGACCACAACATACAGGGATATACAATGTAATACTGACATATAATCACACACATGGGTTGGACTCGATGGACTTGTGTCTTTTTTCAACCTTGCCTACTATGTTACATAGTTACATAGTAGGTGAGGTTGAAAAACGTTACATATGTAACTAAATAATAATAATAAAAATAATAATAATATTAATAATAAGTAAATAAAAATAAAAAATAGCTTTAAGTGTGGGTCAATTATAATTAAATTTAGTCAGAATATCACATCTAATGCAATGTTTCTCAACTCCAGTCTTCAAGTACCCCCCAACAGGTCATGTTTTCAGGATTTCCCTCAGATGAGACGGCTGTGGTAGTTACCAAGGCAGTGAAACTGATCAAATCACCTGTGCAAAATACCTGTTGGGGGTACTTGAGGACTGGAGTTGAGAAACATTAATCTAATGAACTGAATAATTCAATAGGTATAGCAGGTATATCCTCCCAGATAAATTGACCCATGTTTTACATTGTAAGCATTTTAAACATATATAATATCATGTATAATATATTACAAATCAGTACAATTTGATTAACATTATATACATTTGAATATTTTGAATGGGCATTTTTAAATTAAACTCCAGGCTGATTTAAAAAAGCCAGTTATGTATTAATTTAAAAATCAATACGTGAATTTTTAAGCTACAGTTTGGCAAAAGTACTTGTACCTCTCCTGATATTATCCTTCTGCAATCCCCAGCCTAGTAGCATTCAGACAGGAAGAGGGAGGAGCTAACCCTAAGAGCCAATCAGGTGCCTCTGCATTGCACTACCCTGTTTCCCCGAAAATAAGACCTAGCGTGATTGACAGTGATGGCTGAAATATAAGCCCTACTCCCAAAATAAGCCCTACCCTGTTTCTCCGAAAATAAGCCCTACCCTGAAAATAAGACCTACAAGGACTTTAACTAGGGCTTATTTGGGGGGTAGGGCTTATATTGCAGCCATCACCGACAATCACGCTAGGTCTTATTTTTGGGGAAACAGGGTATGCTGTTTATCTCACAGTGACAGCTTCCTCATGTCTATAATCACATCTTGCTGCAAATCTAAATCTGATTTAATTCTATTTATTTAATATTAAATTCATTTATGTAACAATTTGACTTAAATTGTATTAATAAAATAAATGTTATAATTTATGGCATTAAATAATGTATAAACTATTATTTGTTAAAATTAATGTAAGAATCAGTTAATTGATAGTACCTACATTTTGCCTTATAGTACCATGGCAAGTGCCTTAAAAAGTATTTAGTGGAATCCGGAGCTTGCAAAGACTTCAGTTGTCCCAAGTGGTGATGTATATTGACATTGTATTCCTTTATGTTATTTAGTGAAATAGTGCACACTATTACACAGCGTTAAACATAGACTAGACCCCGCCCTAGAGGAGCCTTCTTTCTGAAATCCATGCCACAGTCTTGCACACTTGTTAGGAGACATTACTGAAGAATGCTGTTATAGGCAATATCTAGAATAGAGTTACATAAAAAAGCACATTAGCTACTTATTAATTTTAAACAACATTATTAACTGAAGCAGAACTCTATCCTAATTTTTTTTTTTTTAAGCTTTGGGTGCCGTTTAGTAGTTTTGATACCCGTTAATACTGTCAGTGACCTAGACCAGATGTCTCCCACCTTAGATCCTACCAGAGAGAACCTACCTACCCGAAGAATCTTTCTATGGTGGGACACCATCAGGGCCAGCTTTCTATACTGAAGATGGGAGGAGATCCCCTGGGTATTGGGTGGTAGAAATATCTCCAATGCATAGCTAAAAAGAAAGATTTGGGCAATGTTAAAAACCGGGTCCTACATGTATTCACAAGCTTTTGGTCGACAATCACGGAGCTCCCTTGTGTTTCCAATTGGTAGAGCAAGCTTGGACTTCTATAATGCCTACAATGCCTCTGTTGCACTACACCGCCTCCAGCTCTTATGTACACTTACAGGAATGTTAACTAACTTTACAGATATTAAAGTGAAGTTTGTGAAATAAACAGAAGCAGCATTAAAAAAAAGATGTCTTTCTTCCTAAATTATTGTATATCTGTCATTGTGCTTAGCATACATGCCTCCATCATTTTCCAAACTCTGGGGGGATATTGAGGAGAGCTAAATACTGCTGTTTATAGCATTTAGGGGTCTAACTGAAATGTTTACTGAATAAGAGTATCAGGTGAGTCTGACGTGTTTCGGGGGGGGGGTGCCACCCCCTTCCTCAGGGCTTTCAAGACTGCAGTTTGCAATCTTGACAGTCTTGATCAAGCATCACTATAGGTCTCCTATGTGCATCTCACCATGGGTCCAATTATACACTATATTACCAAAAGTATTAGGGCGCCTGCCTTTACACGAACTTTAATGGCATCCCAGTCTTAGTCCGTAGGGTTCAATATTGAGTAGGCCCACCCTTTGCAGCTATAACAGCTTCAACTCTTCTGGGAAGGCCATCCACAAGGTTTAGGAGTGTGTCTATGGGAATGTTTGACCATTCTTCCAGAAGATCATTTGTGAGGTTAGGCACTGGTGTGGAAGGAAGAAGGTCTACGCTCTAACTCATCCCAAAGGTGTTCTATCAGATTGAGGTCAGGACTCTGTGCTGGCATGTCAAATTCCTCCACCCCAAACTCACTCATCCATGTCTTTATGGACCTTGCTTTGTGCACAGGTCCAAATCATTTGGTGGAGGGGAGATTTTGGTGTGGGGTTGTTTTTCAGGGGTTGGGCTTGGCCCCTTAGTTCCAGTGAAGGGAACTCTTAAGGCATCAGCATACCAAGACATTTTGGACAATTTCATGCTTCCAACTTTGTGGGAACAATTTGGGGATGGCCCCTTCCTATTCCAACATGACTGCGCACCAGTGCACAAAGCAAGATCCATAAAGACATGGATGAGCGAGTTTGGGGTGGAGGAACTTGACTGGCCTGCAAAGAGTCCTGACCTCAACCCAATAGAACACCTTTGAGATGAATTCGAGTGGAGACTGCGAGCCAGGCCTTCTCGTTCAACATCAGTACCTGACCTCACAATTGCTCTTCTGGAAGAATGGTCAAACATTCCCATAGACGCACTCATAAACCTTGTGGACAGACTTCCCAGAAGAGTTGAAGCTGTTATAGCTGCAAAGGGTGGGCCAACTGATTATTGAACCCTACGGGCTAAGACTGGGATGCCATTAAAGTTCATGTGTGTGTTAAGGCAGCCGTCTCAATACTTTTGGTCATATAGTGTATCTATGGCTTCAGCCATGAGGAAGGGGGTGGAAAATGCATTGGGAATGAAATGAGCTTTACAATTGGACCCCTGAGTGTCATGAATTTTTGTATTGGGCACTCCTCAAAATCCACCCCAGAGTTTGTTATCTACTGGGAGTTCTCCTTGAGGCTATCAGAGAAGCAGCAGCCCTACATCGAAGCAAGGTCCATCCACACTGCACTTTTATTGCATATTAGCCCCATTGAAGGAGGACTTATTCTATTGTACACCCAACAGTACTAATACCCCGCTTCTATTGGTACAGCGCTATTACACATACACATGAGCTTACAATTTCCCAGTCAAACGAATGCACTCTGATGCCAAGAAACTCACATTTTGACCTTTTATTCACCACACAGGCATCCATATGTAGCACTACCCCCTAGAGAGCTGCTAGGTATTGGGTCTCCCTAATCCTTCACAGCCAAGCAGCAAGCATTTTCCCAGCTTGCATTCTCAGTTAGGAACCTGAGCTTTTTTTTTATTTTAATGTTATATTAAGGGAATATAAACTTGGATGGGAATAAGGGATTATGGGATGCCCAAACTGAGTTCAACATCAACTTGGAGGACAACTTTTTTATGTACAACTTGCAGCAAAATGGATCCTATGTACTCCCTCTGGAATAATGTCAGTCCTTATGGAATCAGTAGTGAATATCCCAACTGAATGCAGGAGCTCTATGTCCCCTATTTGGAAAATGCAAGCTACTATGAGTAGATCCCAGAAAGGGTGGTTTTAAGGTAAGTGGTGGCACTGTCTCTTTTAAGGCTAGCTAAACATTGTATCCAGCTGTCTTCTCCATTTTTGGGCTCTGGGGGTGGTAGGTAGAGGTACCCACACTGTCACTTGAAATCCAGCTGCTTGGCAAAGACTGCTTATCAGGCCTCCTACTGTACAGGCCCTTCCTTGCAAAAGAGAGTGTCTCCTGAATGAGACTGAAGGGTGATGAAGATCCCTCTGGTCAAACTGCTTCTTTCCTTCACTCCTCAGCTCCTGCTTGGAGGCAGAGCCCCCCAGCCCAGTGGTCCCCTTCAGGCCTCACGAAGGGGACCACGGGGCTGGGTGGCTCCATACTCCAACCAGCATTGGCCCGCGACTGGCCAGGCTCTTCAGTATTTATGGGCACATCTTGCCTCACTGCCTGGGGATTGGTCAAACTCCTATAAATATTCAGGTCCCCCCCCCTGTACCTCCACCCACTAGCTTCTAGAAGTTTCTGAAAACTTCCAGAAGCAGGGGGAGGTGACAGAGGCCTGAGCTGCAGAGCCTTCAGAAACTTCAGAGCCTGGCCAGTTGGGGGCCATTGCTGGTTGGAGTATTGAGTGCTGTGTCGAGGATGGTGAGGCCTGAAGGGGACCATGGGGCTGGTCCACCTCTGAAGGGAAAAGACCCTGGCCCTGATCCCCGGGGTACGAATCTCCTGAAGGGGACTGGGGTACTCGTGGCCCATCTGGCCGTAACCAGGCAAACACCATTTTTCAGAGGACATGCAAAGGCAAAGTCCACCCAGGTACTAGGTGGGGTGAGACCCCAAGACTTTCAGGGCAAGTTCAGGGAACTACACCCTACTAATCGTTTGTCAGTAAAGAGCATACTGTATGTGCTGTTCAAAAAAAGTGCAAAATAAATACGTTCTTAAGGTGCCAAAGTGCAAGACAAGGGCAGGCCATTTTTTACTGATATGGGACTTCAGTAAATCCTACATCAGAATCTACTTTTTGTTGTGTTGTATCAGGAGTAAGTGACGCAGAGTTCACTGTTCAGTAGTAAGTGGTGCAAAGTTCAGGGGTCAGTAGTAAGTGCCTCAGAGTTCATTGTTCAGTAAGTGATGCAGAGTTCAGGGGTCAGTAGTAAGTGAGGTAACAATCAGGGGTCAGTAGTAAGTGACACTGAGGTCAGTAGTAAGTGACACAAAGTTTAGGTGTCAGTATTAAGTGATGTAGGGTTCAGGGTTCAGTAGTAGGTGACATAGAGGTAAGTAGTAAGTAAAGTAGAGTTTAGGGGTCAATAGTAAGTAACAGAGTTCAGGGGTCAGTAGTAAGTGTCGTAGAGTTCTGGGGCCAATAGCAAGCGATGAAGAGTTCAGGGGTCACTAGTAAGTAATGTCAGAAGTAAGTGACACAGAGTTCAGGGGTCAATAGTAAATGATGCGGAGTTCAGGGGTCAATATAAGTGACGAAGAGTTCAGGGGTCAATATAAGTGACGAAGAGTTCAGGGGTCAATATAAGTGACGAAGAGTGCAGGGGTCACTAGTAAGTGATGCAGGGTTCAGGTGTCGGGAGTTAGTGACACAGAGTTCAGGGGTCAGCAGTAAGTGATGTAGAGTTCAAGGGTCAGTAGTAATTGACACAAAGTTTAGGGGTCAGCACTAAGTAATGCAGCGTTCAGGGGGGAGCAGTAAGGGACACAGTTATACGTGTATGTAAGACTCTTTCTTGTGGCACAGCAATCAAAGCATATTTTATAAATGCAAGGGAGACCATGTCTTGTTTAACCATGTCCCTAAGCCCCTCCCATTGTTAAATATGGCCACGCCCATGTTATTTCCAGGGCACGGTAAGAGGTCTTTTACTTCTTAAAGTGTCCCTTATTCTCAAGTTCTAAAGTTGGGAGGTAGGTAGGTGGTTCCTATGGAAGATCTAGTGAGAATGAACAGAAGGATTAGACGATTTCTTTGGAAAGGGAAAAGAAGAATTCATTTTTTTAATATTAAACTCTAAATGGGTTGGGACTTCCAAATATAAAGAGCTATAACATGGCCACAATATTAAGAATAGCCTTAGCTTGGGTCTTAAAAATGAATAGTTTCAGGGACTTTAGAGTCAATTAGCAGAGAGGATCTTCTTGTCTTTCTTATTACAGGCAAAGAAAAAATAATATATGGGGACTCTGAAGCCATCACCTTTCTTCGGAAATATCTTAAAGCCACAGCATTTGCAATGGAAAAGTCCAGAAAGAAATAAGAGGACACTATTTGATCCATTGCGGGGAATCCACGATTTATACCATGAAATGATGGAGATTGAATAAGTCTGAACTTGGTCATTTGGTTTAATATCACATGACCAAGAGAAGGGAATCCAAAGGTAAATGTCAGCACTGGTAAGTTTAATGGAGGGCCGATGTGGCATGGGGACTGGACTGGACCCCCCAGGAACAAAGGCTCCGTTGCATCTGTCACTGCTGAGAGACCTGCACTTGATCATGTGGTCTGATCACATGACCAAAACCCAGGACACACATGGGAAATCATGTTACATCACCTCGAACTTCCTTTTATTTCACTGTGAGGCAGTAAAGTTGAAGAGGCTTCTGTGAAAAAGCAGGTTACATAGTTACATACAGCGCCATCTTTAATATTGACTGGACCCTGGGCAAAAATTTTTTTGGGCCCCCCCACCCCTCCATGCAATTTCACTCTCCACCTGCTCTGAGACATACAATAAATAGCAGCTAGACTTAAAATCAGTTTACTGTATCAGATCAGGCAGCAATTGCGATTGGTTGCCAGAGGTTACAGCATATCATTACTGCTTACTGACTGGTTGCTAGAGGTTACAGCACACATTACGGCTCACTGATTAGTTGTTAGAGGTTACAGCAAATGATTTCTGCTTGCTAATTGGTTGCTAGAGATTACTGTACAGTAATACTGTTCACTGATTGGTTGCTAGAGGTTACAGCACATCATCTCCTCACTGCAGGGGGGCATGATATACATATGAATACTGCCTTTATTTACATATCAATGCCGCTGATCACAGCTATTTTCTTATGAACGCAGCCACGATTTACATATGAATGCTGGTTATTTACATGTAAACACAGGGTCAGCAGGTGAGTCATCTGTATATAACAATAGGGCAGAGCTGGGCAGCATTAGTACCAGCACTTCACACTGAGATATCGGGACCCAGCACGGGACTAAAACTTCATGGGACAAGGGAATTTTAACTGGGATAGTTGCCAAGTATGAGGCAGCTGCTTTGGGCCCCACAACAATGACAGCGCCCAGGGCAGCTGTCCCTTTTGCCCTGCCTCAAAGACAGCCCTGGTTACATAGTAGGTGAGGTTGAAAAAAAGACACAAGTCCATCAAGTCCAACCTATGTGTGTGATTATATGTCAGTATTACATTGTATATCCCTGTATGTTGTGGTCATTCAGGTGCTTATCTAATAGTTTCTTGAAACTATCGATGCTCCCCGCTGAGACCACTGCCCGTGGAAGGGAATTCCACATCCTTGCCGCTCTTACAGTAAAGAACCCTCTACGCAGTTTAAGGTTAAACCTCTTTTCTTCTAATTTCAATGAGTGGCCACGTGTCTTATTAAAGGAGAAGCTGAGCTTTTTAGGCTGGGCTTCTCCTATGGGTCACAGGAGTGCAATTCCTTTTGCACTCCTTTGACCTATTTTCAGCGGAGAGCGGTCTGAAGTCCACTCTCTGCTGACGTCACTGCCATCGGTCGACGCAGCGCGTCATCCCTACTTCTAATGCCCCGTACACACGGTCGGACTTTGTTCGGACATTCCGACAACAAAATCCTAGGATTTTTTCCAACGGATGTTGGCTCAAACTTGTCTTGCATACACACGGTCACACAAAGTTGTCAGAAAATCCGATCGTTCTGAACGCGGTGACGTAAAACACGTACGTTGGGACTATAAACGGGGCAGTGGCCAATAGCTTTCATCCCTTTATTTATTCTGAGCATGCGTGGCACTTTGTCCATCGGATTTGTGTACACACGATCGGAATATCCGACAACGGATTTTGTTGTCGGAAAATTTTATATCCTGCTCTCAAACTTTGTGTGTCGGAAAATCCGATGGAAAATGTGTGATGGAGCCTACACACGGTCGGAATTTCCGACAACAAGGTCCTATCACACATTTTCCATCGGAAAATCCGACCGTGTGTACGGGGCATTAGTCTGGATCCGCCAGCTGCCTTGATTGATGGCAGTCTCAGTGGCTCGCTGAGACGCTGAGATTTCATTTATAAACTGAGACATCGTAAACACAGGTTACTCTGCTCAGTTATGAATGGACAGTCAGTGATCACTGACTCTGTGCATTCAGAAAAGGTAGGAGCCGGTAAATTACAGATTTACCGGCTCCTTCCTCCTCTCTCTGACAGATCCAGGACAGGGGGGGACCGGAGGAGGACATGGAGGGGGACCGAAGGGAGCACGAAGGGCATGAAGGGGGACCAGAGGAGCACTGAGGACATTGAGGGGGACCAGAGGAGCACTGAGGACATGGAGGGGGACCAGAGGAGCATGGAGGGCACAGAGGGGGACCGGAGGACAAGGAGGGGGACCGGAGGAGAACAGAGAACACGGAGGGGGACCAGAGGAGCACGGAGGACATGGAGGGGGACCAGAAGAGCACGGAGGGCACAGAAGGGGACCGGAGGACATAGAGGGGGATTGAGGAGCACAGAGGACATGGAGGGGGCCGGAGGAGCACGGAGGACATGGAGGGGGACCAGAGGAGCACCGAGGGCACAGAGGGGGACCAGAGCACACGGAGGGGGACCAGAGGAGCACAGAGGACACGGAGGGGGATCGGAGGAGCACGGAGGACATGGAGGGAGATCGGAGGAGCACGGAGAACATGGGGGGGACCGGAGGAGCATGGCGGTCACGGAGGGGGACTGGAGGAGCATGGAGGACATGGAGGGGGACTGAAGGAGGACTGGAGGAGCACAGAGGGAGGACCAGAGGAGCACATAGAGGAGGACACGGAGAAGGACCCAGGGGACAGAAGGGTTGCACTGATACTTAATATCCAGTATAGTAACAAGTCCTATTTGCAATCTTGGAACACAATAATAGGACAGTATGCGAATGGTCTAAACTACGTGGCAGGTTCACCAATGCCAGGAGCCTGGCGGACAAGATGGGTGAACTAGAGATACTGTTGTACGAGGAGGATTTAGATTTTGTGGGAATTTCAGAGACTTGGTTCAACAGCTTTCATGATTGGCTGGCAACCATTCAAGGGTATTCCCTTTATCGCAGGGATAGAGAGGGTAAAAAAGGGGGAGGGGTATGCCTGTATATCAAGAATAGTGTACAAGTTAATGGATGCTCACTAAGGGAGCTAGGGAAGAGGTGGAATCCTTATGGATAGAGCTCCAAAGGGATGAAACTAAGGGGAAAATAATACTTGGAGTATGCTATAGGCCCTAACCTGAGGGAGGAGGGGGAGACAGACCTCCTATCATAATTTGGATTCGCAGTAAGGATGGGAGGTTGTCAGAAACCATGAAATCAGACCGAGACAAAAGTACAGTTAAATCACACTTGTTTAATAATAAAAGTAAAAAGAACCAATGTAGTCAAAACATAGCCAAAGTTCAGTAAACGGAACGGATAGTCAGCCAAGCCAGAATTCAGGGATCAAAGTAGTGGAACAGCAAGCAGGATCTGGAGCCAGAAGGGATGTCAGCAAAGCCAGTCTTTAAACAGGAGCGCAGGAGATAGTTTCTTCTGATGTGACCAAGGCGAAGGTCCTGGATGGCTTAACTCCAATGTAAAAATGCATATAAAAGCAAAGGAGAAGGCCTTCAAGAAATACAAGGCTGAGGGATCATCATCAGCATTTAGACTTTACTAAGAATGCAACAAGAAATGTACGGGTGCAATTAGGGCGGCTAAGATAGAATACGAAAGATGCATAGAGGAGGAGAGCAAAAAAAATCCGAAGAAATTCTTTAAGTATATAAACAGTAAAAGAGGGGGGGACAGACCTTATTGGCCCCATAAAGAAGGGAATCTGGTTACTAAGGATGTAGAAATGGCGAAGGTATTGAATTTATTCTTCTCAGTCTTCACAAGGGAATCGGGGGGCTTTAGTAACCAAAACTGCAATGTTTATCCTCATGACACATCTCAGGAAGGACCCTCATGGCTAACAGAGGACAGAATTAGAAAAAGACTTTGGTAAACTTAACATTAATAAGTCACCGGGACCAGATGGCTTGCACCTGAGGGTCCTTAGGGAACTCCGTCAAGTAATTGCCAGACCATTGTTCCTAATTTTTGCTGACGGTCTACTGACTGGAATGGTACCGGCTGATTGGAGAAAACCAATATTTAAAAAAAGGGCCAAAATACATCCCTGGGAATTACAGACCAGTTAGCCTAACATCAATAGTATGTAAGTTCTTGGAGGGGATGATAAGGGACTATATACAAGATTTTAGAAATGAAAACGGTATCATTAGCAGTAATCAGCATGGATTCATGAAGAATCATTCTTGCCAAACCAATCTAACCTTCTATGAGGAGGTGACCTGCCATGTAGGTAAAGGAAGGCCTGTAGACGTGGTGTATCTGGATTTTGCAAAAGCATTTGACACTATGTTTACTAGGGCTGTTGAAATTAATCGCCGAATCGATGCATCGGCATCCGACCCTCCACGATGCGGCATCGATGCTATAGCTTTAAGGCATCGATTGAGGATGACGTCATCCTCGCGCCGCGTTATGCCCCACCTCCGCGACCGAAGGGAGCCGAAAGCCGCCGAAGAGCAGCGGAAGTAAGCCGCGCCGGCTTTTCCTTCATGCTGCCTCTGACTTACGTCATCACCCTGCTGCCCTGCGAGGAGCGACGCTGTATGCATGTTCGCGGGGACATGGAGCGCCGGTGGCTGGAGCCGCTGCTGCTAAGAGTGGCGGCGGTCGGCTTGTGGAGCACGGAGCTCCGAGGAGGAGAGTGGAGCCGCGGCATGTCAAGCCAGGTAAGGGGGCCGTATGGAGGACACCTCTGCTCTTCCCCCACCTCTACACAGTTTACATGCAAATAGGGCAATAAATCAAAAAATTGTGTGCAGAGCTTTATGGTGATAATAAATGCACAAAAAAGTCTTACTTATTCAAAGTAATTCCAGTGCTGAGTGTTCTCTGCTGTGCTATTCCTGATTTCTGGTGAATGATCTGAACACAGCAGAGAACACTCAGCACTGGAATTACTTTGAATAAGTAAGACTTTTTTGTGCATTTATTATCACCATAAAGCTCTGCACACAATTTTTTGATTTATTGCCCTATTTGCATGTTCACTGTGTAGAGTTCGGGGAAGAAGGATGGGAATTGGTCTGTGGTGACACTGGGCAGGGGAGCGCTATGGTAATAGTATTATATGGGGACAGGTTAGTGGTGAGGGGGGCGGGGTATTATTCATCTTGGATAGGACAGTCTGGCACCTCCCTTACCATGTCCAGCAGGTCTGCAGTCTCTGACCATCTCCTGTACTATGTCTGCAGTCTCTGATCATCTCCTGTACTATGTCTGCAGTCTCTGACCATCTCCTGTACTATGTCTGCAGTCTCTGATCATCTCCTGTATTATGTCTGCAGTCTCTGATCATCTCCTGTATTATGTCTGCAGTCTCTGATCATCTCCTGTACTATGTCTGCAGTCTCTGACCATCTCCTGTATCATGTCTGCAGTCTCTGTCCATCTCCTGTAGTATGTCTGCAGTCTCTGATCATCTCCTGTATTATGTCTGCAGTCTCTGATCATCTCCTGTATTATGTCTGCAGTCTCTGATCATCTCCTGTATTATGTCTGCAGTCTCTGATCATCTCCTGTATTATGTCTGCAGTCTCTGATCATCTCCTGTATTATGTCTGCAGTCTCTGATCATCTCCTGTACTATGTCTGCAGTCTCTGACCATCTCCTGTATCATGTCTGCAGTCTCTGATCATCTCCTGTACTATGTCTGCAGTCTCTGACCATCTCCTGTACTATGTCTGCAGTCTCTGACCATCTCCTGTACTATGTCTGCAGTCTCTGATCATCTCCTGTATTATGTCTGCAGTCTCTGATCATCTCCTGTACTATGTCTGCAGTCTCTGACCATCTCCTGTATCATGTCTGCAGTCTCTGTCCATCTCCTGTAGTATGTCTGCAGTCTCTGACCATCTCCTGTATCATGTCTGCAGTCTCTGACCATCTTCTGTAGTCATTTGGGGGCAGTCTGGAGCTCCTCTTTAAGTTGTCTGCACTGTTTACACTTTGCTACATGCAAGGAGTGTTAAGAACAGATAAAATTTAAAAAATGGAGTTCTTCTGACTACTTAAATTTTTTGGATGAAAACCGCGCGCAGTAATCGTGATGCATCGTGAATCGTGGACCTGATAATCGTAATCGAATCGAATCGTGAGGCCAGTGAAGATGCGCACCCCTAATGTTTACTGTACAAAGTGAAGTCCGTTGGCATGGACCATAGGGTGAGTACATGGATTAAAAACTGGCTACAAGGGCGATTTCAGAGGGTGGTGATTATGGGGAGTACTCAGAATGGTCAGGGGTGGGTAGTGGGGTCCCCCAGGGTTCTGTGCTGGGACCAATTCTGTTTAATTTGTTCATAAATGACCTGGAGGATGGGATAAACAGTTCAATCTCTGTATTTGCAGACGATACTAAGCTAAGCAGGGCAATAACTTCTCCGCAGGATGTGGAAACCTTGCAAAAAGATCTGAACAAAAGAATGGGATGGGCAACTACATGGCAAATAAGGTTTAATGTGGAAAAATGTAAAATAATGCATTTGGGTGGTAAAAATATGAATGCAATCTATACAGTGGGGGGAGAACCTCTGGGGGAATCAAGGATGGAAAAGGACCTGGGGGTCCTAGTAGATGATAGGCTCAGCAATGGCATGTAATGTCAAGCTGCTGCTAACAAAGCAAACAGAATATTGGCATGCATTAAAAGGGGGATCAACTCCAGAGATAAAACAATAATTCTCCCACTCTACAAGACTCTGGTCCGGCTGCACCTGGAGTATGCTGTCCAGTTCTGGGCACCAGTCCTCAGGAAGGATGTACTAGAAATGGAGCGAGTACAAAGAAGGGCAACAAAGCTAATAAAGGGTCTGGAGGATATTAGTTATGAGGAAAGGTTGCGAGCACTGAACTTATTCTCTCTGGAGAAGAGACGCTTGAGAGGGGATATGATTTCAATATACAAATACCGTACTGGTGACCCCACAATAGGGATAAAACTTTTCCGCGGAAGGGAGTTTGATCACTTGCCCACAGGTCACTTGCACCCCCTTCCTGCCCAGGCCATTTTTCAGCTTTCAGCGCTGTCGCACTTTGAATGACAATTGCACGGTCATGCTACACTGTACCCAAATTAAATTTTAATAATTTTCTTCACACAAATAGAGCTTTTTTGGGTGGTATTTAATCACTGCTGGGTTTTTTATTCTGACTGAAAAAAATAAAAAAAGCACCAAAAATTTTGAAAAAACAAAAACATTTTTTTTACTTTATTTCTGTCAGTAAATTTTGTAAATAAGTAATTTTTCTCCTTCACTGATGGACACTGATAGGCTGAAATGGTGGGCATTGAGGAGGTGGCACTTATGGGCACTAATTAGGTGGCAATAATATGTGGCACTGATGAGCACTGATAGGCGGCACTGATGGGCACCAATAGGTGGCACGTATAGATGGCACTGATGGGCGACACTGATGGGCATTGATGGACAGCAGTGATGGACATTGATGGACAGCAGTGATAGGCAGCACTGATATCCAGCACTGACTGGCATCACTAATGGGCACTGATTGGTGGCACTTGTGGGCAATGGTAGGCACTGATTTCTGGCACTGATTGCTGGCACTGATTGGTGACACTGTTGGCGCTATAATGTAATCAGGGCACTGATGATCAGTGCCCTGATTACATGTTTTGTTGTCCCGTGCGAGGAGATGCCGCTGATTGGCTCTCTTCGCCACACACTCTGTCAGTGTGAGGCGAGGAGCGCCGATTACTGGCATCTCCGTGTTTACATGTGGCCGGCTGTGATTGGACACAGCCAATCACATGATTAAAGAGGCGCGGACACACCTCTTTACAGAGATCGGGGTTGCGCCATGTCCTAGCAAAACAGAGGGTGAAACTAATAAGTATTACTTTTTCTGCCAAACACTGTAACAGAATTAAAGCTGGATTTTAACTGAGTTCTCCTGCAATCCTTAATAGTGGTCTGTCCTGTAACTGTCACTCAAACACTCAATGACCCTTCAGTAGTGACAGTCAACACTTCAAGTCCAACCTACACAGAGTGCAGTTCTGGTGGCCACCAGCAGGTGTCCCGAAGCAGCCAGCAGATTCCAGTAATTAAACTAACTGATGCTGGCTGCTGGAAAAGTATATAATCCCTTCCTTAACTTTTATCTGTGCCTCAGTGTTCAGCCTGTGAGCCACTTCCCTGCCCGATCCTGTACCTTGCATCCAGTACCCTGTATCCTGTCACTCCATCTCTGCTCCCCTTTTTCCCAGTCCCAGTGCTGATCATGCTCTGTTTATGTGAACTTCCATCCATTTGTACATAGTGTATTATAGTTAAGTTGCTGGTTTGGTTTTTGCGTTGCTTTTTATTTTTCACTTTTTGCTTTGATTATGGCCAGTTGGTGTTGGATGGGTGTTGTGTGTAACAATAAACATACATTCATGCAGGCTTCATGAATTTAGACAGCAATTTCTGTAATAGAATAATTCTTATGATTGCCAGCGCCACCTAGTGGCCACAAATGTGGTATATTTCCACACCGAGGAATCTCATAAAAACTATACCACATTTTGGCCACTAGATGGAGCAAGCTTCATACGAATTAATCTATTACAGAAATTATAGTTAAAATTCTTGCAGCCCACACGAATGTGTGTGACATTCGCCCAACCAATGGTTTTTATAAATAGACTCCCTTCTGGTTCCCCTTGATGTATTGCGCACACACAAAGCAATAAAGACAATGATGCATTTTCAATATGTACCATGTTTATTGACATCAGAAAAAAAAAAATTATACTGAACATAAATTCTATGTTAAAAAAATGACAAAAGATCTACAGAGTGTTTAAATTAAAAAAATAAAAATAAAAAATGGTCAAAGCAATAAAAAAAGAGACAAATAAATTAATAATTTATGCGGTTACTTCAGGAATTAGAAAACACAGGTCTGTTAATATTACAAGATATACATTCCGTGTTGTAACAACATTGCTCGTGGAGGGGGGGGTAAAAATACTATGAGTGTCGGAAAAGTGTCTCAATACCAATGACGTTTGTTGATTACAGGAAGGAGGGGAGGGGGGGATTAAATAAGCCCACAAAGTGGGTCACGGGTTAATTTTGGCAGTTAAAAGGTTAAAGGGCAACTCCAGTCAATCGACTAAATACCTACAGAGTTGAACGCGTATACCTACCAAAAATCTGTGTGAAATATGCATGTTAGCTGTCTGATCAGGACATCTCAGAGGACTTTGTGCCACTGCTCCGCCCCCCTACCTGTTCTACTATTGAACGTTGCCGCTCTGGTGGCACCCATCCTGGGTCTTCCCCTTTCCTGTAAGCCACCCTAAAGTGGACTTTCACCCTAAGGGTCCATTTACACGGAACATTGGACGTATTGCATGAACGCAGGTTCTTGCTGGCAGAAGTACCTGCAGAAAGCACATATCTAAAGTACTCGCGTTTAAACATTTTTAGATGCATACAGCGTTTAGACGTGTACAATCCTTCTTTCATTCAAAGGCATGGCTACATATTTATGCGCGTGCGCGTTTTAGGCGCGCTCATACGTAAAATCTGCAGATCTGGACACAGAGGTGTCCTACTTTTTTTCTGCACAGCTAAGTGTATGTTGCGAAACCCTCCCCACGCACATGGGCAGATGGGCGGCCACGGCTCTGACGGGACCTGAAGCCCCGCGGGCACATCTGTGCACGTGCCAGGGTAACAAAGACGATGACTTAGGAGGGGGAGGAGCCAAAGCTAAAGGGGACTAAAATTCTTCTTTAAGTACCCCCCCTTCTTGTCCATCAGCTTGCAGAGCAGGCACTACATGCCCATTTTTCAGCTTTCAGCAGGTGCGGGGAAGCTCACTACTAAAATAGATTCCTGATATGCTACTGAAATCAGGGCCGTTTTTAACACAGGGCGTAAGGGGCATCTGTCCTGGGCCCAGTCACTGTTTAGGGGCCTCTTGAGCCCTCAATTAGTTAATAAGTGGATTCTGTCCGGGGGGGCCCAAGAAAATGTTTGCCCAGGGTCCAATCAATATTAAAGATGGCCCTGACTTAAAGGGGTTGTAAAGCCTCATGTTTGTTTTTCAATTTAATGCATCCTATGCATTAAGGTGAAAAAACACCTTGCAGCCACCGGCCCCCCAGCCCCCCCCCCCGTTTTACTTACCTGAGCCCCGAATTTCCATTGGCGCGTCCCTGCCGTCCCTCTCTCCACGGGCTCCTGGCTCTTTATTGGATAGATTGATAGCAGCGCAGCCATTGGCTCCCGCTGCTGTCAATCAAATCCAATGACGCACGTGCCGGGGGGGCGGGGCCGAGTCCTGCATTCAGCCTCTATGGACGACAAATGCTGGACACGGGAGTGCGCCTGTAAGGCAACCCCCTCGGTAAAGCGTTTCTCCAAGGGGGTTATGTAATGCGGGGAGGAGCCGCAAGAGCCGCTGAGGGACCCCAGAAATGGATGTTCGGGGCCACTCTGTGCAAAACGAGCTGCACAGTGGAGGTAAGTATGACATGTTTGTTATTTAAAAAAAAAAAAAAACAATCCTTTAGTGTCACTTTAAATCCATTAATATGTTCATGACTTGTATAGAATAGACTAAGGCCCTTTAAGATCAACGCCTGTGCGTATAGGTGTGTTTTTTGTAGTCCTTGGCAGAGGCATTGTCATGCGTCAACATGCGTTTTTCTGACGTGACAGTTTTTAAATTTACATTTTGGAGCGGCTAGGGATACCAGCCATTGGCCCACGGCTTGTTCATATCAGTTGCCCACGCATCAAAATGCATGTTATGTGCTGCCATTGACTAAAAGTCTCCCAAAGCAGTGCAGCGCTGCAATGAGAACAGGCACTATTCCCACTGCAAGACGCCAAAAAGAAAAAAAAAGTCATCTTTAGGACCCGTTAACGCCTTAGCGCACTTTGCATTTTACTATGTGTTACAGCAAATGCACAGCGACGCATGTACAGAGCTGCACTGTGATTTATTCTACATAGTGCCAGCAACGCACGCAGGCATTGATAAAGCACCACAGCACACAGATGTGAACAGTGTGTCCGCTGCGGTGCGCTAGGCTACGTGCGGCATACGGCATCGGTGACTTGCAGCCCGTTTAAAATAAATGAAGTTTTGCAATGCGCACACGTAACGCGTTTCCAACATGTGTGTTAAAGCAAGCCCTTTAGGTGGATGTCTGCCGGGTGTATTTTAAGCTGAGCACGCCCTGCTACACTGATATCACAAGCAGTGGTGTCAGCCCTGCCTGAGTACTCCTGGCCGAAACTACAGAACACCTCCTCCTCATGGGCGGGTGGGGTTGTAGTCCAGTCTCATGCAGCATTTTCAGCTCACTACAGATTAAGGCCCCCCCGTTCTCCGATTTGGAGTCAGTGGGCAGAATTGCCGTGATTATTCCTGCGGCTCCAAATCGCCTAATGGGAACGGGGGGCCTAAATCTGTAGTGAGCTGAAAATGCTGCCAAATCGCAGCAAAACGTGCAATGAACAAGCGCAGTGCGATTTTTGCCTCACAACAGAATCGTGTGTAGGCGATCGCAGCAAAATGGGCATCTAAAAATCGATTGACGCCCAAGCAAGGAGCAGGGGCTTCTTTTGGGGCGACAAACGCTCATGAAGCTAATGGGCTGCCCTATGCGTGACACACATAAAAAGCGCGTACATCGCATTTTCAGAATTGCAAGCGGGAGCACTCTTCCCGCTATGCGATATCTAAACGGGGCCTAAGAGTTCACTGGATTTCTGGCAGATCACGGTTTATTTTTCTGTACTTGCACCATATTAAATACGGGGAAACTGAAGATTTAAAGGGATATTAAAGCCTCCTTTTTTAAATGAAATAATAAACATGTTATACTTACCTGCTCTGTGCAATGCCTTTGCACAGAGCAGCCTCGATCCTCCTCTTCTGGGGTCCCCTGCCAGAGCTCCTGGCTCCTCCTCCCTGCCGAGTGCCCCCATAGAAAGCCGTTTCCTACTGCTCCCTATGGGGGCACTCGTGTGGGCCTGCTCCTATTGACAAAGCGGGGCTCGGCCCCACCCCTCACTCCCTTGTCATAGGATTTGATTGACAGGAGCGGTAGCCAATGCTGCTATCAATCTGTCCTGTGAGGAGGGAGAGAGCAGAGAGAGACGCTGTTCTCGTGCACATCACTGGATCAAGATTGGGCTCAGGTAGGTATAAGGGGGGACTAAAGGGGGAACCAAAATAGCTGCAAGGAGAAAATGCTGCTTTTCTCTCCCTCCAGTGCTGCTCATTTAAAGACAAGGCTTTGGTCTCCATGAGCAGGGGTCGGGTGACCGAATCATCATGGGCACCCCCTGCTATGAAGATCACAGCATTCAGGCTAGCTGGTCTCCCCCAACACCATGAACACTGCACTGTGTGTGTAACGCACCCCAGAACCCTGCACAAAGGTCAGAACGTTTGGTCAGGTGAGCAGTACTAGGAAGAGTTTGCAGCAGCATTTTCCCCAGGCAAGGTTGTATTTCAGTCCTTCTTTTCTTGTTATTTAGCAGCTCCCTCCAGACTAGCTGACCTTTGAATTTAGCATAGCCGTATGTTAATATATGAGTATAACTCTGCTTTAGAGGGCGCATTGGTATAAACATTGACAAAGCTATTATTTTATATCAGGGCAGTCCAGTCCAGGATTTGTCCGACAGATTTCCATCCAGCTCCTTCAATTTTTTTAAAATGAAGAATGTAGGGTGGAGTGGTGCTAATAGGGTAACCCACTGTTTCAATTTCGGCTGGTTCATAAGGAACCAGCTTGAGGTTTAAGGTGAAGCAAGCTCTTCTGTACTGCACCATGTTGTCACTCTAACACTGCTACGTTGCTTACAGGAGGGGGGGGCACAGAGATCTCCTCACCATTGAAGTAACACTCATTCAGGCTGGGGGTGGGGCGATGACCAAGAAAGCAGAACAACAGAAGTCTTTTTTTTTTTTTTTTTACTGCACACGTTCCATTACCACTAGGGGAAAGCTGTTAAACTACACAAACTTCTGGGGAATCGAAGTAGGATCTTGACATTTTCAGGCAAATTTTCAGCAAGTACAGAAAATATGTGTTGATCCTGCCAGAAATTGAGTGTCCTTGTTGCTACCTGTGAGATGAATTGAAAGCAAAAACAAGGTCTATCTTCCTTCTGTCAACCACCAATCTCCCCATTCCCCGTGTGATGGGGATGAACAAGGACAGACATGTTTGAAGTCCAGGTTAGGTGGTAATCATGGCTCCTTCCATAGATACAGTGCAGTTGTGAGTGTAGTCACCCAGGGGCAGGAAGTGTGTTATTCACAAGATCAGCAGGTAAAAAAAAAAAAAACTTGAGAAAAGAAAGCCAAAGCAGCCACCACATCTAAGGATTGGTGAGCTGAGGTTTTCTTCTAAACTTTAGAGTGCTCCTTGAGGAATGAAGGAAAATTTGGGTTCTTTTGGAAACCCCTCTCCCACCTAAAGTGTTTGTGCTAGCTTTAGCACAAAGGCAACCGGTCCCTGAAGAACAACACTGACATCACTTGGAGCATGTGCTGTGGCCATGGTATGTTTGGGTAGTAAGACTATACCAGTGGGCTGCAGGGTCTGTGCTGGCCAGGTTGTGGTAGCCACAGGAGACAAATGATCTTGTGCTGCACCCTTGGACCTGGAAGCCATTGCCAGCAGGGGATTCTGCGAATGGGTGAGTACCAGTTCAGTTTCAGATATATTTATTAAAGAAAACCGTGGCTCCATGGTCTATGTTGGCAGAACGTGCCATATTCATGTTTTAAACTCTACACTAGGGTTCTACCTGGAGCTTCCTCTAAAGAGCCACCAATAATGAATTATGTTGCCTTCGCTGGACAACAGAACCAGCGGAAGTCAGGTGAGACTTTTATGTGGTGGTAACACAAAGTGTGGTAGAACACTGAATATCTCTAGATGCATAGTCTAATCTTATCATGGTAATCATTTATGGGTTCAGTTACCAACTAACTCAACCTATTTACCCCAAAGGAACCCTTGAAATAAATTTCAGGTTTCAGAGAACCTCTGATAATAACTAATCCAAACTGCGGTCCTTTCCCTGGCTAGAGAATAGAAACAACCGTTCCTCAATTTCACAAAAGCATGACTCAGGCTCATGGGCACAATGGTGCATGAGAAGCTCACCTCCATTCTGGAGGAAACCCATCCCAAATTTCTGAAAGTTTGGGATTCATGAATTGCATGCAAGTCCCAAGTGAACAAAGACAGGATTTTGCTTTCAGAATGACCGTACCCGGAGGATCGGCAATATTGTGACCTGGCTTGACCAAGTGGAAGAGCCAGTCCCCCCCACCCTCTCCTTTGCTCCCAGGCTCCTTTTTGCCTGCTGCTCCTCCTGCACGCTATTCTCACACTCTACTCTTCCAGATTTTTTCTCTTTTTTCGTTCCTCTCCCCCACCCCCTTTTTTTTTCTTCTCTCTATGCCACATATTAAGGTGTTGCCTATAAATGGCAAAGAGAATCCATCATTGACTATTGCACTGCACTGTTCTCTTTGGTTCTTATCTCCCTATGCATACCTAGGTAACAATTTTGTTCATCCTGATATGTGCAGCTAAGACACTGCAGTTTTAATGAGCCTTTATTTGCTGTTTATTGTAAAAATGTGAAAAATCATTAAAACTCTTTGTAAAGCGAACTGTGGCCCTTCAATTGCCTTTATCCAGCCCTCAGGACACTATTCCTCTCACTGACACCAACAAGGGGCCCCCATTCCTCTTACTGACACCAACAATAGGGCATTTTTCCTTCCATTGACACCAACGATGGGGCACTATTCCTCCCACTGACACCAGCAATGGGGCATAATTCCTACCACTGATATAAACAATTAGGCACTATTCCTCCCACTAATACCAATGATGGAGCACTATTCCTCCCACTAATACCAATGATGGAGCACTATTCCTCCCACTAATACCAATGATGGAGCACTATTCCTTCCACTAATACCAATGATGGGGCACTATTCCTCCCACTATTACCAATGATGGGGCACTATTCCACCTTCTACTGACTACAGGCACTATGTAATTTTTTTCCTCCCACTGATGCTGGTGCATTTTCTACCTTTGCTGGCCACTCCAGCCCCACCTAACATTCGGAAGGCAGTAAACCGGTCCTTTGTTTAGAAGCTTGGAGACCCCTGCTCTAGAGGAATTCTGGGTGGGGATGGTTGATTGCACTAGTTACTGAGAACCACAGCAATGGGATTTCCCATGGTAATTGCTGTACTACACCACAACTACTGCTAGCTAGGCCATTGATATTCAAATGGGGGCTTCTCAGTATAAATCACACTTTAAAGGAGCTTTTTAGTCTCACCCACAGATTTCTGGAAGTGGATCCATGCATACCTCACAACCGTCCCGGATTCCGCGAGACCATCCCGCGTATCAAAGCTTGGAGTTCCGGATTCCCAGCTCCCCACAGCTCTGCCCCCCACCTCCGGCTCCAGTGTAGGACAGCTCCGCCCCCACCTTCCTGTCTGTCAGTGGCTCCTGCCTGGTAAGAGGAGTTGTGTAGTAGGAGCGTAGCCCCTGCTCCCCCCCCTGTGTGCCTGGAAAGGAGGAGCGGCCCAGCTGCATATGGATGATTCGATCTCTCCATATACTTCCGGCAGCCGCTGAATTCCTGCGGGAGGGAGAGGAGAGGAGGAGGAGCAGGCTTTCAGCGGCTGCAGGAGGTATATGGAGAGATCGAATCATCCATATGCAGCTGGGCCGCTCCTCCTACGCTCCTGCTACACGGCTCCTCTTATCAGGCAGGAGGTATTTGAAGAGATCGATCCATCCATAAATAGCCAAGCCGCTCCTCCTCACCAGCTTCCTTCCGCTGCAGAAGATGTATTTAATTCTATCCTGAGACTGATTTGTATTATTTATTACAAGCTCATATTGTTGGCACACCTGGTCCAATGGGAGCTGCTTGGAGATCAATAGACCTTCTATGACCTTAAAAGTGGAAGCAAACCCTCCTATTGTTTTCAACCAAGGAAGCGGCCATCTTGGCCTCTGTTTAATCTTCAACTGCCATAATGCTGCACATGTGATCAGTTATGACACCAGCCATTGGATGGTTTGACAATTTGGTTATGAGAACAACCAATGTGACAGTCACATTCCTGGAACTTGCCAGAAATGTAACTGTTTTTTAAAACGATGGGTTTACTTCCGTTTTAAAGCCGAACTTCGGGCAGATACAGAACAAACAAACGCATGCAGTTCTGAATTCAGTTTTTACCTAATATAACCTAATTTTGACCTGGTATCAACCTCTTGCAGCCCCTGTACAGCAAAGCTCAGAACTGGAGGAGAAGCACAAGGAGCCAATCAGGGACTAATGAGGAACAAGCTGATAGGAGGGAAGAGCAGAGAGATGAGCCCAGCACTATACTTTTTTCTTTCTTTCCCTCTCCAGTCACAGGTTCATAACCCACTAGCTTGGACTTAGAGGAAAAGGGGTTGAATGATGCTGGCTGTCACTTAACCCAAAAGACTGAGGACATCCAGTGGTGAAAAAGAAGTACTGCAGGGGACAACCATTGGCGGAAGATGCGTATTGCAACAAAAAGCTTCTGTTTATTTTATGTTTCAATGGGCTTTTATTTTCTTTGACTGAAATTCTGCCGATTGTACAGTCTACCAACAACTGTGTAGTGCGAGGTTCTACCTCACTGGATAGAAATTGAACACTACTAGCACTAAACAATATCCTTATTCTCCAAAATGAATCCATACTAGAGCTGCACGATTCTGGCCAAAATGAGAATCACAATTTTTTTATTTATTTTTGCTTAGAATATAAAGATCACGATTCTCTCACGATTCTTGCGACGTAAAATCTATCACCTTATACAAAAAAAAATTGGGCTAACTTTACTGGTTAGTTTTTTATTTATTTTTTTAATTAATAGTCATTTTTTCCAAAAAAAAAAATTGCATTTGAAAGACCGCTGCGCAAATACAGCGTGACATAAAATATTGCAACGACCACCATTTTATCCTCTAGGGTCTCTACTAATATATATATATATATATATATATATATATATATATATATATATATAATGTTTGGGGGTTCTAAGTAATTTTCTAGCAAAAAAAAAAGATTTTAATTTGAAACCAACAAATGTCAGAAAAAGGTTTAGTGTTTAAGTGGTTAAACTTTCCTCATTTACACACTGAAGTCTATTCCTTTGACAAATTGTTATATTGTTTATACTTAAGTTCCACTGCTAAAGAATGTTGTGATCCTTGGCAGACTGCCCCGTTTTTTTTTTTCTTTCTTTCTTTTGACGGCTGTGGCTTCAGAAGAGCAGAGAGAATTATTTGCATAGACAGAATCGTGAAACACTTTTGTCAAGATCGCAACGGGGGAAAAAGTCGCAATAAGGATTCTTGACGATTAATCGTGCAGCTCTAATCCATACACATCATAATGGCCCTGTAATTGTAGTTGCGGTCATGTGCACCGCTCTGTGCACACTGCAAATCCCATGGTCTGTAGTTCATCTCAGGAGCAAGCAAGAGAGGATGACTACATTCCCATGTACATTGGGGACCATAGAGAATGGACGTAGTCACCCTCTAACAGGAAGTCAGATTCACAGCAGCAAAAAAAAAGAGTTTGTAAAAGTTACATTTTTTTTTTTTTAAACAGAGTTTAGTGTCACTTTAAACTGTGGCCAGTTTTAAGAGTAGATCCCCAGTGGGACATCTATAGGAGGTACACACAGGCCATGGGCTGCTCTATGCGATCCCGGGATATGGACGTCATTAGGGGGGGTCTCTCATTTCAAGTGGAAAATATTCTTTCTGTAGACAAGATTTAACATTGGAGCCATGTGAGTGTCAATGGGTGACCTGACCAGATCTACCTTCTGCTGTATATATTGTTTTCTCTTCGTAAAAAGGGACACCCAACAACATGGTGAGACATCATTATGAACAGTAAAATAGAAAACGATGCAGAGCTTACTCCAGGCATTCTTTAACTGTGCCTGGAAATGAATAGCTGCAGCCTGATTGGTTGCTAAGAGTTACAGCGTGTTATTTTTTAATTTTTTTTTTTTTTACGTTCCGGCACATATTTTTTGAATTAGGTATTAGGTGGTACAACTAAAGGCACGTCTAAATTGTGAAAGCGATTGATTGGTTTTTTACTCTTTTTCTGAAGTAATCAAATGTTTCTAAGAGTTTAGAGTAGTAGTGTGAGTCTTAAGGTTACATGTCGGCTCAGAGGTCACGTAAAATTATCCAGGAAGAAACTGTGCCTCCAATAGTTCACTTTATAAGGGCAGCCTAACCTATCAACAGAGACCAGTGATATCATTGAGAATGCAGCCAATCCATTCACTAGAGACCGGTGACATCACTGAGAAAGCAGCCTATCCCTTTACTACAGACCAGTGACATCACTGAGAAAGTAGCCTATCCATTCACTAGAGACCAGTGACATCACTAAGAAAGTAGCCTATCCATTCACTAGAGACCAGTGACTTCACTGAGAATGCAGCCTATCACTTTACTACATACCAGTGACACCACTGAGAATGTAGCCTATCCCTTTACTAGAGACCAGTGACATCACTGAGAATGCAACCTATCCATTCACTAGAGGCCAGTGACATCACTGAGAATGCAGCCTATCAATTTACTACAAACCAGTGACATCATTAAGAAAGCAGCCTATCCATTCACTAAAGACCAGTGACATCACTGAGAATGCAACCAATTAATTCACTAGAGACCAGTGACATCACTGAGAATGCAGCCTATCCCTTTACTACAAACCAGTGACATCATTAAGCAAGCAACCAATCCATTCACTAGAGACCAGTGACATCACTGAGAATGCAGCCTATCCATTCACTACAGACAGGTGACATCACTGAGAATGCGGCCTATCCATTCACTAGAGACCAGTGACATCACTGAGAATGTAGTCTATCCATTCACTAGAGACCAGTGACATCACTGTGAATGCGGCCTATCCATTCACTAGAGACCAGTGACATCACTGAGAATGCAGCCTTTCCATTTACTGGAGACCAGTGACATCACTGAGAATGTAGCCTTTCCATTTACTGGAGACCAGTGACATCACCTATGGTAGGGTGTTCAGTGATGTCAATATAACTTTGTAAACAGAAAGGCCGGACACGTTCTAAATTGGCTGCTTCTGTTTCTTTATGGTCATGAGCGCTCTTTAAAACCAAACACATGATCAGGGGCTACAAAATCTCTAATGCAGCTTCAGATGTCCAGATAAAATCTGTAGTCCATTGATGTGATAAATATTCAGACTGAAGCAATATTCTCAGTAAAGTGTTCGAATAGAGCTTTGTGCGTCCAGCTGCTGCCTCTCTGGACCAATTGGACGGTCATCTGCAATGCACTGCTAGGATTTCATTCTATGGGGTAAAGGCAGACTAGCTAACAAAGGAGGAGCAATGAACGTCTCCACTGTGGTTGCCGTATAGAACGCCAGACTGGAGGCTCATGTTTAACACTCAGTTCCATCTCCAGAGAGGGGCCTCATCATTGCTTCCCACTCTTGGTGGGCTCGGAGGACTGGCGCACATCTGTCCACTCCTGCATGGTATTCTGCAAGGCTTGGGTCTTCTCCTTGTCCACCTGGACATAGTCCACCTTCTCGTCCGAGGCTACAGAAGATGTTGATGGCTGAAAGCAATACAAATACTGTCAGATTTCTTTGCTGTAAAACCAAGTGTCATAAAACACTAAAACAGTATTAACCACTTCAGCCCCCGAGGATTTTACCCCCTTCCTGACCAGAGCACTTTTTTGGCGATTTGGCACTGCGTCGCTGTAACTGACAATTGCGCGGCCGTGCGACGTTGCACCCAAATAAAATTAACGTCCTTTTTTTCCCATAGATAGAGCTTTCTTTTGGTGGTATTTGATCGCCTCTGTGGTTTTTATTTTTTTGCGCTATAAACAAAAAAAGAGCAACAATTTTGAAAAAAAAAAAAAAAACGCAATATTTTTTACTTTTTGCTATAATAAATATCCCCAAAAATTTAAAAAAAAAAACTAATTTCTTTCTCAGTTTAGGCCGATATGTATTCTTCTACATATTTTTGCGCAAAAGTTATCATGTCTACAAAATAGGGGATAGATTTACGTCATTTTTATGTATAATTTTTTTTTTTTTTAGTAATGACAGCGATGCGTGATTTTTTTCGTGACTGCGACATTATGGCGGACACATCGGACACTTTTGACACTATTTTGGGACCATTGTCGTTTATACAGCGATCAGTGCTATAAAAATGCATTGATTACTGTGTATGACACTGGCAGGGAAGGGGTTTACCACTAGGGGGCGGTGAAGGGGTTAAGTGTGTCCTAGGGAGTGATTCTAACTGTAGGGGGGGAGGGGCCACAAGTGACACGACAGCGATCACCCCCCCCCCACTAGGGGGCGGTGAAGGGGTTAAGTGTGTCCTAGGGAGTGATTCTAACTGTAGGGGGGGAGGGGCCACAAGTGACACGACAGCAATCACCCCCCCACTAAGGGGCGGTGAAGGGGTTAAGTGTGTCCTAGGGAGTGATTCTAACTGTGGGGGGGAGGGGCCACAAGTGACACGACAGCGATCAACCCCCCCCACAAGGGGGCGGTGAAGGGGTTAAGTGTGTCCTAGGGAGTGATTCTAACTGTGGGGGGGAGGGGCTACAAGTGACACGACAGCCATCACTGCTCTTGATGACAGAGAGCAGTGACCTCTGTCCTGTCACCAGGCAGAACGGGGAAATGCTTTGTTTACAAAAGCGTCTCCCCGTTCTACCTCTCCGTGACACGATCGCGGGCACCCGGCGGACATCGAGTCTGTGGGACCCGCGGTCACGGAGACTGCGGCGGGCGCGTGCAACACCGCTTCTTAAAGGGGACGTACCTGTATGTCCTTTTGCCTACCAGTGCCATTCTGCCGACGTATATTGGCGTGCGCTGGCCGGCAAGTGTTTAAAGAAGATCTAAATCCTAACAGTGGATTCAAGTTCTGTCTCTTATTGATGAGTTAAGCTGCCTGTGGATACTGCTAAGTCAGCAAGTAGCCATATTGTCCGCACAGACGAGAGGTAGGTCATTGCATAAACTGGCACTTGAAACAGAACACGCTTACAGATTTTTTAGTTTGCTAAAGCAAAAATGATAAAATACTTCTATCACTTTTTTTTTTTTCATAGTTTTTTTGGCACATCAATGCTGCTGATATCCTGCTATATCTCTTAGCCACTTCCGATCTACTGGGCTTCTTCATGGCGACAAATTGCCTGTACAATGTGTGTCGGCTTAGCCACTTACAGTCTCCACTGGAAGGGCAAATGAAAGGTGGATCTCATCAAACAGGTTTTGGGGGAAAGCCTCGCCCTCCTTCTTCAGGACTTAAGTCTATGGTTCGTAGTTAAAACTGGATGGGACTCACTAAAAGGCCCATTTGAGGTCTATATTGATCTTCAGTGTCAGTCTTGTGGAGATGACGGGGGGGGGGGGGGGGGCTGACTTAAGGTTGTGGCGATACCACAGATCAATGTAGTAGGCCTTTTCGTTACTTTTGTCCGGCTTTAGCTATGGACAACATGCTTAAGCCCTGAAGAAGGGGTGGCTTTTTCTATGAAATGTGTCCAGGGCTTGATTTACAGTGCCTTGAAAAAGTATGCACACCCCTTGAAATTTTCCACATTTTGGCATTTTACAACCAAAAACGTAAATGTATTTTATTGCGATTTTATGTGATAGACCAACACAAAGTGGCACATAATTTTAAAGTGGAACGAAAATGATAAATGGTTTTCAAATTTTTAAAAAAAATAAATATGTGAAAAGTGTGGCGTGCATATGGAATTCAGCTCCCCTTTACTCTGATCCCCCCTAACGAAAATCTTGTGCAACCAATTGCCTCCAGAAGTCACCTAATTAGTATCCACCGGTGTGTAATTTAATCTCAGTAAACATACAGCTGTTCTGTGAAGCCCTCAGAGGTTTGTTAGAGAACCTTAGTGAACAAACAGCATCATGAAGGCCAAGGAGCACACCAGACAGGTCAGGGATACAGTTGTGGAGAAGTTTAAAGCAGGGTTAGGTTATAAAAAGATATCCCAGGCTTTGAACATCTCACGGAGCTCTGTTCAATCCATCATCAGGAAATGGAAAGAGTAACTGCAAACCTACCAAGACATGGCCGTCCACCTAAACTGACAGGCCGGGCAAGGAGAGCATTAATCAGAGAAGAGACAAGAGGTCCATGGTAACTCTGGAGGAGCTGCAGAGATCCACAGCTCAGGTGGGAGAATCTGTCCACAGGACAACTATTAGTCGTGCACTACACAAATCTGGCCTTTATGGAAGAGTGGCAAGAAGAAAGACATTGTTGAAAGAAAGCCATAAGAAGTCCTGTTTGCAGTTTGTGAGAAGCCATGTGGAGGACACAGCAAACATGTGGAAGAAGGTGCTCTGGTCAGATGAGACCAAAATTGAACTTTTTGGCCTAAAAGCAAAACGCTATGTGTGGCGGAAAACTAACACTGCACATCACCCTGAACACACCATCCCCACCGTGAAACATGGTGGCGGCAGTATCATGTTGTGGGGATGCTTTTCTTCAGCAGGGACAGAGAAGCTGGTCAGAGTTGATGGGAAGATGGATGGAGCCAAATACAGGGCAATCTTAGAAGAAAACCTGTAATGCCGCGTACACACGATCGAAAATTCGGCCAGCAAAAGACAGATGAGAGCTTTTGGTCAGAAAATACGACCGTGTGTATGCTCCATCAGACTTTTGCTGGTGGAATTCCTGCCAGCAAAAGATTGAGAGCAGGTTCTCAATTTTTCAGTTGGAAAAAGTTCCTATCCGAAAATGCGATCGTCTGCACAAATTCCGACGCGCAAAATTCCTCTGCATGCTCGGAAGCATTGAACTTCATTTTCTCAGCTCGTCGTAGTGTTGTACGTCACCGCGTTCTTGACGGTCGAAAGTTCAGAGAACTTTTGTGTGACCGTGTGTATGCAAGGCAAGCTTGAGCGAAATTCAGTTGGAAAAGCCATCCAAGTTTTTTTCCGACAGAAAATCTGCTCGTGTGTACGGGGCATAAGAGTCTGCAAAAGACTTGAGACTGGGGTGGAGGTTCACCTTCCAGCAGGACAACGACCCGAAACATACAGCCAGAGCTACAATGGAATGGATTAGATCAAAGCATATTCATGTGTTAGAATGGCCCAGTCACAGTCCAGACCTAGATCCAATTGAGAATCTGTGGCAAGACTTGAAAATTGCTGTTCACAGACGCTCTCCATCCAATCTGACAGAGCTTGAGATATTTTGCAATGAAGAATGGGCAAAAATGTCACTTTATAGATGTGCAAAGCTGGTAGAGACATCCCCAAAAAGACTTGCAGATGTAATTGCAGTGAAAGGAGGTTCTACGACTTAAGGGGGGCTGAATACAAATGTACCCCACACTTTTCACATATTTATTTGTAAATGATTTTGAAAACCATTAATCATTTTTCTTCCACTTCACAATTATGAGCCACTTTGTGTTGGTCTATCACATAAAATACCAATAAAATACATTGACGTTTTTGGTTGTAACATGACAAAATGTGGAAAATTTCAAGGGGTATGAATACTTTTTCAAGGCACTGTACATCTCAGGAGCCTATGCCCCCCCCCCCCTCCAAAAAAAAAAAACACCACTAATCAACATGCTCACCCCTAAGCCTAAATTCCTTCAGCAAAAATAAATTCCCCCTCCTAGCATACATTCCCTCAAATTCATCCTCTTAGCACAACCCCCTCCAAATTACCCTTCCCAGCTCATATTCCTGCCCCCCCATTCCTCCTTCTAGCACAAATTTCACCCACATTACCCTTCCAGCGCAAACAGCCCCCCCCATTTCAATCTTACAGGAGTAGTGAGGAGGTGCTGGCTCCCTATGCCCCCCCCCCCCCCAGGCACCCCAAAGCTCAAATACATATGCATGCGTATATGTACTGATGGTGTCAGTAAGGTAGTGAACAGTGTAATTTTGTTTATTTTATTTTTCAAAAAATGATTTTCTTTTGTAACATTTTTTTGGGGGATGAAATATCAGTGGTCTAAACAGGGGGGAATATGCACCACACAAGGCGATTAGGGTGTGCCCAGGCACACCTGGCACACCCTGTGCGCACGCCTATGAACTCTATAGATCAGACCAAAATGAGGAACAAATGAGGGGGGGGAGAGGGACAGAGGGACGATGCTCCAAATCAGGGACAGTCCCTCGAAATCAGGGACAGTTGGGAGCTATGGCATAACACAGGATCCTCTTAGATGGTACACGGCTTGATTACATATCCCCTACCTCCTCCAAGGACCGCTCATCTCCTGGAAATGTGGGTAGGGGGTGGGTAATCAAGTGCAATCTAAGAGGATCCTGTGTAACCCGCTCTATGGAGGAGCACTCCCCTGACAGGAGCGGGGAGAGCACCCCCCCCTCAGGATCCTGCCATTTACAGACAGGCACCCCTCTAGGAAGGGCGCCTGTTGGCGCATGTCTACAGTGCCTAATCGGAAATCCGCCCCTAAACGTTTTAGCTGCATTTGATGCTCTTGCCTAATAAACAATTTATAGATGGCCATCATTACTAGCCCCTCCCAAACCCATACCTATTCCCTTTTATTTGATCTTACAAAAATAGATGTTCTGAACCGACCTCGTGGTTTGGTGACCAGTAATCTGGCGGAGTACAGGGAGCGTTTTAGAACATGGGTATTAAACACATACCTTTCTGTGAGGGCTTGGTGACACTGGCTGAAAATCTAGAGCCAGATAGTCCACGCTGCCGGTGCTCTTCTTCTGGGCGGGGCTGTTGGTGCCGCTGGTTCCCGGGGATGCCGAGACAGGATTTTGCTGGGAAGATAATAAAGGTTAGATTTTACGAGACTGTTTGGGTTATGTATGGAAGGTCTATAAAACACTTTAGCACAAGGACACTTTGTATGGTGAAGCATAGCAGTAATAGAAGAGGCACGATCAACCCCAAAGATCCATTAAAATCAGCTGGTGATTCCAACCCTGCCAGGTGCCAGCTTCATAAGGACCCGTCCTGGCCGGTCAAAGACTCTGAAAGGAAAGATAGAAGTGCATGCCGGGAAGCTGCCCAAGTTCACTGAGAATCAAAAAGGCCTCCTCCCAAGCCGTGTCCTTCTATCACATTTCACATGATCATGGGCTTGGTCATAGAGGATAGAAGAGAAATAGATAAGGTACATTTCCGGTGGCCCATTATTTTGATTTGCTGCCCCTACCCTTTGCCCCAGCCACTTCAAGTGGTTGTAAACCCTTTACAAAACACTTTTTACTACAGGCAAGCCTATAATTAGGGTTACCCATTGCTACCCTGGATATCTCCTAAACCTGCACAGTTTAGGAGATATCCCTGTATTTGCATGTGCCGACGTCATTGGCACATGCGCACCTAAGTAAACTGAAGCAATGGCACGTACATGCCTTTTTTTTTTAGGGTTTACAACCACTTTCGAGCATTCCGCACTTCTAATGGGGCGTACACACGGTCGGACTTTTCAGCTACAAAAGTCCGACAGCCTGTCCGACAGACTTTCGACGGACTTTCGACGGACTTGCGGCGGACTTTCTAACGAACAGACTTGCCTCCACACGATCACACAAAAGTCCGTTGAATTCTTACGTGATGACGTACACCGGACTAAAATAAGGAAGTTGATAGCCAGTAGCCAATAGCTGCCCTAGCGTGGGTTTTTGTCCGTCAGACTAGCATACAGACGAGCGGATTTTTCGACCGGACTCGAGTCCGTCGGAAAGATTTGAAGCATGTTTCAAATCTAAAGTCCGTCGGATTTGAGGCTGAAAAAGTCCGTTGAAAGTCCGGAGAAGCCCACACACGATCGGATTACCAGCCAGCTTTAGTCCGTCAGCGTCCGTTGGACTTTTGTAGACGAAAAGTCCGACCGTGTGTACGCGGCATAACTGTACGGAATACCTGCTCCCCCTCTGCCCTCATGGTTTCTCCTGCTGGTGGAGAAACCATGGATAAAAATATTATTTGATCCCCTGCAGATTTTGTAAGTTTGCCCACATACAAAGAAATGTAGGATCCCCCTCCTCAAGAAGGCACATGTACAGGCCCATCTGAAGTTTGCCAATGAACATTTAAATGATTCAGAGAAGGATTGGGAGAAAGTGCTGTGGTCAGATGAGACCAAAATTGAGCTCTTTGACGTTAACTCGACTCACCATGTTTGGAGGAAGAAAAATGCTGACTGTGACCCTAAGAACATCATCCCTACAGTCAAGCACGGAGGTGGAAACATTATGCTTTGGGGCTGTTTCTCTGCTAAAGGTACAGATCGACTTTGCCGCATTGAGGGGCCAATGGACGGGGCCATGTATTGTAAAATCTTGGATGAGAACCTTCTTCCCTCAGCCAGAACACTGAAGATGGGTTGTGGATGGGTCTTCCTGCATGAAAAGGACTCAAAACATACCACCAAGGCAACAAAGGAGTGGCTCAAGAAGAAGCACATTAAGGTCATGGGGTAGCCAAGCCAGTCTCCAGACCTTAATCCTATAGAGAATTTATGGAGGGAGCTAAAACTTTGAGTTGCCAAGTGACAGCCAAGGAATCTTAAGGATTTAGAGAAGATCTGTAAGAAGAGTGGACCAAAATCCCTCCTGAGATGTGTACAAACCTGGTCACCAACTACAAGAAACATCTTACCTCTGTGCTTGCCAACAAGGGTTTCTCCATCAAGTACTAAGTCATGTTTTGCTTGGGGATCAAATACTTATTTTACTTACTGTACTGCAGCTCAATGTGTAACATTTGTATCATGTTTTTCTCAGGCTTTTTGGTTGATATTCTGTCTCTACCATGTAAAATACACCTATGATAAACTTACAAAATCTGCAGGGGAACAAATATTTTCCTCACTGTATGACCCGGCAGGAGAAGAAACCATGAGTGCAGAGGGGGGGGGTCAGGTATTCCGTACAGCTAGTAGTGTGGAATGCTTGAAGCGGCTGGGAAAAAGGGTAGGGGCAGCAAATCAAAATAACGAGCCACCAGAAATGTACCTTATCAATTACTCTTCTACCGGTACCTGTAATAAATATTTACCTACCTGAATTTAATTTTATATAAATTATTAATAATAATAAATATTAGTAATAATAGCAGTGACAATAATTTATATAATAATTTTTTTTATAAAGTTCAATTTAATCTATATAATCATAACTTAAATAATAATAATGATAAAAATAATAATAAGATTTATATATACATTTCTATCAAACTCAATTTATTTTTTAAACTATATTTGTATTTACAATAATTAAATAATAATACTACCTTAATAATAATATTAATAATTTACATAACCATTTTTTAAAATAAAGTTAAATTTGATTTATATCATCATAATTTAATGTATACTAATTAAACAATAATAAAAACAATAATAATTATTAATATTATTTATAAAACATTTCTAAAAAACGCAATTCATATGACCATAATTTAAAAAAAAATAATAATAATAACAATAATAATAATAATAATAATAATAATAATAATAATAATAATAATAAGAAGAAGAAGAAGTAGAAGAATTATTATTCAATTATGATGATTTATATCATCATAATTTAATGTATACTAATTAAACAATAATAAAAACAATAATAATTATTAATATTATTTATAAAACATTTCTAAAAAATGCAATTCATATAACCATAATTTAATAAATAATAATAATAATAATAATAATAATAATAAGAAGAAGAAGAAGAAGAAGAAGAAGAAGAAGAAGAAGAAGAAGAAGAAGAAGAAGAAAAAGAAGAAGAAGAAGAAGAAGAAGAAGAAGTAGAAGAATTATTATTATTATTTTCTAAATAAATTATTATTATATAAATTGATTATTTAAAAAAATAACAAACCTGGATGAATTTAACCCATCCAGCCTACTGGAATGACAGCATTTAGGGCTGCATAGTGTACAAGTAAATATAACCTACCATAGCTACATAATTCTCTTCGCTGTCCCCAGAGCTGGTGCTGGTTATACTCTGCGTGGACACCGGGCGGCAGTATTGAGATGAGTTGGATTTTAGAGAGTGGCTGTAAAGGAGAGTATACCAGATTACTTCTAGAGACAAAGATCTTGTACTGAGCAGAGCATTTACACTTTACAAAGTGAATTGTTACTTAGCTTAGTGCATGAGGTGAAGTGCTGCTGATTTCAATCATCCAATCATGTGCAAGCAAAAATCCTGTTTTGTTTTTTTTTTTTAATTTCCTTGCACGTGATTGGGGTATTATTTGTAAAGGGAATTCTCACTGCATTTGCTAAGGTAAGTGAAAATTAATTTACAACATGAACATAGCGCAGGGACGGGGGGGAACAACTCCTTATAATGGGCACTGCAGGTGAGCAGGCATGGAAACTCAGCACAAGGATGGTGGAAACCCCTTATAATGGACACAGCAGTGGTACAGACCCAGGAACTCAGCACAGGGATGGTGGGAACCCCCTCATAATGGGAAAAGCAGGTGTAAAGACCCAGGAGCCAAGTGCAGGGATGGTGGGTACCCCTCATAATGAGCAAAGCAGGTGTACAGACCCGGGAGCTTAGTGCAGGGATGGTGGGAACCCCTCCATAATGGTCACAGTAGGTGTTCCGACCCAGGAACTCAGCACAGGGATGGTGAGAACCCCCGCATAATGGGCAAAGCAGGTGTAAAGGCCCAGGAACTCAGCACAGGGATGGTGGGAACCCCTCATTATGGGCACACCAGGTGTAAAGACCCAGGAACTCAGTGCAGGGATGGTGGGAGCCCCCTTATAATGGGCAAAGCATTTGTGAATAGCCAGGAACTCAGCACAGGGATGGTGGGAACCCCCTCATAATGGGCACAGCAGGGGTACAGTCCCGGGAACTCAGTGCATGGTTGATGGGAACCCCTCATAATGAGCACAGCAGGTGTAAAGGCCCAGGAACTCAGTGCAGGGATGGTGGGAACCCCTCATAATGGGCACAGCAAGTGTAAAGACCCGGGAACTCAGTGCAGGGATGGTGGGAACCTCTCATAATGGGCACAGCAGGTGTAAAGACCCGGGAACTCAGTGGGCACAGCAGGTGTAAAGACCCAGAAGCTCAGTGCAGGGATGGTGGGAATCCCTCATAATGGGCACAGCAGGTGTAAAGGCCCAGGAACTCAGCACAGGGATGGTGGGAACCCCCTAATAATGGGCAAAGCAGGTGTAAAGACACGGGAACTCAGTGCAGGGATGGTGGGAACCTCTCATAATGGGCACAGCAGGTGTACAGACCCGGGAACTCAGTGCAGGGATGGTGCGAACCCCTCATAATGGGCACAGCAGGTGTAAAGACCCAGAAGCTCAGTGCAGGGATGGTGGGAATCCCTCATAATGGGCACAGCAGATCTGGGAACTCAGCGCAAAGGTCTCACCAATAGAGTTTGTGGGAGAATGTAAGAATTGTCAGGAGGTTTGATTCTCCAACATCCACCAAATACTGAAAAGTATTGTTTTCTTAGGTGGACTGTCCATCCACTCGCCGATCTCCCCTTGGATAGCTTCAATCAACCCCGAAGCGCTGAGCTCTGAGCACTTCCAGGTTCAGAGCTGTAAAACCCCAGTAGCTCTAGCCAGAGAAGAAGCTGACCAAACACAGTCAACTCCAACAGAGTGCAGAGGTGACATTAGGGCTCAAATAGACCCCTGATGTCTCCTTAAAGAGAACCTGTCATCTGCGCTATGCTATCACATAGGAGGCTTATCAGCCCCCTTTGTAATAAATAATGTAATGTAAACTCATTTTAAAATCTCTCACGCACACACACATTCAAACTTGCTGGGTGGGGACGCATATGAAAATGTTGATTTATTGCACTGTGTGCACATATTAGCTATTACAATGGCTATGCATGCCGGAGTGAGAGCAATTATTCTAGGGGCATTGTTTACTGTTATCTCTACATTTTTTAATTATCACCTATGGACAATCAGGGGTGAAGTATCTTTTTGCCGTTTCACAACTGTGCAGTTTTGAGACATATTTGGAATCTATTTGCTTGACGCAGCCTCATCTTGCAGAAAAGGTCTGGCAGCAAAAGGGCAAAGGTAAACAGGATGGGTTCTCCGATAATAGAATGACGGGAATATTTACTGGATGGTGCTAGCCGTTCACGACTGATTAAAGTTGTCTGGAGTTGATTCTCTGGGCTTACGATCAGATTTATGAACAAAAGCTAATTCCTTTAATTGGAACTGCAATCTATAGATGATCTTTCCTCAGCATGACGCCCCCTGGTCCCGTGATGTGAGAAAGGAAATCTATGTTCCCTTTCACAGCTAGGAGCATGCAGCTGTTCCTGACCAGTGCAGTTAGGTTGCAAATGCTGCAAGCCATGAGAGTATTTGCTTTTAGAGCTGGTTAGCCTGTAGACAGGTGACTCCAAGAGGGTTCTCAGGGGTCAATGTGTTTTTCTTGTCTGTGTTCATGCCCTTAAGTTAATTGGGCTAGCCAGGTGAAAAATTGTTACCGTGTCTTAATGTTGCACTGTCCCCCTTAGATTGACCTGCTGAGTTGGGAGTAACTGAGCAGGAAGGGTTAACATTTTCCCACTGATTAAAGACCCCATAGGCATAGGTCATACCATATAAAAAGGGCTCTAAGTTCCTGGGGAAAAGACTGCAAAAAAAAGACAGCAAAAATGTGGCTGCTGGAGTAATCGCCCTCTTTGGGGTGATGGGAGCCCAGTCGGGGTTCCCAGGGGTCAGAAGCCTAAAGACACTCCTGGGCTTACAAATGCCAGTTATGGACGTTTCTGCTTTTTTATGGCCTATTACCAATTCACGGACTCTAATGGACTATTGCTGTTCTTCTCGTGGATTTAATGCCTAAATGGATTCTCGTCGTGAAAGAATTGCTTTTATGGACTTTGCCATCTGCCTATGGTACAGTCACTTTAGAATGAACACGCTGTAGAAGCACCCGTTGCATATAGTTCTGTACTTACGCTTGCCTAGACCAGGATTTAGTGACCGGAGATTTGAAAGGAAGTTCATCAATTATCGCTGTGGCTCGAAGGTCCAGGGGTGTGGGTTTTGCTGCAGGTGAGAAAAATGTTGGAAGAGATCATTGAATCACAACATCTGGGAACTTTCTTTATGTATAGACTCCTGCAGCACAAAAAATGGAGCAAGGAGATGGACTATAAGGAGATGGGCATGATATACAGTAAGCACTGATCAGCGACTGGGTAGGCCAGGTGATCTGAGGATCTTGTCTATATGGGCCTACCTATTCAGCAATAACTTTGTCATTACTTAAATAGTTAGTTCACCTTTAATGACATTTGCCAAAAAAATTCCCAGTGCATTACAGCCTCCTTGGCACATGAATATGCAGTGGTCCCTTTTGTAAAAGGATGCTTAACTTTTCAAACTGCTTATTCCATTGCACTTCCTTCTCCATCTTGTAGCTCAGTGCTGTCCAAACTAACTTTATCCGGCCCACTGACACCAATGATGGGGCACTATTCTTCCCACTGACACCAATGATGGGGCATTATTCCTCCCACTGACACCAATGATGGGGCACTACTCCTCCCACTGACACCAATGATGGGGCCCTATTTGACACCAATGATGGGGCACTATTCCTCCTACTGACACCAATAATGGGGCACTATTCCTCCCACTGACACCAATGATGGGGCACTATTCCTCCCACTGACACCAATGGTGAGGCACAATTCCTTCCATTGACACCAATGATGGGGCACAATTCCTTCCACCGACGCCAATGATGAGGCACTATTCCTTTTCCTACTGACTACAGCTGCCATGTAATTTCCGTACTTCCTCTGACCATTAAGCCTGAGGCATTGTTTAATCCCACTGACCTTTTGACATTTTAAATTCCCGATTGCCATACTCTGTCCCCCCTAAAGTTTGAAGGACTGTAATCTGGCCCTTTGTTAAGAAAGTTTGGAGACCCCTGCTGTAGATGGCAGGACGTTCCAAAAGTTGGATGTGCAACCCCGGAAACTCGAGAACGAGCACTTGGCTTCGTTCCCTCTTCACGTATTTGCATTCTGCTCCCTCTTGCAGCTCAGGGTTCTTCGAGAGAGAGGACTACACATGCGTGGGTAGGGAAGAAAGCCAAGTACTTGTTCATGAGTTGCCAGGGCTGCCCATCCAATGCTTGGTACATCCTGGAGAAGATAATTAATAGAAATGTATTAAACCGCGCTCTCTATAAAATATGTTCAAAGTGATTTAAAGTGCAAGTGCTCTAAAGCAAAAAACAAACTCAAACAATCAAAATATAAACCCAGCATCAAAATTATACCCATGTGTTATATGGATTATATGTGAGAACCACAATTATAAAGTGATCAAGTGCATATACAATTTAGTATATAATATTCAAAAAAGTTCATTCAATTTTCTGTGAATGTTTCCGGGTCCTGGTATAACAAGGATCTTTCCACCACCATCACCACCTGCCGCTATAGTCAAGCCATAACTCCTGATGACGTCAAAGCGTGCTGACAAAACGCGTAGGGTGGTCTGAACGTGATACGTCACTTCCGTCGTTTGTAACGCAGCTTGGAACGCTAGCGGTGTTTCCAACACGTGGATGTGTTAGCTGCTAGGAACACTTTGATTTTAAACTATTTTACCTGTTTTTATTGGAATTTTCGGAATAAATTATGACATACTTCACCACGGAAGCCCTATTTTTTTTTATTTCCCACTGAATCTTGGATACCCGCTGTGGCTATGGTAAATATTATTTATCTTGAGAATACCCACAAAATGTCCGGTTCATTCTGCCAGTTGAATCCCATCTGATCATCCATTTGGACCAGTGTTGTGGGCGTAAGGAATTTCCAGCTGGATTGTCGTTTAAGTGCATATGACTACCTGTGATGGGTGTCATGGGATTTCGGTGAGTAGGATGTGTGGCACGTTGTGATATTGGTGGAAAGATCCTTGTAATACCAGGACCCGGAAAAATTCACAGAAAATTGAATGAACTTTTTTTGAATATTATATACTAAATTGTATATGCACTTGATCACTTTATAATAGTGGTTGTCACATATAATTCATATAACACATGGGTATAATTTTGATGCTGAGTTTATATTTTGATTGAGTTTGTTTTTTTGCTTTAGAGCACTTGCACTTTAAATCACTTTGAACATATTTTATAGAGAGCGCGGTTTAATTAATTTCTATTAATTATCTTCTCCATGTCTACATCTGCTTACAACGAGCTGCTTACAACGAGCTATTCGCTTGGTACATCCTGCCATCTATGTACTGAATATACCTATCTGTGAATTGTATCCACCTAATGAGCCTCACCTTTCCTATCAGGCTTGAGGTTCCGGTTTACTGGAGGCGGCTGGATTTCACTGACTCGAGTCGGTCTCTGACACAGAGAGGCGGTACTTCCTTTGCGGGCAGGAAGTGTGGCGGAGGAAAATCCCAGTAAGTCGAAGTGGTGTGGCCCAGGGCTCATGGGGATATAAACGCTGTGTGCGTTGTCATTCAGCTTCTCAGAGTTGACGTGAGGGGAGGAGCCGGGGTTCATAGGGACGTAGTTGTCTTCAGAATCTGCACTTTCCGAGCGGGTCAAGGAGGACTTTGTTTGCTGCGGGTAAATACCGACAAAGTCATGGAACCAATAACTACAAGCACCTACTCGGCCGAATAATTATATTAATAACAACACATTATTTGATATGTTTCCCTCATGCAAAAATATGGTGAATAGAGACATTTTGTAGAGACAACTATTAATGAAAATACGTTTGTTGTAGTCTTTACAAGTTATATATAGAAGAAATAGGACATAATAAGAAACAACTACTGGGTAATTTTGTGTAAAACATTCATATGCTTTTCATCTAGTCCCTAGATTTTGTCAGGTTCTGGTCCAAAAGAAGTCATGGGATTGGAAATGTGTATGATTTTTTTTTCACAGAAATAACCAGTAGTGGCTCCTAGTTATCTCCAATTTGTTCTTTATATGACTTGTTTAGTGTAGGAACCTGCCCTATTTATAGGGAATAGGGTTCCTATATTTGTGAAATTTGATGCTCCTGGTTCAACATATGTTAATCATTTTGTTGTCAGGACAAGGTTCTGAACCTGCAACCTTTTGCTGCGTGTCTGGCAGCAGATCTTCTTGTTGAGCCCTCTGAGCTGGTGGACAGCTTCCTATCTGATTTCTTCTGTACCTTGAACCCTTTGCTTCTCCCATGAACTTCCTATTTAAGCCACGCCTTTGCAATTCCTGTTTGCCAGATTAATGTGCTCTCTCCAGCTGATATATTGGTCCTTTGCATACCTGCAGCTGTCCTTATCTTCAATACCACTCTTTATCGACCTTTGGCTTATTTCTCAACTACACTTCCACTTGATTCCAACCTGCAACCATTTGTTATCAACCTTTGGCTTGTTCCTCGACTACACTTCTGCCTGATCCCAACTTGCCACCACTTTTTATGGACTTTTGGCTTGTTACTGACCATGCTTTTGCTTGATCCCTACCTGCTACATCTGCAACAGGATCCCTGCTTGCTCACTTCCTGGTGGGGTGATCCTGAAGACTGCTACCTGGCACTATCAAGCAGCAAAACACATCGCCACCATCAGGCGGCGTTCTGGTGAATACCGGCTAGTACTTAGACCCTGCACCTCAGGTGAGCCTGCATCATCCACTAGGGTGCTCTGCATTTGTATTTATCCTTCTGGTCGGTGGGAATCTCTAGACAGCTATAGCTACTGGTCTCTGCGCCTGACCCTGCACTGTGACATTTATATAATATCCACTGAAGTTGCCTGGCTTCAGTCAACTGGTAGTAAGGTTAACTTTGGCATTCTCTTAGCCAATAGTCCCATGTGGTGCTGGAGATGCCATTGACCTAGCCTGGATAAAATTCTACTTCTAAGGCATGCATCCCACTGTACACAATACTGCAGAGGTGTGCTCTACCGTGGAATAAGCATTCTTGTTGGGCAGTGGAGTCCTTCAACAACGGTTGGGAGCATCAGAAGGGAAGGCCAATAGCTGTCTTTTTATGTTCATTTTAATGCTGCCCATTTATTATGAAAGGTTTTTTAAAAGATACTTGTGTAAATATACACACTTGATTCACCTGATATATACTGAACAGCCAATCCCTTCAGACCATATCTGCTACAAATAATCTAGCAGATATAACAGACTTGGCATGAGCTCCACTTTCTTAGCAGACTGGGGATGGATGACTGTTGTAAGCATGTGGGCCAAAGTGACTGGAGTCGTGGACAGGGTTCCTTACATTTTCCATATTTAAGTGAGTATAAAAGAGCAGAGTGACAGATGATCCTCTCTCGATGGTTTAATTTGGAACTTTTTTTGAAGATGACAAAGGTGCAGATGAAGCCAACACATTTTGGGGGAACAGCCTCCCCCTTCTTCAGGGCTGTTGATATGACACTTTGTAGAGCGGTCACGCTTCAATAGGAGGTAACTGAATGCTGTCTGTACTTGCGGAGTGTGTTGTGAATGCGATGCAGCCATCAAGAGAGAGGATCATCTGTCACAGGCTTTTTTATACTTTTATACCCTTTTGTACTTTTATACTCACTCAAGTTACTCCAGCTGAAACGGCGTTCCTGTTGTATCAAAGAAGTGGCAGTCGTAAGATCTCAACTGAGTACACTACCAATGCCTACCCTTGGGTCATATATTTCCTGAGAGAGGCTCCCATCCTCCCACTATTTTTATATATTTGATACCCAACAACCTATTGGTTGTTTCACCAGTCCAGAGTGGTTTTCTACTCACAGCAAATGCATTTTCCACGTAACGTTTCCTGAAGTCTCTCAATTTGTACTTAGTACTTCAATGAAATCACCTCCGGGGTTCTTCCCATGCTGATTTGAACCACCGGTTATATGTTTATGAGCCCCGGAGACTGAAACCATTCATGGGAGTCAACAAGTGCTGTCTGATGTTTTCAAAATCTAATAGGTTATGCTTTTTGTTAAACTTAATTGTAAATTAGGTTTTCTGTTAGACTAGCAGATTTGCAGATTAGCAGTTTCCTGAGGATATACAGCAGAGGACTCACCAGATAAGAGTTGAAGCCATCATTGATGGACTCCACAGACTGCTCCACGCTTAAGTCTCCCAGATGAGGATAGTCGTAGGCTTCGCAAGAAGACGCTGGAGAAATAATCACATTGATTGATTTAATAATAAGGATAAGCCTTCTTGTGGACACTGCATGAGGGCAACAAGTGATACATTTCCCATGGACATTATCAGGGGCCAGAAAGTGATAAAAGAAACCTGAGCATCGCCAAAGGTCAACTAGTGATAAGTGTAACAGGGGAACTACAAGAAGTCAATAACTGATAAGTGTGTGATGGACTACACCAGGTAATCAATAGGTGGCACCACCAGAGGTCAATAGGTGATAAGTATGACTTGGACACCACCAGAGCTCAATTAGTGATAAGTATGACCTAGACACCACCAGAGGTCACTAAGGCTGGCTATACATTATACAATTTTCTTATTCAAATTCTTTAGATTTACCCTCAACTATATAGTGCCTATAAGGGCCTGCCTGATCGCAAATAAATTGAAAGTGTTTAGATTTGACCTCATATTATGTGGTTTTGGTAAATCGAAAGGACAACTGTACAAGAAAGTTGTATAATGTATGGCCAGCATAAGTGATAAGTGTAATTTGGACATCACCAGAGGTCAATAAGTAATACGGATGACATTGACCACACCAAAGGTCCGTAAGTGATAAGTTTGACTTGGACAGTACAAGGGTCATTAAGTGATAGATGTTACGTGGACTACACAAGAGGTCAGTAACTGATAAATATGACTTAGACACCACCAGAGGTCAATAAGTTGTAGTGGTGACATTGACTACACAAGAGGTCAATAAATAAGTCTGACATGGACTCCACCAGAGGTCAATAAGCGATAAGTGTGACATTGACTACACCCCAGAGGTTAGTAAAAGATAAGTTTGATTTGGACTCCACCAGAGGTCAATAAGTGATAAGTATGACTTGAACACCACCAGAGGTGAATAAGTGAAAGCTGTGATTTGGACTACAACAGAGGTCAATCAGTTATAGTGGTGACATTGACTACACCAGAGGTTAATAAATATTACGTCTGACATGGACTACACCAGAGGTTAATAAATATTACGTCTGACATGGACTACACCAGAGGTCAATAAGTGATAAGTGTGATATGGACTACACCAAAGGTCAATAAGTGATAAATGTAACTTGGACACCACCAGAGACAATAAGTTAAATTGGTGACGTTGACTACACCAGAGGGCAATAAATAATAAGTCTGACATGGTCTTCACTCTCCACCATAGGTCAATAAGTGACAAGTGAGACCACCAGAGGCCAATAAGTGATGTGTCACGAGTGGAAATGTTCACAGACTATATGGACACACACCAGAGGCCAATAAGTAATTTGTGTCACATGTAAACTGCTAGAGGCCGAGAAGCGACGTTAGATGGACACCATGAGAGTCCAATATATGATGATTAACTTAGGGAAACCTTCAAAGGATAAGGAAAATTATATAGAACATTGGTAATTATCACTGAAGGTATTTGCAATTCAGTTGTATGGACAACTAGGACCTCATTCAACCCGAATTTCTTCAGCGAGCTTGCACCTTCAAATATTCATTATTGTCTTATACCCTATATTGTCAAAAGTATTGGGACGCCTGTCTTTACACACACATGAACTTTAATGGCACCCCAGTTTTAGACCGTAGGGGTCATTATTGAGTTGGCCCACCCTTTGCAGCTATAACAGCTTCAACTCTTCTGGGAAGGCTGTCCACAAGGTTTAGGAGTGTGTTTATGGGAATGTTTGATCATTCTTCCAGAAGCGCATTTGTGAGGCCAGGCACTGATGTGGACAAGAAGGCCTGGCTCGCAGTCTCCGCTCTAATTCATCCCAAAGGTATTCTATCGGGTTGAAGTTATTACGATGTGCAAGCCAGTCAAGTTCCTTAGCCCCAAACTTCTGGAAGTTTAACGTCTAACGTTCCCATAGACACACTCCTAAACTTTGTGGACAGCCTTCCCAGAAGAGTTGAAGCTGTTATAGCTGCAAATGGTGGGCCAACTCAATATTGAACCCTACGGACTAAGACTGGGATGCCATTAAAGATCATGTGCGTGTTAAGGCAGGCGCCCCAATACTTTTGGTAATATAGTGTATCTTTATAGAGATTGGGGTCTATGTATAAAGAATTTGCCATGCAGAATGCCATACTCCTAAACCTTGTGGACAACCTTCCCAGAAGAGTTGAAGCTGTTATAGCTGCAAATGGTAGGCCAACTCAATATTGAACCCTACAGACTAAAACTGGGATGCCATTAAAGATCATGTGCGTGTAAAGGCAGGTGTCCCAATACTTTTGGCAATATAGTGTATGAACAATGGTATTACAGGATATACTACATATTCTACAAGCTTTATTTTACTCTAGATTGTCACTATTTCAACAAGCAGGAACAATGCAGCGCTCATCCTTTTAGGTCCCAACATACGAGTACTGTATATAGTATGTATTATTTTATAAAAAAAAGTAGGAATTTGAAGCAACCATTACCTTTCCTCGTGCAGGATGATGTAAAACAAACACTTACAGAGTATTATTGGCCACTAGATGGAGAAAACAATTACAAGATGGAGCAAACAAGTAAACAAGTACTGTATTTATATTATGTGATCATCAGCACCATCTAGTGGCCAAAATGCAATATTATCCAGATTCATTCTTTTCCCTAATGAATAAATAAGATCTGACCTGAAGAGAAAATAGCCTAAAAAGATTCAGTTTTGCCCCCATTCACACAAAACAAATGGACATGCAATGTCTCAGAAGAATAGTTCAGCAATTTATTTTCATAAATACAACCCTTTGGGTTTACTAAAAAGATTGGCAGAAAAACACACATTTACGTTTTCAAAATATGGTGGCAATTCATTTCCTTATACAGTTATAAAAAGTTCTCTATACTTTAAAAAAAAACACCTGTCTCACTAAAACAAGAGCAGGGGGAGTAAAAAAACACACTTGGAGGAAAGATCAAGCCGAGATGAATCAGATATCTAAGCAAAGCAAATACAGCTGCTATTTGTTTATAAAGAGGTTAGTGATAGTTGGAGTCTGTGACACTGCGACAAACAAAACTGTTAATGTTGTCATCCTGACATTTAGGTCAGAAATTTTGCTTGAAAAAGGATGCAGTGTCATCTCTCTCCACTAGAGGGGGGAATGTCCCAAAAAAATAAAGCTGTGACCTGGTAAGAAATTTGAATCTCAATGCATAGGAAGCCCTCTCTCCAAATCTCCACTAATATCTTAGACCCGAGCCAAGGCTTGTTATTGGACAGAGTCAGAGGAGATTTTCCCTCACTTCCTGTTCTGATGTTCGTAGTCACTGGGACAATATAGTGTAGGCATTTTTCTTCAAATTTTGTTGGCTTTAGAGAAAGATTTGAACACTTACATCGGGGTTCTTATCAGAGCCCCCCCCCCCTCACACCAGGTTCCCTGTCTTAGTCCCCCTTAAATCACAATCACCATCAGCCCCCTCTTGTATCGGAGTCTGCCTTGGGAGTCCCTCCTTACATCAGAGTCCACACTAGGGCCCACTTCCTACAACACTTTACATAAGAGTCCCCATCAGAGCCCCAATTACAACAGTGCACCCATCAGGACCCCTTTACATCATAGTCACCATCAGAGCCTCCTTATATCAGAGTCCCCCTTACATCAGAGTCTGCCTTAGGAGTCCCTGTCAGAGCAATCCCAACAGAGGGGGGCTCCATCACGTCTCCTTTACTTCATGGTAATCATCAGAGCCTCCTTACAACAGAGTCCACCTTAGGAGCTCCTCTTTATATCAGAGCCCGCATCAGAGCCCCCTTATATCAGAGTCAACCTTAGGAGCCCCTCTTTATATCAGAGTCCGCATCAGAACCCTCCTTAAATCAGAGTCCCCATAAGAACCCTCCTTAAATCAGGGTTGTCATCAGAGTCCCTGTCTCAGCCCCCCTTACATCAGAGTCTCACTCTGATGTAAGGGGGGGCTGAGACAGAGACTCTGATGACAGCCCTGATTTAAGGGAGACTCGGATGGGGATTCCGGTGTAAGGAGGGCTCTGATGGTGACACTGATGTAAGGGGGCTCGGATGGTGATTATGATGTAAAGGAGCCCTGCCGGGGGGCCCTGTTGTAACTGGAGTTCTGATAGGGACTCTGATGTAAGGAGGGACTCCTAAGATAAACCATGTTGTAAGGGGGCCCTAATGGGAACTCTAATGTAAAGGTGGGCTATGATGGGGACTCCCCATCCCTACATCAGAGTTCCTATCAGAACTCCAATTACAACAGAGCCCAGATCCCAAGCACATCATTGGTTGCTGGGACACTGGCAGTCAAAAATACCAACCAAGTCACTTGGAGAAAGACAGTGGAGGGGGGGGGGACACCTGATTCTAGCTGTGGACCGGGCACAGTCCTGTAGCAGCCCAGATTTGGCCCTTGGGGCGATAGTTTGTAGACTCCCGAGTTAAAAAAATCAGCAAAATATATAAACTGTTGGATATGCTAGGTAATAGCCACACATACTATAGGCACAGACTGTGCAGCTGGGCCCGCTGAGACCTAGGGGTCTATTTTCACTATTTTTCCCCTTGAGAAAGTCACGTGACCTGTGACGCAACGCGTCGGGAGGAGCCAGTGATGTCAATACGCAGGGTGTGTAATGAGGAGGAAGCCTGCGACCATCTCTGATCATTTTACAAGCGTGTTTTTAGCCCTGCTAAATGTGAGTGAACTAACCCGCATTGTTGTGGGGGTGTATTTAATCATACAACACTGCGCAATGATATGTTTTAATGTTTGTGAGCAACTTCTTTAGAAACTAACAGCTGGGACAACAACATACCCTCTGAACCACGGGAATCCATAATCCCATCGGAGCGGGGATACATGACCTGGAGAGTATCATTGGGACTCAGGCTTTGGATTTATTATTTGAAGGTGGTTTGGGACTATCACTTTCTTGGGCGGTGATTGCATATACTACTGGAATTTTTTATATACGCTTATTGTGTTGTTTATACACAGTGGGTTGCAATTGATTGTTTTTTATTTTTTCACAGAGGAGGAAGCACAAGTAATAGTTTATATATATAAAACTGGTCTTGCACAGGGACTGCCCCCGCTGACTCTGCCCACCATTGGTAACGACCCAAAACGTACATAAAGACAGTCCTTACCTCGATGGCGTCGATTCTCCATGGCTGGTAAGGTGTTCCTCCTTGGAATGTTGACCGAAACAACACCAATATTGTCCCCATTATGCTGCTGAGGACTTCCCCAGCGAGTCTCTGTCTGCCCCGGTTTGGGGGGCCTCGGGGGAGGAGCATTATGGAAGTCATTGGATGACAAAGCATTGTGGTTCTTGTCCAAGGTGAAAGTCCTTGGTATCTGATAAATGGAAAACGGCGACCCGGAAAGATCACACGAGTCCGTGGAAAGGTCACTAAACTCTTTACAAAGAGCATTGCTAGGGGTTTTGTAGGTGTAAACGTCCTCATTTTCAGATTCTGGCCCGGTAAGGCTCGACTTGGTGGGAGTGTCGGAGGCGAAGCTCCTCGGGAGGTCGTAGGCACTGTCCCTCAATTCAGAACTGAGCCGCCTCGGCTTTGGTAAGCTATAGAAGCCGTGGACCTGACCGCTGACCCCGTTCATGCAGTGTCCGTACCCCTGGGCCAACTTCTGCACAGCTGTATCACTACGCATGAAAAAGGAGGACCTGGTGGCCTGGGAGAAGCTGGCACTTCTGGAAACAGACAACACAATAATGCAGTTATTGACTTAAGATACGAGTATACTCTAATAATGTCAACACATATGGATAAAACAACTTCGGCCTTAAAGCTGAACTCTGGGACAGAAAAAACTGTCATTTAACCACTTCAATACTGGGCACTTTCACCCCCTTCCTGCCCAGGCCAATTTTCAGCTTTCAGCGCTGTCACACTTTGAATGACAAATACACGGCCATGCAACGCTGTACTGTACCCATATGGAAGTTTTATCATTTTTTTTTTTTTTGAGACAGATAGAGCTTTTTTTTTGGTGATATTTGATCACCACTGGGTTTTTTATTTTCTGCTAAACAAACGACAATTTTGAGAAAAAAAATTGTTTTTCTTAGTTTCTGTTATAAAATTTTGCAAACTGGGAATTTTTCTTGTTCACTGATGTGCGCTGATGAGGTTGCACTGATGGGCACTGATGAGGTTACACTGATGGGCACTGATGGGTACTAATGAGGCTGCACTGAAGGGCACTGATGAGGTTACACTGATGGGCACTGATGAGGCTGCACTGATGGGTACTAATGAGGCTGCACTGATGGGTACTAATGAGGCTGCACTGATGGGCACTGATGAAGCTGCACTGATGTGTACTGAGGCTGCACTGATGGGTACTAATGAGGCTGCGCCGATGGGCACTGATGAGGCAGAACTGATGTGTACTAATCAGGCTGCACTGATGGGCACTAATGAGGCTGCACTAATGGGTACTAATCAGGCTGCACTGATGGGCACTGATGTGTACTGATGAGGCTGCACTGATGGGTACTAATGAGGCTGCACTTATGGGTAATAATGAGGCTGCACTAATGGGCACTGATGAAGCTGCACTGATGTGAACTGATGAGGCTGCACTTCTGGGTACTAATGAGGCTGCACTGATGGGCACTGATGAGGCTGCACTGATGGGTACTAATGAGGCTGCACTGATGGGTACTAATGAGGCTGCACTGATGGGTACTAATGAGGCGGCACTGATGTGTACTGATGAGGCTGCACTAATGGGTAATAATGAGGCGGCACTGATGAAGCTGCTCTGATGGGCACTGATTTGAACTGATGAGGCTGCACTGATGGGTACTAATGAGGCTGCACTGATGGATACTAATGAGGCTACACTAATAATCAGGGCACCGATCATCAGTGTAAACAATGTACTGACAGCCTTGCCAGTTATCGGCTCTCTTTTCCTCAGACAGACACAGTGTGGGAGGAAAGAACTGTTGATAAACAGCAAGTCTGTTTACATGTGACCAGCTGTGATTGGACACAGCTGATCACATGGTAAAGGGCCGCTATGATTGGCTCTTTACCGCAATCAGCTATGTCCAAAGGAAACAGCAGTAATAGAGTGCGCCCAATGCACGCCCCAGGGGGCCCGCAGGAGGTGGGATTCTCGGAGGACGTCCATGGTTGCCCTCCCAGAACTGGAAGCCTGCACTGTAGCAATCTATTGGCTATGGCGTGGACGGGAAGTGGGTAATATATTTCCTAATAGCCACAAAGGTTATAAATCCACTTGGTGTGCACTAAATGCCATCAATTAAACAATTATTACCTTGTAAAAGTATCAGTGACATCATCCCTGTGCTGTACATAGCCTGTGCAGAGAGCAGAGGTGTGGGAAGGGCCAATGAGGATCCGCCCACTACAGAAAACGACAGGAGGGGGGCGGAGACAAGACCGGTCACCTTGCTAAAGGAGAGAGCAGCAGTGAGCGGTCTTTATTACAGGATTTTCTGAAGTTTCACACTGGATTTCTGCACAGATCTGGAAATATGCAAAGCACTCAAAGCATGTATGCCTCCTATAGTAAGATAATATTCCCTTATTCCGGAGTTCAGCTTTAAAGTGAATCTATATCAGGAATGTAGATGGGATCATGGGGATCTGATTCATGTGCTGTCGCGGTGTCCCAAACTCCACCTTTATTGAATGGGGGTTATAGATATAAGTACAGTATTTTAGTCCAACATCCCGGTACTAATCCTAAGTGTTGTGTACTGGGCATCTTAGAGGAAGTGGAGTTCATTAGGGAGGCAAGATCTAGAGCAGGGGTCTCCAAACTTTCTAAACAACGGGCCGGTTTACTGTCCTTCAGACTTTAGGGGGGCCATTGGTCCCCAAAGGTCCAGACGACAGTGGGGAAAAAACAATGTCCCATCATTGGCGTCAGTGGGAGGAATAGTGTCACGCCATTGGACCCCATTGTTGGTGTCATTGGGAGAATTGTGTCCCATCATTGATGTTGTTGGACCCCATTGTTAGTGTCATTGGGAGAAATTGTGCCCCATCATAGGTGTCATTGGGAGGAATAGTGTCCCATCATTGGTGTCTTTGGGAGAATTGAGTCCCATCATTGGTGTCGTTGGACCCCATTGTTGGTGTCATTGGGAGTAATTGTGTCCCGTCATTGGAGTCATTGTGCCCCATTGTTGGTGTCACTGGGAGAAATTGTGCCCCAATCATAGGTGTCATTGGGAGGAATAGTGTCCCATCATCGGTGTCATTGGGAGGCATTGTGCCCCATCATTGGTGTCGTTGGACCCCATTGTTGGTGTCATTGGGAGAATTGTGTCCCATCATTGGAGTCAATGGGCCCCATTGTTAGTGTTATTGGGAGAAATTGTGTCCCATCATAGGTGTCATTGGGGGGCATTGTGCCCCTTCGTTGGTGTCATTGGGAGGAATTGTGCACCTTTATTGATGTCAGTGAGGGGAATTATGCCTTATTGTTGGTATCAGTGGATGAAATTGTGCCCCAAGGGCCACATAAAAGCAAGCAAAGGGCCGCATCTGGCCCCAGGGCCGCAGTTTGGAGACCACTGGTCTAGAGCATTGTTCTAGGCCTGCAATCAATGCTTCATTTACTTCAGTGAAGGGCAGGGGAGACATCAAGGGCTGAACAGTTATGCCTGATGTCTCAGTAAAGAGAACCTGTTATTACAGTATGCTATCACATAGGGGATGGCCCCATATGAGATAGCAATGAAGTTAATTGGAAAAAAAAAAAAAAAAAAAGTTAACAAAGTTAAGTAACATATAAAATATATATAAAAAAAAAAAAAAAACCCACAAACAATGTAAAGTTCCTCACCCCCACGCGAGAAGGTAAGTATAAGTGTTGGGTGCGCCTACTTACAAAAACACATGTTACATATCGTCATTAACACTGGTGTGACAGCAATAACTCTAGGGCCATTATTCACAGCTTGTTGCCATTTTATGGACATGCGCAATTTTGAATCTTGCCACGTTGGGTATCTATTTACTCGTCGTAATCTCATTTTTTATATTTTTTACAAAATATTGCGTAAAACATTGTCTTTGTGTGCACTAAAATAAATTTAATTTTTTACTGAACATTTGCATTTAATTAACATGTATGCTAACATCACGTGACATGAAAAATTGCAGCTACCTTGCAAAAAAATTCATACCCCTTAAAATTTTCCATATTTTGTCATTTTACAACCAAAAACGTAAATGTATTTTATTGGGATTTTACGTGATAGACCAACACAAAGTGACACATAATTGTGAAGTGAAAGGAAAATTATAAATGGTTTTCAACATTTTATACAAATAAATATCTGAAAAGTGTGGTGTACATTTGTATTCAGCCCCCTTTACTCTGATACCCCTAACTAAAATCTAGTGGAACCAATTGCCTTCAGAAGTCTCCTAATTAGTAAATAGAGTCCACCTGTGTGTAATTTAATCTCTGTATAAATACAGCTGTTCTGTAAAGCCCTCAGAGGTTTGTTAGAGAACCTTAGTAAACAAACAGCATCATGAAGACCAAGGAACACACCGCACAGGTCAGGGATAAAGTTGTGGAGAAGTTTAAAGCAGGGTTAGGTTATAAAAAAAAAATATCCCAAGCTTTGAACATCTCACAGAGCTCTGTTCAATCCATCATCAGGAAATGGAAAGAGTATGGCACAACTGCAAACCTACCAAGACATGGCCGTCCACCTAAACTGACAGGCCGGGCAAGGAGAACATTCATCAGAGAAGCAGCCAAGAGGTCCATGGTAACTCTGGAGGAGCTGCAGAGATCCACAGCTCAGGTGGGAGAATCTGTCCACAGGACAACTATTAGTCGTGTTCTCCACAAATCTGATCTTTATGGAAGAGTGGCAAGAAGAAAGACATTGTTGAAAGAAAGCCATGAGAAGTCCTGTTTACAGTTTGTGAGAAGCCATGTGGAGGACACAGCAAACATGTGGAAGAAGGTGCTCTGGTCAGATGAGACCAAAATTGTACTTTTTGGTCTAAAAGCAAAACGCTATGTGTGGCGGAAAACTAACACTGCACATTACCATGAACACACCGTCCCCACCGTGAAACATGGTGGTGGCAGCATCATGTTGTGGGGATGCTTTTCTTTAGCAGGGACAGGGAAGCTGGTCAGAATTGATGGGAAGATGGATGGAGCCAAATACAGGGCAATCTTAGAAGAGAACCTGTTAGAGTCTGCAGAAGACTTGAGACTGGGGAGGAGGTTCACCTTCCAGCAGGACAACGACCCTAAACATACAGCCAGAGCTACAATGGAATGGTTTAGATCAAAGCATATTCATGTGTTAAAATGGCCCAGTCAAAGTCCAGACCTAAATCCAAGTGAGAATCTGTGGCACAATTTGAAAATTGCTGTTCACAGACACTCTCCATCCAATCTGACAGAGCTTGAGATATTCTGCAAAGAAGAATGGGCAAAAATGTCCCTCTCTAGATGGGCAAAGCTGGTAGAGACATCCCCAAAAAGACTTGCAGCTGTAATTGCAGAGAAAGGAGGTTCTACAAAGTATTGACTCCGGGGGGCTGAATACAAATGCCCCCCACACTTTTCACATATTTATTTGTAAAACATTTTGAAAACCATTTATCATTTTCCTTCCACTTCACAATTATGTGCCACTTTGTGTTGGTCTATCACATAAAATCCCAAAATGCATTTACGTTTTTGGTTGTAACATGACAAAATGTGTAAATTTTCAAGGGGTGTGAATACTTTTTCAAAGCACTGTACCTTTATTGTACTCTTCAGGGTCTTTGCTTTTCGAAAATATATTCTGTTTGCGCCGCGGGGTATTAACCAACGTTCAGGCCTAAAGCATGTACAAAAACAGAAAATGGCTCCGGGGCCACCGGTTAAAATGGTTGTAAACCCCCACATATATCCAGTGATGTGACTGGCCTCAGGTGATACACAGAGATGAAAGAAATCCTCCTACATAATGTCTACCTATTTATTCTGAGGTCTTCTCTTCTCTACATCCCTTTAAACTCCAGAATTTATAAAGCTTGTCTGAGCTGTCAGAAAAAAGGGGACAGAGAGCTGAATTCTCACTCTGTAGAAGCTCAGTGAGGAGAGCTCTGAGAGCTGATTGGAGGGATGGGACACACACCCTCCACAAAGCACACAGGAATAGAGCTGAGGCTGTCATTTAGCTGGAGGTCCCTCCCCTGTCACCATTTTTCTCTTGGTGTCAGGAAAACTTCTCAGAAGTGACTCATGCTGATAGCAGAGGAACGAAGCAGCAGACAGAAATGACATTTAGTTCTCTGGATTGAGACAAGTACACAGTACAGAGGGATATGCTTTGTATATATTTCATGTCTGAGGTTTACAACCGCTTTAAGAGTGGAATTCTCCTCACTTTCGGAGACAAGAGTCTCTGGGAGAGGAAGTGAAAGGAAATTTCCACAAGGGTACACAGACAGCAAAAAAAAAAAAAAGACCTGGCAGGGGTTTTAACCCTTCCATTAAAAAAAGTGGCTTTAATACTGTAAGACTTTTTTGTTCCCCACTGTGGATATTCCAGCAAAATTAACGGTGGCAGTGATGGGGCTAACTAAAGAAGTAGTTGGCTCAATGCTAGGAAAGCCCCTTTGTGCAATCCATTGGCTTTGCCCAGGTGAACCATGAGCCAAATATACTGAATGGCAGAAAAGAACGTGGGCACGTGATACATCAAGAAATATGGAGCTCACCTCATATTTTCGGCTTTGCGGCTCATACATTGGTGTAGGAAGAGGTAATCCTGGGGAGCGCTGGCAGATAAGGTTGTCTGGTGAATGTGGTTGGAAGGAGGTTCAAAGGTGAACAGGGTGGGCTGGCTGGAATGGGAAGGGGCTGATGACTTCCGTTCCCTGAGCAGGTGGTGGGTGGAGCTGAATTCAGCGGGTGAAGAACGAGGACCATGGTTCACAGATTGTAGGTTTCTCAAGGAATCTGCAGGGAAACAGGGAAGAATACAGGTTACCTATCTGTCACATGGAAAAAAAAAAAACTATAGTGCTCTGGTGCAAAATTTTAACACAAGCCCATTTATTTTATAGAATACAATTTGATTGCTTCAGTATTCCCTGTTTTCCACCAGCTCAAACAGCAGACAACCGATACAGCTAATTGTAGGAGGTCGGTCACATTCAACTGGACTTGTTCTGTAATGTTGAAGACATTTCATAGCTTCTCCAAGCCATTTCTTCAGTTCCAATCTTGGAACTTGGAACTGAAAAAGTGGACTGCAGAAGCCAAGAAGCATCTCCAACATTACAGAACAGAAGTTCAGTTGAATGTGGCCAACTACTACTAGATATACCATGACCTGTATAAAAAAAAAAACACCAGAATCAGAAGACAATATAATAGCAAAATGAGTCTGATGGAAATGTTCCTTCACACAGCGAATGACTCTGCCAATCATTACGGCACCCAAACACAACAAAGGTTAAATGCACTTTAAAACAAATCCTTTTTGCACCAATTTTCTGACCTAAACTTGCCCACCTTTTCCCTCCTCAGATTCATACATTCCTCAATCCGATGGATGCAACTTCCATTGTTTGCTTCCGTCCTACACCACCATTCTCCAGTGTCCTCCTGGTCATATCAGGACACTGGAGAATGTATTCAGTATTCCCTGTTTTCCACCAGCTCAAACAGCAGATAAAAGATACAGCTAATTGTAGGAGGTCGGTCACATTCAACTGGACTTGTTCTGTAATGTTGAAGACATTTCATAGCTTCTCCAAGCCATTTCTTCAGTTGCAATCTTGGAACTTGGAACTGAAAAAGTGGACTGCAGAAGCCAAGAAGCATCTTCAACATTACAGGACAGAAGTTCAGTTGAATGTGGCCAACTACTACTAGGTATACCGTGACCTGTATCAACAAAAACCATCAGAATCAGAAGACAATATAATGGCAAAATGAGTCTGATGGAAATGTTCCTTCACACAGCAAATGACAATCATTACGGCACCCAAACACAACAAAGGTTAAGTGCACTTTGAAACAAATCCTTTTTGTCCCCATTTTTTGACCTAAACTTGCCCACCTTTCCCCTCCTCAGATTCATACATTCCTCTATCCAATGAATGCAACTCCCATTGTTTGCTTCCGTCCTACGCCACCATTCTCCAGTGTCCTGGTCATATCTGCTCAGTATCTCCCTATACATTTCTATGGCAGTGTCACATAGAAGTTTGGTGTCCTAAGCATCTCTGGCTAAAGGAGACAGTTCAAAACAAAGAAACCTTGGGTCCAAGGATTATAGTTTCCCTTCAAATGGAAGGCGCTAGAACAGAAATTAAAGTGGGGTTCCACCCAAAAAAAAAAAAACTACATGAAAAATCCTAAAAAAAAATACAAAAAAACATTTGGATATATATATTTTTTTACTTACCTCTAAATGCCTGTTGCTAGGGGGTCCCTCGTAGTCTGCCTCTTCCAGTGCCTGGGCTGGTGACATCACTTCCCCCTCGGCACAGGAAGGGCTCGGCTCTGCTCCCTCCCTCCTGTCAATCATCTGGGACCCATTACAGGTCCCAGGTGACTGAGCGGCCAATCACGGCGCGCAGTGGGTGGCAGGCTGTGAAGCCACAGCCCGGCGCCCACAGTTGCAATGCCGGCGCCGCTGAACGGAGGGGGAGACGAGCGGGGCTTCGATCCCCCACATCGCTGGACCCTGGGACAGGTAAGTGTCCAATTAAAAGTCAGCAGCTGCAGTATTTGTAGCTGCTGACTTTTAATTTTTTTTTTTTTTTTTGACTGGAACTCCTCTTTAAGGAGCTACTATCGTTGGTGTACTTTTAAGATGCCACAGTCTTTATTTTTACTGCTAAATGCTAAATGCCAGCTAAATTGGATATTAATAATGTGGCGGTAAGACTGCACATATAAGCATTTTGGTTCAGTTTAAAGAGTGTAACCTCATTTGTTTGTTCTGTTAAGTGCTGACTGTTTGACCAGCTGTGGACACTGGACCTACTACACACATCTGTATTACTGCCCCACTGCCACTCCCCCCTCTCGTACTTGCCTACAATTCCCAACTGTCAAAATGACAGCCAGGAGTTGCTTTCTGAATATACCAGCTGTAGAAGCAGAGCTGCCAAAACACAGACCATCTGAGGCCGTGTTTATAAACACCGTTCAAACAGATAGAGAAATATAAGATAACATTGTAATTTTCATATCTACTGTTTAAGTCATCTTCAAATCAAAGAGATGAGCTTATATCTGCATAAGATGCCAGTCAAAAAGCAACCTGACAAATGTTTATTTTTTATTTTTTTAATAAAATGTGTTTCTATTTGACCTGTTATTAGGACTTAGTTTATCAGCTCTTATTGACTCCTTCTTCCCCTTCTCCCCTTTATTATTTTCTGGCTGATTTTTTTTCTTTATTATTTAAACTTTTTTATTCTTTTTATTTTTTTATTTGGTATTTTTTTATGTCACATTTAAAAAAATGCAAAACTGGAAAAAAAAGCCTATAATCATCTGTAAATAACTTTGTAATGCTTTGTACAAGAATCATAATTTTAGTGCCATTTTAAATGGAATAAAAAATATAACAAAATGTATACATTTTATCTCATCAGTTTAAAACAATTTTTTCAAACTAACACCAAAGTAGAAAAAAAAAGAGTTTCGGTTTAGATTTGTTATTTTGTGTTTAAGGATTGCATAAAAATAAAATCATTTTTGCAAGACAATATCAACAAAAGCATTATTTATTAAAAAAAAAAATATTATACTGCATGTACCGTAGTACTTTGCTATCGTAGGTAATTACAGATTTATCGCAAAACAAACAGGCTCGTAGTGAAAGTGTAAAAATTGGTCCATAGATGGTGTACAAGTGGTCAGTTAGGTCTTCCTTCCCCTTTTCTCCTGTTTTAGTTTATTTTTTTACTGGTCTTTTCCACGAAACTTGAAAATACAGAAAAAAAGTGAATGCAAACTGAAAGAAGCTTCAGATGTGTGATGTGTCATATTTTGAAACAGGAAACAAGTGTACAGTGTGGACAGACCGATAAATAAGCGAACACCCTTGCCTTGCTCCAATTCCCTTTAGAGGAAAGGATTGAAAACAGGTGGAAGACTTAAGTAGATATCTGCGTGCACATACCCTGCTATGGATAATGAAACCCAAAAAACACAATAACTGAAACCCAGCTTGCTTCTGGATAATGATACTCTGAAAGTGTAGGGCTTGCCATTGATGAGCCAACTATTATAAGCAATATTTCTGCTATCAAGCATCTCTTGTGATTATTAGGCAGTTGTTGAATACTGAGGCAGCCTTTCTCAACCCTGGTTCTGTGGAACCCCAGAGCTTCTCCAGAGGTTGCAATGGGGTTACCTAAGCAATGAGCGGTTTCTTCCTCTCAAATGAGCAACCACTGACACTGATGATCTTTTTAGCTATCTGTAAGAGGGCATTTTTCCCATTGACCACTATTATAGGGAGCATACTTTCCAATGATCACTGTTGTATGAGGCATTCTTCCCACTGACCATTAATTTAAGGACTATATTTTCCAGCAAACAGTATAACAGCCATTCTTCCCATTGATCACTATATTGTAAGGAGCTGACTACCAATGTAAGAAACATTCTTCCCACTGATCACTATAGTAGGGAGCATTCTTCCCACTGATCACCAATATACGGAGCCTTTTTCCCAATGACCACCAATGTAAGGGCCATTTTTTCCAATGATCATCAATGTAACTGGCATTCTTTTCATTGATCATTATAGTCAGGAGCTGACCACCAATGTAAGGAGCATTCTTCCCACTGATTACCAACATAAGGAGAATTCTTCTCACTGTATACCAGTGTAAGGCACATTCTTCCCACTGATCACCAATGTAAGGAACATTCTTCCCACTGATCACCAATGTAAGGAACATTCTTCCCACTGATCACCAATGTAAGAAGTATTCTTCCCACTGATCACCAATGTAAGGGACATTCTTCCCACTGATCACCAATGTAAGAAGCATTCTTCCCACTGATCACCAAAGTAGGGAGCATTCTTCCCACTGATCACCAATATAAGGGGCATTCTTCCCACTGATCACCAATGTAAGGGACATTCTTCCCACTGATCACCAAAGTAGGGAGCATTCTTCTCACTGACCAGCAATGTGTCGGGGCTGGGCTCTCAGCCCTTCCTTCTATGTGCTCAGGTTGCTCAGCTGTCGGTTAATTGTCAGTACTCATCGTTCCACAGTGGCTCACCTGATCATCTCCTGCTCGTCAGTCAAGCCCACAGCCAGCCCCTTCTGGCTATTTAAACTGCCTGGTTCATTTCATCAATTGCCTTCGCCTTGGTCAACATATCTAGAGACTCTCTGCTGTGTTGCTGTTGAAGGCTTGCCTGGCTGATGTCCCTTCTGGTTCCTGATCCTGTCCGTTGCCTCTGACTATGCTGATTTCTGGCATCCTGATTTCCTGGCTTGTTCTGATCACCCGATTTGGCTACCGAACCCTGGCTATGTTTTGACTACGTTTACCAGTTGTACCATGTTTACCATTTTATTAAACTGTGATTTTTACTGCATTTTCTGTCTCCGTCTGTTTCATGGTTCCTGACACAATGTAATGCCGTGTACACACGAGCGGACTTTTCGACCGGACTGGTCCGACGGTCTATCCGACGGACTTTCAGCGGACTTTCGACGGACTTTCCGAACAAACGAACTTTCCTACACACGATCACACCAAAGTCCGACGGATTCGTATGTGATGACCTACGACCGGACTAAAATAAAGAAGTTGATAGCCAGTAGACAATAGCTGCCCTAGCTTCGGTTTTCGTCCGTCGGACTAGCATACAGACGAGCGGACTTTTCGACCGGACTCAAGTCCGTCGGAAAGATTTGAAACATGTTCCAAATCTAAAGTCCGTCAGATTTTCGACCGAAAAAGTCTGCTGCAGGTCCGATGAAGCCCACACACGGTCGAATTGTCCGCTGGACTCGGTCCGTCGGACCAGTCCGGTCGAAAATTCCGCTCGTGTGTACGTGGCATTAGGGTCATCTTTTCCACTGATCAGCAATGTGATGGCCATTCTTCCCATTGATCACTATAGTAAGGCACTGACCCCCAATGTAAGGAGCATTCTACCCACTGACCACCAATGTAGGGAGCATTCTACCCACTGACCACCAATGTAGGGAACCTTGTTCCCAATGACTACGAATGTAAGGGCATTTCTTTCCAATGATCATCACTGTAACCAGCATTCTTTTCATTTATCACCATAGTAAGGAGCTGATCTCCAATGTAAGGAACATTCTTCCCACTTATCACCAATGTAAGGAGCATTCTTCCCACTGACCACCAATGGAAGGCGCCTTCTTTGCACTGATCACCCAAGTATGGAGCATTCTTCCCACTGACCGCCAATGTAAGGACCATTCTTTCCAATGGTCATCAATGTAACAGGCATTTTTCTCATTGTTCACCATAGTAAGGAGCTGACTACCAATGTAAGGAGCTTCCTTCCCACTGACCACCAATGTAAGTAGTGTTCTTTCCACTGACCACCAATGTAAGGAGCATTCTTCCCACTGACCACTAATGTGAGGAACATTCTTCCCAATGACCACCAATTTAAAGGGCATGCGTCCCACTAATCACCAATGTAGGGAGCATACTTCCCACTGAACACCTACCTAATTAACTTACTTCTCTTCCTCCCACATGGCAGTGCTAGTGCTTAGGGATTAGGCATCTCGTTCTGTCATGTGGAAGTAGAGAAATTTGTCTTCACTCAGTGGCTGAATGGAGTAACCAGCCAATCCAAACATTTAATGGCCAACCAATCTCATCAAAATAAAAAAATGAATTTTCCTCCAAAATAAGACCAACACCATATGTGTCTACTCCCTACAACAATTCTACACCTCCTTCTTGGAGATGAGGAGAAGGGGAGGTGTTCTTTAGTGCAGACAGGAAGGTGGCAACACTGCTTGGGATAAACTGGTCTCGACTCATCGGGGGATCATGATTGATAAAGATCAAACTAATTATTATGTGGCATAATGACTTGAACTGAGAGCCCCAGAATTTTTCATTTTGGCATTCATTCAGCAAGACAATATGAAATAGGCAACGCGTTTCAGGGGTTCAAAAGCATTCCCTTGTCCTCGGGGCTCAGATATTGCATAAACCTAGGAGGACAAAAAAAATGCCACGATTGCCACATTTATTTGTTTACAAAATGAAAAAAGAAAGAAAGACCCCAGGAGGAAAATAGCAGCAGCTGCAGCAGGAGGCAAAACATGGGGGAATGCACATGTATTAACTGAATGGGTTTTTTACACAATCCTACTTTGCCATTAGATTAGAGTTTCTCCAAAATTACAGGAACGGGCATTCTGAATTCAGTATTCATCCTGCTGCTTGGAATGACGTTTTGCTGGTAGTTGTAGTTTCCTAGCAGATGGAGGTCCTCACTGGTCCATCCATTTCACCCATCGCTTTAACAAGGCTTCCAGTAACACATTGTAAAGTCAAGCTCGGGTTTAAACTGAATTATGGATGTGCCATGCATCAGCAGAGTTATGAATCACACTGCCCGGATGTCGCTTAGCCATGAAAGAACAATTATGTGTCTTGCTAAATATGATATTGTCTTCAGTGTACGGAAAAGAGCCGAATCAAAGGCCTGCTGTGCTGGGGGCTTGTACCGACAAAGCAGGGAATCCAGTCTACACTTTTAAGCAACTTATGAAATATAGATATACTGAAGTTCACCCAAATAAATGCATTTTCTTTCCTTGTCTAACTTTTTTTTGTCTGCCTGCAATACTCACAAGATTTACAGCACTGGTACTCAGCGAAAGGAAATAATAATACATAGGTGGTCAGTGTGTGCGTGTGTGGGGGGTATTAAGCAGTGGTTTCTTAGTGGGGGTGAACATTGCACTGAGGCTCAGTAGGGGGTAGAGAAAGAAAGCACTGCTCAGGGGTAGGTAGGAAAATTGCATTGGTGGTGAAGGTGGGTGGGGACAAAGTATTGGTGCCCAGTGGGGGGAGGGATAAATGCATTAGAGCTCAATGATAAGGTGGAGGAACAAAACATTGGTGCTCAGAGGTAGAGAGGGATAATGCATTGGTAAAGAGGATGGGTGGAAACTAAAACATTGGGGCTCAGTGGAAGAGGGATAAATGCATTGGTGTTCAATAGGAGAGTCGAGAAACAAAACATTGGTGCTCAGGGGTAAGGAGGGATAATGCATTGGTAATGGGAGTGGGTGGGGTCAAAGCTTTGGTGCTCAGTGGGGGAGGGATAAATGCACTGGTGCTCAGTAGGAGGGTGGAGCAACAAAACATTGGTGCTCAGAGGTAGGGAGGGATAATACATTAGTAATGAGGGTGGGTTGAGACAAAGCACATGTGCTCAATGGGGGGAGGGGGGGGATAAATGCATTAAAGCTCAGTGGGAGGGTGTAGGAACAAAAAACATTGGTGCTCAGGGGTAAGGAGGGATAATGCATTGGTAGTGAGGGTGGGTGGGAACAAATAGTTGGTGCTTAGTGGGGAAAGGAGAAATGCATTAATGCTCAAAGGGAGCTTAGAAGAGCTAAACATTGATGCTCAGGTCAGGGGTAAGGAGGGATAATGCATCGGTAATGGGAGTGGGTGGGGTCAAAGCTTTGGTGCTCAGTGGGGGAGGGATAAATGCACTGGTGTTCAGTAGGAGGGTGGAGCAACAAAACATTGGTGCTCAGGGGTAGGGAGGGATAATGCATTAGTAATGAGGGTGGGTTGGGACAAAGCATATGTGCTCAGTGGGGGAGGGGGGATAAATGCATTAAAGCTCAGTGGGAGGGTGGAGGAACAAAAAACATTAGTGCTCGGGGGTAAGAAGGGATAATGCATTGGTAGTGAGGGTGGGTGGGAAAAAATAATTGGTGCTTAGTGGGGAAAGGATAAATGCATTAATGCTCAATGGGAGCTTAGAAGAGCAAAACATTGATGCTCAGGGGTAGGGAGGGATAATGCATTGGCGGTGAAGGTGGGTGGGGTCAAAGCTTTAGTGCTCAGTGGGGGAGGGATCGATACACTGGTGCTCAGTAGGAGGGCGGAGGAACAAACATTGGTACTCAGGGGTAGTGAGGGATAATGCATTGGCAGTGAGGTTGGGTAGGGACAAAGCATTAGTGCTCAGCGGGAAGGAATAAATTCATTAGTGCTCAGTGGGAGGGTGGAGGAAAAAAAAACATTGGTGCTCAGGGGTAGGGAGGGATAATGCTTTTGTAGTGAGGGAGGGTGGGAACAAAAAATTGGTGTTCAGTGGGGAAGATAAATGAATTAATACTCAATGGGAGGGTGGAAAATCAAAACACTGGTGCTCAATGGGGGAGGGATAATGCATTGGTGCTCAGTAGGAGGGTGGAGGAACAAAACATTTGTGCTCAGGGGTTGGAAGGGATGATGCACTGGTAGTGAGGGTAGGTAAGGAAAAAGCTTTGGTGCTCAGTGGGGTTGGGGTAAATGCATTGCAGGGCAATACATTGGTGCTCGGTGAAGATGACAAAAAGGGTGTGTTCAGTGTGAATTCACCTGATTCTATATCCCAAGACACTTGTTTTGTCTCCCCTCTGCAAGACTTAAGCCGTGTACACACGATCGGAATTGTTTGATGTGAGCGTGTTGTCGGAAATTCCGACCGTGTCCGCTCCATCGGACATTTGCTATCGGAATTTTTCCTCAAACAAAAATTTGAGAGCTGGATCTCAAATTTTCCGACAACAAAATCCGTTAATCCGTAAATTCTGAGCGTGTGTACACAATTCCGACGCATGCTCGGAATCAAGCAGAAAAGCCGCACTGGCTATTTAACTTCATTTTTCACGGCTCGTCGTACGCATTGTACGCCACCGCGTTCTTGACGTTCGGAATTTCCGACAACATTTGTGCGACCGTGTGTATGCAAGACAAGTTTGAGCCAACATCCTTCAGGAAATAAGTCCAGGATTTTGTTGTCGGAATGTCCGATCGTGTGTACGCGGCATTATTCACCTTCTGTCAGACAGGAGATAACTCAGCCAGACAGTGAGAGCATAAACCTAGAGCTGTGTGTCAGAACAAGAGTTCCAGAACTCAGCTCCTTGACATGTCCCAGATCCATGAGGTTCCAGAATGTTGTTGAAATACTGGTACAGTCCTGCGGGATTCAGGACGATTCAGGGGTATGCCCAAGTGTCATCTGTGAAAGGTTGGTGAAGCCCAGGTCTCATCATCCAGCAAAGATCATTAAGGCCCAGGTGACATCTGGTGAGAGATCACAAAGAACCAGGTTTCATCTCTTTCTTTTAAGCGGCCCCGTTGCCCATCTAAGGGTTAGTAAGCTGCAATATGATTTTGCATTTATGTTTTTGAATCTAATATCGCTTTAAACAGCCATCAATGATAATCAAAAGCTAGCACTGTCCGTGAAGATTTTTTCAATACATCTGCAGACTCTGGTTCCTCTTGCTATAAAAAGCATGCAATGTCATGATATAATCCATGATGGAGTGAGGAGGACACTTGCCGACCATTAATTATTGACCATATTCCTCTATATATGCACTCAATGTCAAAGGGTGTTAAATCCACCAACTCCCCCAGGACAGCCACCACATTGATGATTCATCATTCTCTCCCCATGGGGCTCCGCAGTGCCCTAAAAAGTCCATCCCTTAAAAGCTGACTAGACGGACACTAAAGCATCAAGATGAAGCCTATTGTGTGTCAACCACCATGTGAACCAAAGGTGAAAGCACATTCTTTCCTAACAGGGCCCGTCACCCAGAACCAGAAGGGTCAGGCGTTCTCTAGATGAAATATATACAGCAGTAATTCGACAAGGATATTGATCGGATGATCGCATTCCCTTCTTTTCTACCAAATAACCGGGTCCTGCATTCCTCCACAACCATCCCTCCGCCATGTTTGTACCAGATTTGACTTTTCAACGTACAACTTGGCCAGGACAAACACAGTCAGGTTCATAAATGATTGATATGTCATTTTCTTTGGGGCACAGACTGATGTGAAAGATTTGATATCTGCGGAGAGCACTGAGGAATGTTAGAGGGCTACAAATAACATGACACTATCATATTGCGTTGACGAGCATGCGTGCTACGAGTGGACGAGCCAAGCATCCTTGACAAAGGAGCGCGGCTACCGGACCACTCGTAGCACGCACACTCTGAAACGCGTTGCACTATAGTGACGTCACTATCCTGTGCCACGCCCCTTGCTATCCAAGCCTCGTTTTGGCTCCTATACCGCACGGCCTTCCTCCATCTTTGCGGTGACCAGACGGGAGTTCTGAAGCTGCATCGGTGCTATTCTGTAGGATCTGACGACTCACTGCCCTCATCGTCCCTGGGATCTGACGTGCTGCTTCCTGCCAGATAGAAAAGGACTCTCTGCTACCTGTAGTCCCACCTGCTCATCCCAGAGGTGTACCCAGCGTCATTTACTTCCATGTGAATGGATATTGCTTTTATAATAAAGTGTTTTTGATATATACTCAGAGGCGCCCCTCTCCTTGTTTCTCTTCTAGCTCTACCGGAATTTGCTTCTGGTCTCCTTTGGTGGCAGCCCTGACAGACTCATCTAATCTTTCTCCCCTGATACTTGCCTTTTGGACTATTATGGACCCAACATGAGTACTATTGAAGTATCTGAGCATTGTGCCTTTTTACTTGTCAAATCATTTGGTGGAGGGGGGATTATGGTGTGGGGTTGTTTTTCAGGGGTTGGGCTTGGCCCCTTAGTTCCAGTGAAGGAAACACTTAAGGCAATATTGAGTTGGCCCACCCTTTGCAGCTATAACAGCTTCAACTCTTCAGGGAAGCCTGTCCACAAGGTTTAGGAGTGTGTCTATGGGAATGTTTGATCATTCTTTCCGAAAATGCATTTGTGAGGTCAGGCAATGATGTTGGACGAGAAGGCCTGGCTCACAGTCTCCGCTCCAATTCATGCCAAAGGTGTTCTATCGGGTTGAGGTCAGAACTCTGTGCAGGCCAGTCAAGTTCCTCCAACCCAAACTCGCTCATCCATGTCTTCATGGACCTTGCTTTGTGCACTGGTCCAAATCATTTGGTGGAGGGGGGATTATGGTGTGGGGTTGTTTTTCAGGGGTTGGGCTTGGCCCTTTAGTTCCAGTGTAGGGAACTCTTAAGGCGTTAGCATACCAAGATATTTTGGACAATTTCGTGCTTCCAGCTTTGTGGGAACAGTTTGGTGATGGTCCCTTCCTGTTCCAACATGACTGCCCACCAGTGCACAAAGCAAGGTCCATAAAGACATAGATGAGCGAGTTTGGGGTGGAGGAATTTGACTGGCCTGCGCAGAGTCCTGACCTCAACCCGATAGAACACCTTTGGGATGAATTTAAGCCTTCTCGTTCAACATCAGTGCCTGACCTCACAAATGCCTTTCTGGAAAAATGGCCAAACCTTCCCAGAAGAGTTGAAGCTGTTATAGCCTACACACCGAAAATGAAAAGTCCCTCCCCCTGCTCCCACCTCCTGCGCCCCTCTATGAAACATGATTTTTTTTTTTTTTTCAAAATTTTCCATCTTTTTTTGTTTAGCAAAAAATAAAAATCCCAGCTGTGATTACATACCACCAAAAGAAAGCTCCATTTGTGTGAAAAAACTGATAAAAATTTCATTTGGGTACAGTGTTGTATGACCGCGCAATTGTCATTCAAAGTGCGCCAGCGCTGAAAGCTAAAAATTGGTCTGGGCAGGAAGGGGGGGTTTAAGTGCCCGGTAAGCAAGAGGTTAATTAAAAAAAATACAAACTAAAAGTCATTCAGTTATTGTTCACATCCACTTTACATGAGCAAAAAAAAATAAATAAAAATGAATCCACGGTTCCCATACATCGTGATCTTCCCTCCCTAAGCTGGTGTTGCGCAGAATTTCCATAATTTCCTCCGTATTTGGCGCTTTTGTCCAAGAAAAACAATACATTATCTTTTCAACATAAACAGCTCTCCCCGGGTGGATTGAATCCTGAATAGAACTACTTATACGAGTGAAAAAAAAAAAAAAGAGAAAGATATTTGAAACGATCGTAACAGAATCCCTGGAGGACGTGGGAAGCCGGGGCAAACCGAACATGGGAACGGGTGTGGATTTAGAGCAGAGCTAAGAGAACGGGGCCAAATAGGTTCACGGAGACCTCAGGGTGTCACATGATCTCCGTATAGAACATGACTCAGTGAGATTCAAAGAAAATCAATTCCTTCAAGGGCAAGCGGAGTGCAGCGTGCCACAGGATGGGGAGAGATCCGAGCTTCTTCCAGGGTGTTCACACATTATAGATGTATAAAGAATTGGAAGGTTTATACCCATAAGGTGCCTAATGCATTATAAAAAAAATATCTATAAAAGTAATTAATTAACCGCTCGCCGACCAGCCGCGGTCATTATACTGCGGCAGGTTGGCACGGCTGCGCGAATCGCCGTAGGTGTACGTCGGAACGCTTTAAGAGCGATAGGGCGCCCACGACGCAATGGCGGAGCTGGCCGCCCGCGATCGCTCCGCAAAGAGCCAGAACGGGGATCTGTGTATGTAAACAAGCAGATCCCCGTTCTGACAGGGGAGCTGTTCTTAGTGATCAGGAACAGCGATCTCTCTCTACTTCGTCAGTCCCCCCCCACAGTTAGAAAACACCTCCCTAGGGAACACATTTAACCCCTTGATCGCCCCCCCCCAATGTTAACCCCCTCACTGCCAGTGACATTTATACAGTAATCAGTGGCTATATTTAGCTCTGATCGCTGTATAAATGTCACTGGTCCCCAAAAAAAGTGTCAAAAGTGTCCGATCTGTCCGCCGCAATGTCGCAGTCCTGCTAAAAAAATCGCCGCCATTACTAGCAAAAAATAAATAAATAATAAAAATGCCATAAATCTATCCCCTATTTTGTAGACGCTATAACTTTTGTGCAAACCAATCCATATACGCTTATTGCGATTTTTGTTTACCAAAAATATGTAGAAGAATATACAGTGGGGACGGAAAGTATTCAGACCCCCTTCAATTTTTCACTCTTTGTTATATTGCAGCCATTTGCTAAAATCATTTAAGTTCATTTTTTTCCTCATTAATGTACACACAGCACCCCATATTGACAGAAAAACACAGAATTGTTGACATTTTTGCAGATTTATTAAAAAAGAAAAACTGAAATATCACATGGTCCTAAGTATTCAGACCCTTTGCTCAGTATTTAGTAGAAGCACCCTTTTGATCTAATACAGCCATGAGTCTTTTTGGGAAAGATGCAACAAGTTTTTCACACCTGGATTTGGGGATCCTCTGCCATTCCTCCTTGCAGATCCTCTCCAGTTCTGTCAGGTTGGATGGTAAACGTTGGTGGACAGCCATTTTTAGGTCTCTACAGAGACCCCTATCAACAAAAGTGGAACTTAAGGAAAATCCCAATTTTGGGTTGTCACCATAATGGGAATAGAGGGAAAATCTCCCAGTGGTGACAACCAGGCATTTCCTCACTTTACTTTTTTGGCTATGGGACAGAAAGTGAAGGGAAACCTCCCCAATGGGACATAGGTGGCAATAATAAAAGCGATCTATGTCCAGTCACATGATCCTGCACCTCCGGCTCAGGGAGCGCTCAACCACGGCTGGGAGATTTGGAGTGGTGACGTCACCCATAGGATCCCATAGCCTAGCCGTTGTTGGTGCTCCCTCCTCTCCTCTACAGCAGCTGCTCACTGGCACAGGAGAGCTGGAGCTGCAGGATCACAGGACCGGACCAGAGTGGATTAAAAATAGATGCGTATACGGATGTTTTATTAGGTAGGAGGAGGGGGGATCGAAACATTTTAAGAAGTTAGACTTTTTCTTCCACTTAAAGCTGGGCAAACACTAGTAGATTTACATTCGAAATGTTTCATTAAAATATCGTTCCTTCGACTGCAGTGATGAGAACATTTGAAGCAGTGTGTATGGAGTTCAGCTTTACTGCAGATATAAAGTTCAGCTTTATGTACTGTGTATATGAAATTCAGCTTTACGGTGTGTACAGAGTTCAGCTTTACTGTGTGTACGGAGTTCAGCTTTACTGTGTGTACGGAGTTCAGCTTTACTGTATGTAAGGAGTTCAGCTTTACTGTGTGTACGGAGTTCAGCTTTACTGTGTGTACGGAGTTCAGCTTTACTGTGTGTACGGAGTTCAGCTTTACTGTGTGTACGGAGTTCAGCTTTACTGTGTGTATGGAGTTCAGCTTTACTGTGTGTACGGAGTTCAGCTTTACTGTGTGTATGGAGTTCAGCTTTACTCTGTGTACGGAGTTCCGTTTTACTCTGTGTACGGAGTTCCGTTTTACTCTGTGTACGGAGTTCCGTTTTACTCTGTGTACGGAGTTCAGCTTTACTCTGTGTATGGAGTTCAGCTTTACTATGTGTACGGAGTTCAGCTTTACTGTGTGTACAGAGTTCAGCTTTACTCTGTGTATGGAGTTCAGCTTTACTCTGTGTACGGAGTTCAGCTTTACTCTGTGTATGGAGTTCAGCTTTACTCTGTGTACGGAGTTCAGCTTTACTCTGTGTACGGAGTTCAGCTTTAAGCTGCCAAACCATAAAAATTTGAATTTTTTTTTTTTTTTTAAGTTTACTTCGTTTTTTTATTTCTCCATACAAGTCAGAAAACAGAATTCCCCAATGTCCCTCTGTAACCAACGAGATATAAAAGGAACCAGATGCTGTTTCTGGATGCTCCATATTTATCTATTTAGTTTTTCATTAAAACATTAACGTTCAGGACGGTTAGACGCAGCGTGATTTCAATTAATCCAAATAAAGCTGGGATGTTCGTGATTTAGAAATGTGACATACGCACGTCTCCATTGTCGGATGTTCTTTGTCACAGAAAAATAACACCATAAAAACATTTTACTTTCTAAGTGGAATCTTCATAAAACCTCCTGCCTTGCTGGGTGGATCTGTATATTTAGGAGGAAGGAATGTCCCATAGACTGACCATGACTAGGCAAGGCATAGACTTATAGCTCAGCTCCACCTTCCCTTCCGTCTTCCTCATCTCCTGGACTGAAATGGCTTACTCTGATTTCACTGCACACTGAGGGCTTCTCACAATGTGCTTTAGAAGCTGCAGCAAGTCAGATAGAACCCGCCTCATTTCCTGACTGGAGGACATCAAGATTTAACCAAAAGATCCACATTAACTTTCATGAAAAGTAGACTTACACTTTGCAGCATCAAACCTCCAATTGTTGCCAGGTCACCCTCCAACACAGAATGCCACCTTCTGCTTAGAACAGTGGTCTCCAAACTGCGGCCCTTTGCTTACCTTTATCCGGCCCCTGGGGCACTATTTCTCCCACTGATACGAGATATTATTTTGCCACCTGACACCAACAAAAGGGGATGATTTCTGCAATGGACACAAACCATGGGGCTCAATTTTTCCCATTGACACCAACAATTGGGCACCAATAATGGGGCACCATTTCTCCCATTGACACCAACTATGGGGCACCATTTCTCCCATTGACACCAACAATAGAGCACCATTTCTCCCATTGACACCAACAATAGAGCACCATTTCTCCCATTGACACCAACAGTGGGGCACTGTTCCTCCACCTAATACCAAATGTGATGCCTACTTTCACCGATGCCAGGGAAATTTCCACTCCCGCTGGCCACCGTCCGGCTCCCCTAAAGTCTCAAGGACAATAAAGTGACCCTTTGTTTAGAAAGTTTGGAGACCCCTGTCCTAGAAGAAAAGCAGAGAGTAGCAGTGTAAAACATGTCAAATGGTAAGAGTGGCCAAATCCCACAGTGGAATATGAAAGGGGCATTGTTAAATAAAACCAGGAGTGCGTGATGCACAGGGTGGCAGAGTTCAGGATTGCATTACACAGAGGATGCAGGGATCAGAACAGTGGCGACTGGTGGCCAATATTTTGGCACTAACACCCCCCTACACCCTCCAGCTCTCGATAGGCGGCGATCCTATCACACTACACCCCCCCCCCGGCTCTCGATAGGTGGCGATCCACTCACACTACACCTCCCCCCGGCTCTCGATAGGCGGCGATCCACTCGCACTACACCCCCCGGTTCCCGATAGGCGGCGATAAACTTGCACTACTGCCAACCCCCTCCCTGCGTGATCGATGGCCTTACCTTAAGCTGTGGTAGAGGTGCGGAAAGGAGGACAAGGTGATGGTGCACTGCTTAATCTGGGATAGGGCACCTGGAAGAGGCTGTTGCTGCCAGGGTCGTTGCATCTCCTCCCAGCCGAACAGGAGGCGGGTCCGAAGACTCACGGCCAATCGGATCTTAGGACCCGCTTCCTGATTGGCTGGACGGAGAAGCTAATTCGCTAATGTCACACAAGTGGGTGGGCTCGGGGGCGCAGTGCTCAGCGCCCCCCGAGACACCCTTTTTGAAGCCAACTAGAGCCTCTGATTCGATTCACGTGCTTAAAAAAAAACCACATTGAAATCCATGAGTCCGGCGCCCTGCATGAAAATTAGGGGCTGGTGCATGGATTGGAGGGGCGGTGCCCCTGCGCCCCTAATGGATGAGCCGCCACTGGTTCAGAAGCGAATTATGCACAGAGTGCAGGGTTCAGGGGTGAGTTACACACAGAAGAAAGTAGTGCTTTAGGCATCGTGTTCAGGGTTGAGGAGAGCACACACAGAATGCAGGGCTTAGGAGTGCATTTTGCACAGGGTGCAGGCTTCAGGAGTGAGCTACGCACAGGGTGCAGGGTTATGGGTGCAGGAGTGCCCCTAAAAAGCAATGCCCATCATTCATCTCTGCAGCCCTCCTCCACAGGTCACATCTGAACCCGCCATCCAAACCTCCCGTCCAGAGTACACTCCTGCTCCTTACTGTCCTCACTGTCCACCTGTTCACAATTCACCTTTGCACGCCTATCCAAAAGCTCACTTCTGTACTCCCATCCACAGCTCACCTCTGCAACCCACCATCCGAAGCTCACCTCTGCACCCCACCATCCAAAGCTCACCTCTGCACCCCACCATCCAAAGCTCACCTCTGCACCCCACCATCCGAAGCTCACCTCTGCACCCCACCATCCGAAGCTTACCTTCGCAGCCCACCATCCAAAGCTCACCTCTGCACTCCACCATCCAAAGCTCTCCTCTGCACCCCACCATTCAAAGCTCACCTCTGCACCTCTCATCCAGAGTTCACTTCTTCTCCCAGTTCACCTCTGCCTGCCCATCAAAAACTCACCTCTACACCCTTCTCCAAAGCTCATTTCTTAACTCCCGTCTAGAGCTCACCTCTGCAACCCTAGTGCACAGCTCACCTCTGCACCCCACCATCCCAAGCTCACCTCTCCACATCAACATCCAAACCTCACGTCTGCACCTTCCTTCCAGAGTTCACTTCTGCCCCCACTATCCACAATTCACCTCTTCCTGCCTATCAAAAGCTTGCCTCTGCATTCTTCTCCAAAGCTCATTTCTGAGCTCACCTCTGCCCTAGTCCACAGCTCACCTCTGCACTCCACCATTCCAAGCTCACCTCTGCATCCCTCCCATCCAGAGTTCACTTCTGCTCTTCACTGTGCACAATTCACCTCTTCTTGCCCATAAAAAGCTCACATCTGCACCCTTCTCCAAAGCTTATTTCTGAACTCCCATCCACAACTCACCTCTGCACCCATGTACGTACCTGACCACTGCACTTCCATCTATAACTCTCTTGTGAACCCCCCCCAGTCCACACCTCAGCTCTGCACCCCTGTCCACAGCTCACCCCTTTCCATAGCTCACCCCTGCACCCTTCTTTCACAGCTTGTCTCTGCAACCCCTCATCACCCCCCCCCCCCCCCCCCCAACAACTAAGCTCTGAAGCCCTCTTCCACAGTACATCTGAACTCTATACCCCTTCTCAGCCCTGACCTCTGCACCCGTGCCTCCACAGCCCTAACACTGGAACAAAGCCACCCCCCTTCCTCCAGTGAGTGACTGTTCACTATATATGATGGTACTGTAAATTCTCCGAATGGTTTTGCAGAGTGCCATGTCAGTGCGTTGGAGACAACTTCCTATCCATGCCTTTCCAAAAGCATTTCCAGCAGTGTGCCTGATATTTTTAGAACACTTCCCAGGAAATGGACTAAATCCTGTCAACTTGTTGACAAGACACTGGAACAGGAAATAATAGAAGATGAGGGGGAACTTTGTTCTCTGGTAAATAGCTTGTTTTGCCTCTGTTGTCACTCATTCAAGCATTTTGGAGCAAGATGGATGTAGCGGGGAACTCCAACCAAAACTAACAGAACATATCTTTAATGTCCAGCATTACCTGTATTATCTTTCCTTTTTCTGTGGGGCCAACACTGGGTTGTGTTCCTATCCGCCATGCTTGGCAGCCACTTTAAATTAATCTCCGGTTTTGCTGGGAAACAATAAAACAATACCCTCCCCATGAATCATATACATTGAAAAGATTTTATCAAACGCTATTGTAGATTCTAGCAGTAAAAAGGGTTCCCAACCATGACACCACCTGCCTGGAGTTTGCATGTTCTCCCTGTGTCTGCGTGGGTTTCCTCCGGGTACTCCGGTTTCCAAAGACATGCTGGTAGCTTAATTGGATCCTGTCTAAATTGTCCCTAGTATGTGTATGTATGAATGTGAGTTAGGGACCTTAGAGTGTAAGCTCCTTGAGGGTAGGGACTGATGTGAACGCACAATGTATATGTAAAGCGCTGCATAAATTGACTGCTCTATATAAGTACCTGAAATAAATAAAAATAAATACATTTTATCCTTTCTTTATTGAAAGAAACTGCGTGTCCTTTGCTAAACTGACTGCTAAGTGAAAGGGTCCACCTTTATTCCCAGCACAAGGAGGCATGGATCTGCCTAGGATTGGTTTGCTAAATGTGCTGTAAATTTTTTCCCGAAGTTCACAGACTTTGCATCAAACCCCATTGAAGTCTATGGTGGACGAAACTTGTTATTCAATTCTGCCCATTTATAGGGCTAATGAGCAAGCTACCGACAAACAGAAGGCATGGGAAGCCAGGTTTTGTCGTGGGGGACATGTGCTAAAGGCAAAAAAAAAAAAAGCAAAAATATTATCCCTCCCTACACAGAATAGTCAGCTCTCCCTAACAACTCCAACCTACAATGACAAGGTGGCCCACCCTTTTATAGAGGTGGGGCTGGGTTATCCATTACTCTAAAGTGTTTGTAAAGGCTGAAGGTTTTTTACCTTCATGCATTGATTAAGGTAAAAAACCTTCAGTGTGCAACTCCCCACTCAGCCCCCCTAATATTTCAGCAATGTCCACATGAGCAGTGGCTCTCCTGGGCCTCTCCTTCCTCATTGGCTGAGACACAGTAGCCAGAGCCATTGGCTCCCCCATATCAATCACAGCCAGTGAGGAGGGGGGCGGGGCCAAGCCTCGTTCTGTGTATCTTATGGACACACACAGGTGGCTCAGGAGAAAGCATGCACGAGTGCCCTCAGAGTAAGCAGGCGGGAGGAGCCAGGAGCATAAGCGGGGAACCAGAACAGTGGAGGATCGTGCATGGGGTACTATTCCTTCCACTGACATCATTAATGTGGCATCTATTCCTTCCACTGAAACCAATGATAGGGCACTATTCCTCTCACTGATACCAGTGATGGGGTACTATCCCTTTCACTGACATCAATGATAGGGCACTATTCCTCCCAGTGATACCAATGATGGGGCACTATTCCTCCAACGGATACTAATGGTGGGGTACTATTCCTTCCACTGACCCCTCCAATAAAACCAATGATGAGGCATTGTAAACTGATGCCTCTGGGCATATTCTACTCTCATTGGCCATAGTCTGCCCCCCCCCTCCCCCTAAAGCCTGAAGGACAGTGAACTGGCCCTTTGTTTAGAAGGTTTGGAGACCCCTGGTCTAGTATAAAGTCACCAAAGATTTCAGATAGATTAGGAGATGTTAGACCCATATTGTGGTTGTGTCCTTTACATTACAGATTCTTACGTCTGTATTTCTCCTGAAGAAGCGGCCATTAGTCTGGGAAATGGAAGTTAACACAAGAACTATATTCTGACTGTTATGCTGTGTGCAGAGTAGGTTTGATGGTTAGGATCAGGCATACTAGAGGATCTGTGATGTTGAGATCTATGTAAAAGAACGGCAATATATATATACACAGTATCTCACAAAAGTGAGTACACCCCTCATATTTTTGTAAATATTTTATTCTATCTTTTCATATGACGACAATGAAGAAATGACACTTTGCTACAATGTAAAGTAGTGAGTGTACAGCTTGTATAACAGTGTAAATTTGCTGTCCCCTCAAAATAACTCAACACACAGCCAATAATGCCTAAACCGCTGGCAACAAAAGTGAGTACACCCCTAAGTGAAAATGTCCAAATTGGGCCCAATTAGCCATTTTCCCTCCCCGGTGTCATGTGACTCATTAGTGTTACAAGGTCTCAGGAGTGTGTGGGGAGCAGGTGTGTTAACTTTGGTGTTATCGCTCTCACTCTCTCATACTGGTCACTGGAAGTTCAACATGGCACCTCATGGCAAAGAACTCTCTGAGGATCTGAAAAAAAAGAATTGTTGCTCTACATAAAGATGGCCTAGGCTATAAGAAGATTGCCAAGACCCTGAAACTGAGCTGCAGCACGGTGGCCAAGACCATACAGCGGTTTAACAGGACAGGTTCCACTGAGAACAGGCCTCGCCATGGGAAACCAAAGACGTTGAGTGAACGTGCTCAGGGTCATATCCAGAGGTTGTCTTTGGGAGATAGACGTATGAGTGCTGTCAGCATTGCTGCAGAGGTTGAACTGGGCCGCAGGGCAGTATTCCAACATAACGACCCCAAACACACCTCTAAGGCGACCACTGCCTTGCTAAAGAAGCTGAGGGTAAAGGTAATGAGCATCTGTGGGTTTCCTCAAATGGAAGGTGGAGGAGCGCAAGGTCTCTAACATTCACCAGCTCCGTGATGTCGTCATGGAGGAGTGGAAGAGGACTCCAGTGGCAACCTGTGAAGCTCTGGTGAACTCCATGCCCAAGAGGGTTAAGGCAGTGCTGGAAAATAATGGTGGCCACACAAAATATTGACACTTTGGGCCCAATTTGGACATTTTCACTTAGGGGTGTACTCACTTTTGTTGCCAGCAGTTTAGACATTAATGGCTGTGTGTTGAGTTATTTTGAGGGGACAGCAAATTTACACTGTTATACAAGCTGTACACTCACTACTTTACATTGTAGCAAAGTGTCATTTCTTCAGTGTTGTCACATGAAAAGGTATAGTAAAATATTTACAAAAATGTGAGGGGTGTACTCACTTTTGTGAGATAATGTATATATATATATATATATATATATACCGTATTTATTGGCGTATAACACGCACAGGCGTATAGCACGCACATTCATTTTAAGAGGAAATTTTCAGGAAAAAAAACTTAAATTTTAAATAAGGGACTTTGAAGCAAAATAAGGGTCAGTGCCCATCTGCAGCCTCACCATTGCCATCAATGCAGCCTCATCAGTCCACATCAATACAGCCTCACCATTGCCATCCATGCAGCAGCCTCACCATTGTCTTCAATGCAGCAGCCTCACCATTGCCATCAGTGCAGCCTGAACGATGCCCATCTGCAGCCTAGTAGGGACAGGGAGGGGGGCGGGATGAGCGCCGACAGATTACATACAGTGAGAATCTCTTATGATAGGCAGAAAAGTGGTCCAATGGCGGCCCAGGAGACGGGACTTCCTATTACAGAGGCTGCCAAGTAAACAGGAGATTCTCCTGTATGTAATCTGACGGCGCTCATCCCGCCCCCCTCCCTGTCCCCTCCAAGGCAGCTAAAATTGAAGTATTGGCGTATAACACGCACGCGCTATTTGCACCCAATTTTCATGGTGAAAAAGTGAGTGTTATACGCCAATAAATACAGTATATATATTGTTAATTCTTAAGGCCGGATAAAGCCAACCAAAGGGCTGCATCTGGCCAACGATCTGCAGATTGGAGACCGCTGAACTTCACCATGAGGTATATAAATCCAAAACCCAATTGATATAGAGGCACTCATTGGTCTTGCAGAGGAGATGGATGAAAACAGCAATGTTTTGATTACCAATGCTTCGATGAAGCTCAGTTCACCTTTCCATGAGGTATATGAGGTGTCCACCAATGCTTGGCCATATAGTGTATATGTCATTCAACTGTGTGTTGAGTTCTGTGGTTCATCGGTACACTTTAGGCAGCCATTGACAGTCTGGTGAGGAGTCAGTAGCTGATCAGTGCAGAGTAGAGACATCTCACCATCATTCCTCTGGAGTTCTGCAATAAGGAAACCATCTAGAGGAGTCTCGGAGTGTGTGTGGGCTGTAATTGGCTCCTCAGCTGTTATGTCTAACATGTTTTGAGTTCTTGCAGGCAACGCTGTGTTTCTCCAGGACGGGACGCATCCCACCGCCCTCCGTCTAGCCTTAAAGAGGTGACCTACTCTGTTACCATACTTGTATTTATCTTTATTCATAATTGGAAGCAGAAAGTCTCACTGGGCCACGTCTGGGTCAGCGACGGCGTGTCCCAATGACTTCCCAGACAGCAGGTATTAGAAGGAAAACAGGATTTACAGGGAAAAGTGTGTCTAAACATAACTCAAGAGCTGCATTACACATCAGATTCGTCTGGCTTCATAAGCGGCTAAGCAAAAATTACAAGCTTTATGTAAAGAAGGATTTCTGGAGGAAAAAACTGAAAACAAAAAGAAAAACCAGTCTCTAAACATCGAATCCTATCGGAGGCTTAGGGCATCAGGGCCGGTACTCATTTACTTTTTACAATTAGGCCATAGTCACATCTGTGACTTGGCTTCATGCACTGTAAAATGTGCATTTTATGTGTGTCACTGCAACACAAAGCATGGTAACGCACGATACAAGATACACTATATCACCAAAAGTATTGTGACACCTGCCTTTACACGTACATGAGCTTTAATGTCATCCCAGTCTTAGTCTGTAGGGTTCAATATTGAGTTGGCCCACTCTTTGCAGCTATAACAGCTTCAACTCTTCTGGGAAGGCCGTCCACAAGGTTTAGTGTCTATGGGAATGTTTGACCACCTAGACGTCATCAACGACGTCGTCAGGGGCGGCCATCTTTCTGGTTGAAAACGCTGATGTGTTTAATGAAATGCGGCTGTACATCAAAGTGAGTGCCTAACTCTACTCCTAGAATTAGACATGTAATGCCGCGTACACACAAGCGGACTTTCCGTCAGAAAAGGTCCAACGGAACAATTCCGTTGGACATTCCGATCGTGTGTGGGCTTCATCGGACCTTCATCGGACCTTTTCTGTCGAAAATTCTGACGGACCTAGAAATAGAATATGTTTCAAATCTTTCCGACAGACTCGATTCCTATCGAAAAAAACGTTTGTCTGTATGCTAGTCCGAGAGACCGAAAACGACGCAAGTGCAGCTATTGGCTACTGGCTATGAACTTCCTTATTTTAGTCCAGTCGTACGTCATCACATTCAAAACAATCGGACTTTGGTGGGATCGTGTGTAGGCAAGTCCGTTTCGCCAGAACTCCGTCGAAACTCCGCCTGAACTCCGTCGAAAAGTCCTTCGGAATTCAGGCGGACGAGAAGTCCGCTCATGTGTACGCGGCATAAGTGAATCATGGTTCCTTTGTGTTCAGGGGAAGTATAGTTTGTCTTGGTAGAGACTAACATGTGTCTGTACCTACTTATAGAACCCAGTGGCGGTGACGGGGCGCAGGGGCTCCACCCCCTTAATCCATGCGCCCGGCCCCTAATCTACATGCAGGGTGCTGGACACATGGATTTCGATGGATTTTTTGTTTTTGAAGCACGTGATTATAGCCTGAGGCTCTAATTGGCTTAAAAAAAGGGTGGGCTTGGGGCGCAGAGCACTGCGCCCACCCAATTGTGTGACAATAGTGAATTAATATTCGCTATTGTCTTCCTGATTCTCCTCCTGATTCTCTGGCCAATCAGGAAGCGGGTCCTGAGTCCCGATTGGCCAGGGAGTCTTAGGAGAAGCAACGGCCCCAGAGCGAGGAGTAGCATCTGCCTCCTAAGGTAAGGAGGCCTCTGATCGCCACCTTCCGGGGGGGGGGGGGGGGGGTGAGCGCCACCTTCCCATCCGTAACCCAGGGGGGGTTGTGTTGGTTTGCCTCCCCCCCAAAAATATTGAGCACCAGCCGCCAGTGATAGATCCTATCATGCTCGATGTATATTGGTCTTCACATCCGCCTTGAGGCTTAAAGCCTATGTTTTTGTAAGTGTACCTTGTGTTATGGGACAAAGATTAAATATATATATCTTGTATACATGTTTTGAAATGGTTATAACAAATTGCTCTTTGCTGTCTAAAAAAAGGGGGTTTAGTTTGCACACATTTGCAAATACATGCGTAAGCTGCAGAGCCACCCCACAACACCCCAATATTATCTGCAGTCCTAACTCTAAAAATAAAAAAAAAGAGTTAGGACTGCAGATACTACTGGGGTGCTTTGAAGTGGCTCTGAAGCTTGTGCATGTATTTGCAAATGTGTGCAAATGAAACCCGTTTTTAAAGCATGCTGTTAGACAGGACAATTCGGTTGGTTTGAAGTTGGCTGGTAAGTTGAGCTGGGAATTTTCTTTATTTTTGTTTGACATGCATCACCCTTCCATGTGCTCCTTGCTGTGAAGGCCAGTTAGAGGTGGGGGCAGTGGCCAATTGTTTGTAACATATCAAGTGACCCTGCTATAAGCAAATAACTAGTTGATCGTGTGCTCAGATGTATTCCTAACAACAGGGCCTTGAATTTGGTGGTCTAAGTTGCTTTTTTTATATGTGGTGTATTTTATGTTGTTGTTATATAGGTTCAATTATGAATACATTTTTACTTTTTTAATTAAGTTTTGGTGCCTAAAAAGTCCATGTCTTCAGTTACTAGTACAATATATTGCATTTTTTTTAGGCTGTGGCACCTTGCATATTAGCTTGGCAGCCTCTGCTGCCACCCTGTGATGGTGCGTTACTTTTTCACATGGTACACATTATAGAGGTGTGGACCATGGTACACATTATGGAGGTTGGACCAGGGTACACATTATGAAGGTGAGGACCATGGTGCACATTATGGAGGTGAGGACCATGGTACACATTATGTAGGTGAGGACCATGGTACACATTATGGAGGTGAAGACCACGGTACACATTATAGAGATGCGGACTATAATATACACTATGGACCAGTAGCCCATGGTACACATTATGGAGTGAGAACCAGGGTACACATTATGAAGGTGAGGACCAGGGTACACAATTATGGAGGTGAGGACCAGGGTACACATTATGGAGCTGTGGACCATAGTATAAATTATGGAGCTGTGGACCATGGTACACATTATACAGGTATGCACCATTGTAAACATTACGCAGGTATGCGCCATGGTACACAATACAGAGGTAGCAACACAAGCGGCATGTATAAACAGCACAGGGCTCCAATCATGTGAAGTTGATTGCTGCAAGATGATATGGTATGATACTTGTACTCAGAGTCTCTTGAAGATGATCAAGGAAATGTAATGGAGGAAGTGGGAAAGTGACCCAGGGTGTGCCGTGGTCACGTGGTGAGTATGCCTAAAAGGGGGCATACCCAAGAAGTAATTGGAAATAAAGAAGAAGTAAAACAAAGGGAATGGGTGGGTGGGATAACGTGAAGAGAGAAATGGAAAGAGGAGAAATGGGTCAGATATTTATAGGGCGAGCCTCCTCCTACAAATTCAGGCTTGCCTGCGGCTAGCCTTCCTACTTGTACTCGAAGTCTCTTGATGATAATCAAGGAACTGTAATGGAGGAAAGCAGGAAAGTGACCTGGGGTGTGTCGTGGTCACGTGGTCAGTATGCCTAAAAGCGGGCAAAAATAAAGAGAGTAGGATGAGCATGAAAAGGAGGTTTATTTGAAACAACTGCATCCCATATTAATCAGCCAAGTATGCCAATGCATGGGACATATAGACGTGTGGATCTGGAATATCCCTGGAGTAGGATGACGACTTCCACCTACCTAACCTCTTGATAATGTGACTGGGAACCCCCTGGTGAGATGCCGCCGAAGCAGCCCCTATCCTGAAAGAACGACCTGTGTATGACTTAGGGTCCAACCCCAAGTTCATCAGGAGGGTGCGGTAATGTTTGACCAAGAGCGCTGTGATATCCTTAAGAATGTCCTCAATGGAATGTGCCGAGAATATAGATGGCCTATCAGGATCCTGTAAGGATGCAAATGTTGGATTCCTGCCAAGTATGTCTTAATGGTGTTGTGGGACAGTTCAAGCTGTGAGAGGCAGTAGGCCACAAAGCCAGAAGGTATCGAATGTTGTAACAATCAGGCCTAGGGTACCATGCTTGAAAAGTCAGGAAAGTATTCCAGGCGGTGTTATAAGCCTTCCCCGTGTTGGCAGATAAATGACCTTTTGACCAACCCTACCGTGATAGCCCAGTGAGTATCTAATCCACCGTTAGAAGCGAAAAGTGCGGGGACGGGATGGCACAGGCATCTGCGTCTGGGACCTGCTGGAAAACAACTGATAATTAAAAATGAGATATAGAGCATCCGCAGCTGTATTCTGTATACCAATTAATGAACCTATAACGCAACTGGAATTTGAACTGGAGAGACAGCCAAATGAGCCTGCGTACGAAAGCTATGATGAGTAATGAACTGGACCTACCTTGTTGAAGATCTCAGAGGTAGCTTGATTATCTGAGGCGAACCTTACAGTGTTACCTGTCCATAAGTGACCCCACACCTTTGCTGCAGACCCTATGGGGTAATCTCAACCAAAGCTGACGTTTATGCAAACCTGGGAATTGCCGGACATTCGTCTGGCCATGGTCCTGCTAACCAGTGAGTGCCAAAAATTGCCGCATAGCCTTTGGTGGCTGCAGCATCAGTAATGACCTGAGGAGACAACACCGCAACTGCAGGGATGAACATTGTGATGTCGTTGCAGTGCTGGAAGAACTCATTCCAAAAGTGTAAATCGGAAAAAGACCACAGAATCTAGTTTGACCTGAGAATCGGAGTCAGGGGCTAAAGGTAACAGTGCCAACAACCGAGAAATAAAAAGCCTGCCTTGGGAAATGATTCTAATGGCAAAGTTTGCATGCCTAGCAGTGATTGCAAAACCTTCCTGGAACAGACTTGGGAGATCGTAACCCATGGACACGGTCTGATTCTTGCAACCTTATCCTCAGGCAGACTAGCCTGCATAGACCGAGTGTCTAACATAATCCCCAGGAAAGTGAGTGTAGTAGGCAGGCCTTCAATTCCCTGATTTGCCAGTGGGGTGTTAAGTGCAGAAAAACTGCCATAAGCTTCTGCAGATCATTATTATTATTATTATTATTATACAGGATTTATATAGCGCCAACATTTTGCGCCACGCTTTACAACATCGGGGAAGATAGTACAATTACAATACAATTCAATACAGGAGGGATCAGAGGGCCCTGCTCGTTAGAGCTTACAATCTAGAAGGGAGGGTCCAGTTTAACAAAGGGGAGTAGCTGTGGGGGATGATCAGATGGACAAAATGAAAATACAGTTGTTAGGTGTGGGTAGGGTAGGCTTCTCTGAAGAGAAGGGTTTTCAGGGATCGTCTAAAAGCTAACAGAGTAGGAGATAGATGGACAGGTTGGGGTAAGGAGTTCCATAGGCTTGGAGAGGCTCTGGAAAAGTCCTGGAGGCAAGCATGGGAGGAGGTGATGAGAGAGCTAGAGAGCAGGAGGTCTTGAGAAGAACGAAGAGAACGGTTAGGTTGGTATTTTGAGACTAGGTCAGTGATGTAGCTGGGGGCAGAGTTGTGGATTGCTGTGTAGGTAGTTGTTAGTATTTTGAATTTAATTCGTTGGGTGAGCAGAAGCCAGTGGAGGGATTGACAGAGAGGAGTCCAGAAAGGTCCAGAAGTAGGAGCACAGAATAGTGCCCTTTAGTTTTGGCTGTTAGTAGATCGTTTGTTAGTTTTAGGAGAGCAGTTTCTGTGGAATGTTGAGGACGAAATCCAGACTGAAGGGGATCAAGAAGGCTACTATCAGCAAGATGGACGCTCAGTCGGTTGTAGTCGTTCAAGGAGTTTGGATAAAAAGGGGAGCAAGGAGATGGGGCTTAGGTTGTTAAGATTGGATGGGTCCAGTGAGGGCTTTTTAAGTACGGGACGGACAAGTGCATGCTTTAAGGAATTGGGGAAGATGCCAGAAGAGAGGGAGGGATTAAAGATGTGGGTTAGAGAGTGTAGAATAGAGCTAGAGGGTGAACGTAGCATTTGCGAGGGAACAGAATCCAGAGGGCAGGTGATAAGATGGACGTTAGCAAGTAATTTAGCAACCTCTTCTATAGTGGTGGGGTTGAAAGAGGGAAGTAATGATTGTAACTGTGGACATGAGGTGTAAGGTACAGGATAGGTGTAATGCCCCGTACACACGGTCAGATTTTCAGATGGAAAATGTCCGATCGGAGCGTGTTGTCGGATATTCCGACCGTGTGTGGGCTCCATCGGACATTTTCCATCGGATTTTCTGACAAACAAAGTTGGAGAGCAGGAGATAAAATTTTCCGACAACAAAATCCGTTGTCGGAAATTCCGATCGTGTGTACACAAACCCGACGGACAAAGTGCCACGCATGCTCAGAATAAATAAAGAGATGAAAGCTATTGGCCACTGCCCCGTTTATAGTCCCGACGTACATGTTTTACGTCACCGCGTTTAAAATGATCGGATTTTCCGACAACTTTGTGTGACCGTGTGTATGCAAGACAAGTTTGAGCCAACATCCATCGGAAAAAATCCATGGATTTTGTTGTCGGAATGTCCGAACAAAGTCCGACCGTGTGTACGGGGTATAAGGTGTAAGGTATGGAGGGTGTCTGAACAGTAGAACAGTAGGTCTCCTCGCAAATTGTATCAATCTTCTGTTTGAAGTGACTGGCGATCTCCTGAGCAGTGAGTGAGTTAGGGGGTGGAGGCAGTGGAGGGCGAAGTAGAGAGTTGAAGGTAGAGAAGAGTTGACAGGGATGGGATGATAAGTTTTTAATGAGGGTGATGAAATACAGTAGGTCTGCTTGGCAGTCAGGAGGCTGGAATTGTATTTTTATCAGCGGGGGTTTGTCTAGCATTCACTTGCAGAGCTAATAAGGTCCCTAAAGACACCAAGGCAAGGGCTAAATCTGGAAGGGAGGGCTTACAGTTAAGTCTGTGGTCCTGGTCTTGCCACTATGGAGACCTCACCACCAGCATATGATTGCTGTCAGCTATATTGTGGGCCGCTAACAAAAGGGAAGCTAAATTCACGCCTTTACCATCTAGAATAACTTCTTGATATCTGCTGTAATGAAACTAGCCGGAGTAACAGAAAGAGAACTGGCTTCATTACCTGAGGCTAAAGGTCCAACTAAGGGGGACCCAGAAACCGCTGATGTGCTGGGAATGGATGTGTCAGGAATGGCGGGGCTGGGCATGGATGGCTTTCCAACACCTCGACCCTGGCTCGTAGCTCCTGACATGTGGTTGCCAATGAGCTCAGGGTGGAGTGAATTTTGAGAGGGATAACCTGACCGAACGAAGCGTGACTTGCTCACGAATGGAGTCTGATGCACTGGGAATAAAAGTCTGAAAAATACAGCTTTGCGAGCCAAAGCCAGGTACGAGATACCCCGGCACTGTAGTTCAGCCATGAGTCTAGGGGTTGGTCCAAGATCTCAGGGAGGGCGTGCTGCCATGTACTGAACCCCTGGCCGGAGAAGGAGGAATAGAAGCAAAAACTTCAACATCCGCCGCCTGTGACATGACCTATTTGACTGAGAAAAAAGACTTGTTGTGAGCAAATAATTTATTCACGAAAAAGCGATAAATCCCTCCCCCCTTTTTTTCCCCTTTAGTAAAAGGTTCTATGAGTGTATTCCATATGGTGGAAGTGAATTTGTTAACGGAATTTGTGTAAGTGTAGGCCTGAAAACGTGTCAGACGTATGAAACGGCTAAAGGCCGAGTTACCTGAGGCGTAGCAGGCAAATTAAAAATGTAAACTCAGGCCTTGGATACCTGAAAACGTGTTAGGCAAAGATATGAGTGTTGTGAAATGTCGAAATGTATGACGTATGTGTAACGGATGAGGAGACTTGTCACCGCACAAGCCAAATAAAAATGATCATGTCAATCCGTTAATACCCATAAATGTGACAGGTAACAATGTAAACGGTGTAACACCATAACCTAAAAGTGAAATATAACCTTAACCATGTATGTGATGAATGACGAAGTATATGTAGTGCAGGACTGGTGTGTCAGTCTCCTGAATTTACCAAGGCCGAGTTACCTGAGGCGTATGTGGCAAAATAAAAACGTAAACTCAGGCCTATGAACCTGAAGACGTGTCAGGCAATTGAAGTGAGTCGTGAAACGTCATAACGTGTGAAAATCGTAATGAAAGCTGTATGAGAAACGGATGAGGAGACTTGCCACCACACAAGCCGATCAGAAACGAACATCTCAATCCGTAGGTACCATAGACGTTATAGATAACCTTGTAGTGGTGTGACGCCATAAGACCTAACGTGTGAAGATATGTGTATAAGAAGATACAATTCTGGGTCAAATACAAGGCCTCCAGCTGGGCCAGGTGGGGGACCTCCTCCCCGAGGACAAGCAGGTGCTCTACGTCCCGGTGAGGAGCTTGGTGTGTACCGGGGAGTGGGGGGGCTTTGAACTACACCTCTCCCCCATCCTTTGTTCCCTCCTCTCTGCCCTCCACCATCCCTGCACATTGTCATCCACACACAGGGCCATGGTACTTCTGCCTCTCATCACTATATGACATAACCTGATGGTAGGCATTGTGGGCGCACCGCCAAACCCTTCAACAGGGGAAGGGGGGATCATCACTCTTATGTCGGGATGTGTTGGGGCCCCTACTGATGATGTACAGTGGATGGGTCTCTGTGTACTCTGATGATGATGATGTTGCCGCCAGGCAGATTGCTGGGAAGGAGTCAGACGGCCTGCCAAGCAGCACACAGGACAAAGCTCCGCTCAGCCAACAACCTCACAAGAGCCACAAGTAGGAGGAGAGGAGGTCCCCTTTCCATTCCACTACTACGACTGCCATGGTAACATGGACATGCACTTACCTCTCTACTCCTAACACTCCTCTCACGTCTCCACAGGCAATGCATCTATCCTGTATTGGCAACCCGTAAGTAAGGGCAAGAGAAACATACTACTGACTACTACATATTTTATATATATATATATATATATATATATATATATATATATATATATATATAAATACACATATCACACATCACACACACACACAGGATACAAGGCAGAGCAAGGGAGGCATACTACTAAAACCATCCCTGCCCATAGAAAGCTAGAAAGCCCTTTTGTTGGTGCTGATACTCGGTGAAGGGAGCCTCCTGTGTATGGGACATGGCCGGGGAAAGATGTATAATACAGAGTAACAGCAGCGCTCTCCCCTCTAACTGCACCGTTCCCTGTGTCCAGCAGGTGACAGGCGTCCCCCTGCAAAACGGCAAGCAGCCAATTAAAGAACAGCAGAAATGTGAGCTGTCAGTCCCGGGCCGGCTCCAGCCACCACTACAGTGCTAAGTAGACACGGAGGGATCGAGCCACAGAGACGTCTGTACTGGGACCAGGCTCCCGGCAGGGCTCTGATTGCTATAACCGGACCTGGGAGGGGGAGAGTAGTGGCACCTGGATCGGGCTGTAACGGTGGATCGTACAGAGTGCAGGGTTCATGAATGCGTTACGTATAGAGTGCAGGGTTCAGGAATGCTTTACGTACAGAGTGCAGGGTTTAGGAATGCGTTACATACAGAGTGCAGGGTTCAGGAATGCGTTACATACAGAGTGCAGGGTTCAGGAATGCGTTATGTACACAGTGCAGGGTTCAGGAATGCGTTGCGTGCAGAATGCAGGGTTCAGGAATGTGCTACGTACAGAGTGCAGGGTTCAGGAATGCGTTACGTACAGAGTGCAGGGTTCAGGAATGCATTATGTACAGAGTGCAGGGTTCAGGAATGCATTACGTATTGGGTGCAGGGTTCCAAAATGCGTTACGTACAGAGTGCAGGGATCAGGAATGCATTAAGTACAGAGTGTAGGGTTCAGGAATGCGTTACGTACAGAGTGCAGGGTTCAGGAATGTGTTACGTACAGAGTGCAGGGTTCAGGAATGTGTTACGTACAGAGTGCAGGGTTCAGGAATGTGTTACGAACCGAGTGCAGGGTTCAGGAATGCGTTACGCACCAAGTGCAGGGTTCAGGATTGCATTACGTACAGAGTGCAGGGTTCAGAAATGCGCTACATACAGAGTGCAGGGTTCAGGAATGCGTTACGTAACGAGTGCAAGGTTCCGAAATGGAAATATGTACAGAGTGCAGGGTTCAGGAATGGATTACTTACAGAGTGCAGGGCTCAGAAATGCATTACGTACTTAGTGCAGGATTCAGGAATGCGTTGTGTACAGAGTGCAGGGTTCAGGAATGTGCTACATGCAGAGTGCAGGGTTCAGGAATGCTCTATGTACAGAGTGCAGGGTTCAGGAATGCGTTATGTACAGAGTGCAGGGTTCAGGAATGCGTTATGTACAGAGTGCAGGGTTCAGGAATGCATTATGTACAGAGTGCAGGGTTCAGGAATGCGTTATGTACAGAGTGCAGGGTTCAGGAATGTGTTACATATTGGGTGGGGGGGTTCCAAAATGCGTTGCGTACAGAGTGCAGGGTTCAGGAATGCATTGCGTACAGAGTGCAGGGTTCAGGAATGCTCTATGTACAGAGTGCAGGGTTCAGGAATGCGTTACGTACAGAGTGCAGGGTTCAGGAATGCTCTATGTACAGAGTGCAGGGTTCAGGAATGCGTTACGTACAGAGTGCAGGGTTTAGGAATGCGTTATGTACAGAGTGCAGGGTTCAGGAATGCGTTATGTACAGAGTGCAGAGTTCAGGAATGTGCTACATACAGAGTGCAGGGTTCAGGAATACGTTGCGTACAGAGTGCAGGGTTCAGGAATGCGTTGCGTACAGAGTGCAGGGTTCAGGAATGCTCTATGTACAGAGTGCAGGGTTCAGGAATGCGTTACGTACAGAGTGCAGGGTTTAGGAATGTGTTACGTACAGAGTGCAGGGTTCAGGAATGCATTACGTACAGAGTGCAGGGTTCAGGAATGCGTTATGTACAGAGTGCAGGGTTCAGGAATGCGTTGCGTACAGAGTGCAGGGTTCAGGAATGCTCTATGTACAGAGTGCAGGGTTCAGGAATGCGTTGCGTACAGAGTGCAGGGTTCAGGAATGCGTTATGTACAGAGTGCAGGGTTCAGGAATGCTTTACGTACAGAGTGCAAGGTTCAGGAATGCACTACGTACAGAGTGCAGGGTTCAGGAATGGAGTTCATACAGAGTTTAGGGCTCCCCTGTGTACAGAGTGCAGAGTTCAGGGGTGCGCTCTGGAGAATGCAGGGTTTAAGGGTGTACTGCATACAGAGTGCAAGGTGTGCTACCCCAATCCCCCCCCCCCACAGCTTCCTTACATCTCTTTCTACTACCTTGTACCTCCCTGTGTAGGTGTCTCTACCTCCCCTTGCATGGAGATCTGTCCCCCTGAGAGCGCATGCTGGGATCTGTTAGATCTGAGAGCTGATGAGCAGAGCTGTCCCTTGTAAACACAGAAGGCTTCTGTGTTTACAAGTGACAGAAGGGAGCGGGAGCGGAGGGTGAGAGCCAGAGGTGGCGGAAAGGAGTTCCACCACATTCCAGCTGCAAAAATGGGTGCGTGGGCCACATGACAAGGGCTGATGGGCCGCATTGGGCCTGTGGGCCTTGTGCTTGTCATATGTGGGCTAGATGATGCTGGACATCCTCCAATCAGGAAATGAGGCAGGCTCTTATCTAGCTTGCTGCTGCTTCTAATGTACCTTGTGAGAAGGTCACAGTAAAATCAGAGTAAGTAGTTCCAGTAGAGGAGAGGAGCCGCTACAACTGGACAAGACTGAAGGAAAGGTCAGAGGTCAGATTTAACATTTAATAACAATTATTGAAAGTAAAAAGTCTGGATTGCGGTACGTTGTTAACCTTTTAAAAAGCATTAGGCTGCCTTACACACATTAATGCGCCGGCAGTTCCATTTTGCATGCGACCTAAAAGGTGCCCCCATTTCCCTTCCCTGAAAATCGGGAGGGTAGGATGGCCGGTTGAGTATCTCCATCATCTCTGCACATTGCTACACTGACTCACTTTCTCGGCCGCGATGACCAAATATAGTCACATCAAGAAAATAACAAACGTGATTTTATTAAACGTGTCAATGTGTCTTTCAGAGGCGAAGTCGATGTGTGCCTCGTAATGCGTTGCAGGCTGTTCCGCCAGGCCGGGGCTATTTCCAGTACAGCGATTTTTTTACTTTCAAAGGCTCAGCGGCTTGGCCTTTTCTCAGAGAGCAGGAAGAGCTCCAAGTCTGGCTTATGGCAAAGGTCTGCATGTGACGTTCCAGGGCAGAGGACACGGCACACACTGAGCTCTCTAGTAATGAGGAGATCTCAGCACTGAGCAATGGAAGGGGTGGGGGGACAATATATCAATGGTGGAGACTGCCCATTAAAGGGACCCTGTCATGTAAAAAATAGAAATACTTGTACCTGCGGCATTGAATGCATTTTATGGCAAGGAGTGCTGGATGGTCTATTGATGCTGGCTGCAGGCGGATCTAATGTCACTGCTGGGGATCTATTTTTCTGTGAGGGTCTATTGTTGCTGGGTAGGTCTAGTGTTGCTGGTGGGGGCTGTTGTTGCTTGGGGGTGAATAGTTTCTGGGAGGGATCTACTTTGGGGGTCTATTGTTGCTGGGTAGGTCTAGTGTTGCTGATGGGGGAGAAGTCTTTTGTTGCTGGCTGCTGTGAGATCTGTTGTTGCTGCTGGGGGTTTATTGTTGCTGGGGGAGGTCTATTGTTGTGTGGGGGATCTATGGTTGTGTGGTGGGTCTATTATTGCTGGGGGGGTCTCTGTTGTTGTGTGGGGGATCTATTGTTGCTCGAGGTGTGGTGGGGTCTATCAAATTCCATACATTGCTGTGGTGGGGTCTATCAAATTCCATACAAATTACTTAGTAGCACAATATAATACTTGGTTCTGTATTCTCTAAAAAGGGCAGTACTGGGAGGTGGGTTGAGGGTGGAACCAAGGCATGGTGCTCAGAGGCGGGTAGGGGGTGGAACCAAGCATGGGCATCCGCAGGTAGGGGCAAGGGGGGGTCGAAGTGCCCCCCCCCCTGAAATCAGGGATCGGATTGGCGCATTCAGCACAGTGGCGTCACTATGGGGGTGTGGGTAGCCAGCGGGGTGACACCATCAAGGTGCTGTCAAGCCCCCCCCCCATCAGTGTAGTGTGACTGCGGGCTCTTTTCCCTGCTCAGTCCAGCAGAGAACTCGGCGGCGCTGTGTCAGGAGAAAGGCGAGCTGCGGGCTGTCAAAGTTTTCATCCGCTCGTCCCCCTTTCTCCTGTCAGGGAGAAGAGACGGCGGCTCTCACCAAGTTCCCCGCCCAGCTTCCTGCCCGCTCCATTCCTTCCCTATTGGCCATAACTGAGGGCCAATCAAAGGAGACTAGCAGAGGAGAGCATCATGGGACATGTAGTCCTGAAGATTGGCGGACCCATTTTCCACAGGAAGGAGGCTACAGCTTGATCAAGAGAGAGATTGAGAGACTGCAGTCTGGGAAAAAAGCTGAGGGAGTGAGTTGCTACAGGTCAAAGAAAGAGGCGTGTGCTGAATGGAAGCCAGAGAGAGAGAGCCACGCTACCCAGCGCCAGAGAGAGAGACACGCTGCCCAGGGCCGCCGGAGAGAGAAAGACTGAGCCACTGCCAGGGTACAGACGTGCTACACTACTGACCAGAATCGCCCCCGGGGAACCCATAGTGAACGATCGTCCAGAAAGAGGGATCACTGCTGTAGTTTCGCTGGGTCTGGTAAGAGGGCCTGTTGGCCATTATCCATGACTTATTCTAGGGACTGTACTACGCCTGATGTCTCTGACCATGACAATGTGATAATGACATTGTCGAAAAGGGGCGGCGTAGGGGTGACCCTAAAATGATGCCCCCCGAAAAAAGTTCTTCAGACGCCCATGGAATCAAGGGATGGTGCTCAGAGGTGGGTAGGGGGTGGAACCAAGGGATGGTGCTCAGAGGTGGGTAGGGGGTGGAACCAAGGGATGGTGCTCAGAGATGGGTAGGGGGTGGAACCAAGAGATGGTGCTCAGAGGTGGGAAGGGGTGGAACCAAGTGATGGTGCTCAGAGGTGGGTAGGGGGTGGAACCAAGGGATGGTGCTTAGCGGTGGGTAGGGGGTGGAACCAAGGGATGGTGCTCAGAGATGGGTAGGGGGTGGAACCAAGAGATGGTGCTCAGAGGTGGGAAGGGGTGGAACCAAGTGATGGTGCTCAGAGGTGGGTAGGGGGTGGAACCAAGGGATGGTGCTTAGCGGTGGGTAGGGGGTGGAACCAAGGGATGGTGCTCAGAGGTGGGTAGGGGTGGAACCAAGGGATGGTCTGATGGTGCTCAGAGGTGGGTAGGGGGTGGAACCAAGGGATGGTGCTCAGAGGTGGGTAGGTGGTGGAACCAAGGGATGGTGCCTAGAGGTGGGTAGGGTTGGAACCATGGGGTGGTGCTCAGAGGTGAGTAGGGGGTGGAACCAAGGGATGGTGCTCAGAGGTGGGTAGAGAGTGGAACTAAGGGATGGTGCTCAGAGATGGGTAGGGGGTGGAATAAAGGGATGGTGCTCAAAGGTGGGTAGGGGGTGGAACCAAGGGATGGTGCTCAGAGGTGGGTAGGGGGTGGAACCAAGGGATGGTGCTCAGAGGTGGGTAGGGGGCAGAGAAGAAAAGTGTATCAGAAGGGAGGGGGGTCCTGCACCTATTCTTTGAGAAAAAATACCCTGCTTGTAGAGCTTCTATACATAGCGGCTGTTTTCTTTGCCTGACCTACATTTGGGAAGCAATCTGGAAGGAACTACATTTGCTTTGCATTTTTTTTAAATGCAGCATGTCCTATTGTCGGGAGTGGATGGCTTCCACCACTACCACCCCCATACAAGAAACATTGTTTCTTTTTGTATCTTTGTGTTTATTCATCTACAGATCAAAGGCATGAACTTCGATCTGCAGATGAAGTCAGTTTAAAGTGGTTGTAATAAACTCTGTTACACCATTTTTACCTACAGGTAAGCTTATAATAAAGGTTAACCTGTAGGTCCCGTGAATATATCCCAAACTAACACCGTTTAGGAGATATTCACTGTATCCGCATGTGCCGACATCATCGGCACATGCGCACTGAAGAAATGGCCCGCTTGTGCCGTTTATTCAGGGGCCATACCGTGACCAGCGGCTCCCGCGCGGATGAGGGTAGAGGATGCTAGTGCTTTGCTAGGCAGAATGTCCATGTCCAATAATGCTTCTAGTCTGCCCCATGCAGGCGCAGTGATATCATCCATTTACAAGAAAGTGGAGGTGCATGGGCGGGCCGACAATTGAATTCAGCATTGATGCATTACTGTTTATTGCCCTTCACTGGAAGTAAGGCATTATGACAAGCAGGATCAACAGGCAAAAACTAGGAATAGAAGGAGAACTTGACAATGATTTTGATATTGACAATACCAGGCGCCCCCAAACTTTCTAAGCAAAGGGCTTCACTGTCCTTCAGAACTTTAGGGGGACGGACTGTGGCCAGTGGGAGTAGAAGATGCCCCAGTGTTAGTGGTAATAAACAATCTTGGTGGTCTGTGGGAGTAAAAAAATTACACAGCACCTGTAGTCAGTAGTGGGAGGAATAGTGCTCCATCATTGGTGTAAGTGGGAGGAACAGTGCCTCTTCATTGGTGCCATAGGTAGGAATAGTTTCTGATGTCGGTGTCAGTGGAAGAAATTGTGTCTAACATTGGAGTCATTGGGAGGAATAGTGTTCCATCATTTATACCAGTGGGAAGAATAGTGCCCCATTGTTTATGTCAGTGGAAGGAATACTAGCCCATCATTGGTGTCAGTGGAAGGGATAGTGCTCCACCATTGGTGTCAGTGGAAGGAATAGTGCTCCATCGTTGGTGTCAGTGACAGGAATACTGCCCCATCGTTGGTGTCAGTGGAAGGAATAGTGCCGATGTTGTTATCATTGGGAGGAATAGTGTCCCATCAATGGTATCAGTGGGAGGAGTAGAGCCCCATCAATGGTATTAGTGGGAGGAATAGTGCCCTATCATTGGAAGGAACAGTGCCCCATTGATGGTGTCACTGGGAGGAGCAGTGCTCCATTGTTGGTGTTAGTGGACTGAATAGTGCCCATTATTGGTGTCAATGGAAGAAACATCACCAGATGTTGGTGTTATTGGAAGGAATAGTGTCCGATCATTGGTGTCAGTGGAAGAAATAGGGCCCAATGTTGGTGTCAGTGGGAGGAATAGTGTCTCATCATTGTCATTAGTAGGAGGAAAAGTGCCTGATGTCAGTGGGAGGAATAGTGCCTGATTTTGGTGTCATTGGGAGGAATAGTGTACTGTGATTTATATCAGTGGAAGGAATAGTGCCCCATTGTTGGTGTCAGTGGAAGAAATATTGTCCCATGGTTGGTGTCAGTAGGAAGAATAGTGTTCCATCATTTATATCAGTGGGAGGAATAATGCCACATCATTGGTATCAGTGGAAGGAATAGAGCCCCATTAGTGGTGTCAGTGGGAGGAATAGTGCCCCATCAATGGTATCAGTGGAAGGAATAGTGTCCCATCATTGGTGTCAGTGGGAGGAATAGTGCCCCATCATTGGTGTCAGTGGGAGGAACAGTGCTCCATCGTTGGTGTCAGTGACAGGAATAGTGTACCATCATTGGTGTCAGTGGAAGAAATAGTGCCGATGTTGGTGTCAGTGGGAGGAATAGTGTCCCATTATTGGTGTCATTGGAAGGAACAGTGCCCCATTATTGGAGTCAATGGAAGGAATAGCGCCAGATGTTGGTGTCATTGGAAGGAACAGTGTCCGATGTTGGTGTCATTGGGAGGAAAAGGGCCTGATGTCAGTGGCAGTAAAAGTGCCCAATGTTGGAGTCAGTTGGAGGAGCAGTGCCTCATCATTGGCATTAGTGGGAGGAATAGTGCCTGATGTCAGTGGGAGGAATAGTGTTCTATGATTTATATCAGTGGGAGAAATAGTGCCCCATTGCTGGTGTCAGTGGAAGGAATATTGCCCCATGGTTGGTGTCAGTAGGAAGAATAGTGCTCCATCATTTATATCAATGGGCGAAACAATACCCCATTATTGGTGTCAGTGGGAGGAGTAGTTCCCCATTATTGGTGTCAGTGAGAGGAATAGTGCCCCATTATTGATGTCAGTGGGAGGAATAGTGCCCAAAGGCCAGATAAAGACAATCAAGGGGCTTCATCTCTTCATCTGGGAAAGTAGAATGTATTTGTGGAATGATTATTCATTCCCGGTGGAGTGAATGATCTGGGGACCAGGCATATTTACAAATAATACATGTTTAATACATACATGTTACAGGACCAATAATACATGTTTTCAGGACCAATTAGATCCCTCCTTTATTCTTCATACAATTCATAATGTAGCCTATGAAGCCTGATGCCCCATACACACGATCGGACTTTCCAACTGTTATGGAAATGATTAAGAGCTCCAATCGAGCCCAAGGTTATCTGCTGCTGTCTCTAATTGAAAAGTGTGGATATGCATGCATATAAAAGTAAACACTTTGAGACACGCTCAGCACCGTTACTTCTTACACTTCTAATTTATTCAAGGCGGTGCTAATGTTTTATACACACAAATACGTCATTGCTATGTTAGTCTAATAGGTACATCTCATTGGTTAAGAAGGAGAAAAGAAGATGGAGAATCTTCATAACGAGGTTTGGCTGTCCTTGGTTTTATCTTCAGTTCCGCGTTCTTCTGATGTGTGGGATGTAGGGGGTACCCGCCATTTTGAGAAAATATAGGAACAGAGCAAACCTGTATACTTATATAATGAGTAAGGAGAAAAATATGTATGCACATAAGAAAATAGACATTTTCAGATTATTATTATTATTATTTACATCACATTCCTTCACACAACAACAAAACCGTGGATTTTTGTTCGAAGGATGTTGGCTCAAACTTGTCTTGCATACACACGGTCACACAAATGTTGGCCAACAATTACGAACGTGGGAACGTGGTGACGTACAACACATATGAAAAATTAAGTTCAATAGCCAGTGTGGCTCCTTCTGCTTGATTCCGAGCATGTGTGAACTTTTGTGGGACGGACTTGTGTACACACGATCGGACTTTCGGACAACAAAGTTTTGTTGGCGGAAAATTTGAGAACCTACTCTCAAACATTTGTTGGTGGAAAGTCCGACAGCAAATGTTCGATGGAGCATACACACGGTCGGACTTTCCGACAACAAGCTCACACCCAACATTTCCCGACCGTGTGTACGAGGCATAAGAATTGTTCTAATGGGTCCCAAAAGTTAGCCAATAAAAGGTCTCACTTATACTTTAGGATTTCTGCATTAACTGATGGATTCTACCATTACATATACCGTATGAGGTGGAGGAAGCAGTATGACTACAAAAGTATGGAGAGTTTATTAACACAATTATGTTGTGTTAACAATATAAACCAATCAGAAACCTTGCTTCATTTTGAACCCTGAATTTCAGAAATGATCAGTGGAAGCTGATTGGTTGTTGTGGCCAATACAAATGTTCTTGTTAGTTTACTTTTCATGCATAAGCCAGGGGGGGAAGGGGGAGGGGGGACACAGCGAAAAAAAAAAAAAAAAATATTCAGCAGATGTCCCATGACAGGTCCACTTGAAGAAGATGTATTGATTGTCACTTGGACTTCTCCTTGTGAGGTCCAATGGTGGTGTGACTCATATCGGACTCAGCACTTTTCCTATTGTACATCTGCTTCTAACTGACCATCTTACCATTGTCTAGATTAACAACCGCTAAATATTTACAGCAGACAGTTGGAAGAAATTACATAATGGACTAGAAATGTATCTATGCTTAGCAACAGGACATCTCCTTCCCTCCTCATTATACTCATTATCCTCAATATGAAGGCAAAACCCCTTCAGTAAAAGGGGACAATCCTCATAACGGAACCTGAAGTTTAATCTGCTTAGATTTAGCCTTTCCTGGGTTCTCCTTTCTCCATCATAAACGTCCTAATAAAAATATTTCTGTTTTCATCACATATCTTATTTCATACCTAGTGATGTCATCACTGGGCCTCTGTGCTTCACTATGTAATGCAGACATATTGTAGCGGGTGGGGGGGGGGGGCAGTAGGGGCTTGTACATAGCTTCCTGAAAGTATCACAGCCTCCTGCCTCAGTTCTCTTCTCAGGGGCCTTATCTGAGGTGTGAAGGTGCAGGAATTGAGGCGATCTGAGGTGTGAAGGTGCAGGAATTGGGGAGATCTGAGGTGTGAAGGTACAGGAATTGGGGAGATCTGAGGTGTGAAGGTGCAGGATTAGGGGAGATCTGAACAGTGAAGGTGCTGGATTTGGAGAGATCACCAGGGGTGAAGGTGCAGGATTTGGGGATATCTGAGATGTGAAGTTGCAGGAATCGGGGAGACCTGCGAAGTGAAGGTACAGGAACTAGGGCAATCTAAGGGTGTGAAGTTGCAGGAATTGGGGCGATTTGAGGTGTGAAGGTGCAGGATTTGGGGAGATCTGAGGTGTGAAGGTGCAGTAATTGAGGTGTGAAGGCCTGAGAAGTGAAGGTACAGGAACTAGGGCAATCTAAGGGTGTGAAGGTGCAAGAATCGGGAAGATCTGAGAGGTGAAGGTGCAGGATTTGGGGAGATCTGAGGGCTGAAGGTGCAGGATTTGGGGGGATCTGAGGGGTGAAGGTGCAGGATTTGGGGATATCTGAGATGTGAAGATGCAGGAATCAGGGAGATCTGAGGGGTAAAGGTACAGGAACTGGAGCGATCTAAGGGTGTGAAGGTGCAGGAATTGGGGAGATCTGAGGTGGGAAGGTGCAGGAACTGGGGATGATCTGAGGAATGAAGGTGCAGGAATTGGGGATATCGGAGGGGTAAAGGTGCAGGATTTGGGAAGCTCTGATGAATGAAGGTGCAGGATTTGGGGAGATCTGAGCAGTGGAGGTGCAGGATTTAGGGAGATCTGAGGGGTGGAGGCGCAGGATTTGGGGAGATCTGAGGGGTGAAGGTGCAGGATTTGTGGGGATCACCAGGGGTGAAGGTGCAGGATTTGGGGATATCTGAGATGTGAAGGTGCAGGAATTTGGGAAATCTAAGGAAGTAAAGGTGCAGGAATTGGGGTGATCTGAGGTGTGAAGGGGCAGGAATTGCAGTGATCTGAGATCTGAGGTGGGAAGGTGCAGGATCTGGGGATGATCTGAGGAATGAAGGTGCAGGATTTGGGGAGATCGGAGGGGTGAAGGTGCAGGAATTAAGGAGATCTGAGGTGCGAAGGTACCAGAATTGGGGAGATCGGAGGGGTGAAGGTGCAGGATTTGGGGAGATCTGAGGAATGAAGGTGCAGGATTTGGAGAGATCTGAAAGGTGGAGATGCAGGATTTGGGGGGATCTGAGGGGTGAAGGTGCAGGATTTGGGGGGATCTGAGGGGTGAAGGTGCAGGATTTGGGGATATCTGAGATGTGAAGATGCAGGAATCAGGGAGATCTGAGGGGTAAAGGTACAGGAACTGGAGCGATCTAAGGGTGTGAAGGTGCAGGAATTGGGGAGATCTGAGGTGGGAAGGTGCAGGAACTGGGGATGATCTGAGGAATGAAGGTGCAGGATTTGGGGAGATCGGAGGGGTGAAGGTGAAGGAATTAGGGTGATCTGAGGTGTGAAGGTACAGGAATTGGGGATATCGGAGGGGTGAAGGTGCAGGATTTGGGAAGCTCTGAGGAATGAAGGTGCAGGATTTGGGGTGATCTGAGCGGTGGAGGCGCAGGATTTGGGGAGATCTGAGGGGTGGAGGCGCAGGATTTTGGGAGATCTGAGGGGTGAAGGTGCAGGATTTGTGGGGATCACCAGGGGTGAAGGTGCAGGATTTGGGGATATCTGAGATGTGAAGGTGCAGGAATTTGGGAAATCTAAGGGTGTAAAGTGCAGGAATTGGGGTGATCTGAGGTGTGAAGGGGCAGGAATTGCAGTGATCTGAGATCTGAGGTGGGAAGGTGCAGGAACTGGGAATGATCTGAGGAATGAAGGTGCAGGATTTGGGGAGATCGGAGGGGTGAAGGTGCAGGAATTGAGGAGATCTGAGGTGCGAAGGTACAGGATTTGGAGAGATCTGAAAGGTGGAGGTGCTGGATTTGGGGAGATCTGAGGGGTGGAGGTGCAGGATTTGGGGAGATCTGAGGGGTGGAGGTGCAGGATTTGAGGAGATCTGAAAGGTGGAGGTGCAGGATTTGGGGAGATCTGAAAGGTGGAGGTGCAGGATTTGGGGAGATCTGAGGGGTGGAGGTGCAGGATTTGGGGAGATCTGAAAGGTGGAGGTGCAGGATTTGGGGAGATCTGAGGGGTGGAGGTGCAGGATTTGGGGAGATCTGAAAGGTGGAGGTGCAGGATTTGGGGAGATCTGAGGTGTGAAGGTGCAGGACTTAGAGCTGATCTGGGGTGTTAGGTCCACACTTCGCATAGCATGAACGCACGAGTTTTTGCAGATACGTTTCCATGTGTTGTGCATAGGGCAGCCCATTAACTTGAGTGGGCTGCCCTATGCGCAACAAACACACCTTTTTGGAAATGTGCGTCTGCTAACCACATTTGGGGTGCCATTAAAGTGGCTGTAAACCTCAGACATGAAATATGAACAAAGCATATTCCTCGATAGTGTGTATTTGTCTAAATTAAAAGCACTAATTGTCACTTTTGTCTGCTGCTTTGTTCCACTGCTATCAGCATGAATCACTTTTGACAAGTGTCAAAAGTTCCTGACACCAAGAGGAAAATGGTGACAGAGGTGATTGACAGCCTCAGCTCTATTCCTGTGTGCTGTGTGGAGGGGGGGGGGGGTGTCCTTTCTCTCCAATCAGCTCTCAGATCTCTCTGAGCTCTGCAGAGTGTAACTTTAGCTCAACTTCAACTCTGCCCCCTGTTTTCTGAACTCTCAGACAAGCTTTAAAATCCAACGGATGTAGAGAAGAAAGGGCTACAGATAAACAGGTACAACTTATGTAGGAGTATTTGTTTCATCTTTGTATATCACCTGAGGACAGTCACTTTGTTTATGTAAGGGTTTACAACCACTTTAAATATTACGTTGTACTGCAATTAGCAGTATAAATATGAGTGCGAGAACTGAAAACAAACTAAGACTACAATGCGCTATTGTTCACCAGCACAACGGTTGCCTAATCCTTCTGAACATGACACTTTCATGTGGAAAAGGTTGCTGACCCCTGATGTAATGTATAGAAACATTCTCCACGCTCGTAAAACAGAAAAATAAAGTGGATAAAACCAAAAGAACATCCCCTCAATAGGGCTAGGACAGTCTGCCAACTTCTACTTCATCCCTTCCGAAGATCTGGTGGAGACAATCATGGTCTCACACATGAGCTACGTGCAGAAACATACGGAATGCCAGATCTGTCCTCCCAGCTAATGGGAATCACTGACCTGTATACTAATTCTAACAAGCTGTGAAAAGCTTGCTCATCTCCAGACGGGAAGAAAATCAGGCCAGTGGAGTTTGCCATAATGCACATATAACCGCACTTATCAGAGAAAGCCTGTCATTAAATAACTGCTACATGGACAGTGCATAATCTGATGGACAGAGGGACTATTTGCTTGTTCTGCTACATCTCTCTGATGTGTCAAACAAGTGCAGTGAGTACAGTATATACTATGAACTCACTGTATGTACTCACTGTACACTCACCAGCCACTTTGTTAGATACACCTTGCTAGTCCTGGGTTGGACCCCCTTTTGCCTTCAGAACTGCCCTCATTCTTCGTGGCATAGATTCAACAAAGTGTTGGAAACGTTCCTCAGAGATTTTGGTCCACATTGACATGATAGCATCACGCATTTGCTGCAGATTTGTCGGCTGCACATCTATGATGCCAATCTCTTCCATCACATCCCAAAGGTGCTCTATTTGATTGAGATCTGATGACTGTGGAGGCCATTGGAGTACAGAGACCTCATTGTCATGTTCAAGAAACCAGTGGTGAGATGATTGGAGCTTTGTGACATGGTGCATTATCCTGCTGGAAGGAGCCATTAGAAGATGAGGACACTGTAGTCATAAAGGGATGGACATGGTCAGCAACAATACTCAGGTAGGTCGTGGCATTTAATCGATGCTTAGTTGGTACTAAGAGGCCACAAAGTGTGCCAAGAAAATATCCCCCACACCATTACACCACCACCACTGACCTGAACGGTTGATACAAGGCAGGATGGAATTCTGACCCGACCATCTGAATGTCACAGCTGAAATCGAGACTCATCAGACCAGGCAACGTTTTTCCAATCTTCTTTTGTCCAGTTTTGGTGAGCCTGTAGGAATTGTAGCTGTTCTTAGCTGACAGGAGTGGAACCCGGTGTGGTCTTCTGCTGCTGTAGCACATCTGTGTCAAGGTTCGATGTGTTCTACATTCAGAGATGGTATTCTGCATACCTTGGTTGTAACGAGTGATTATTTGAGTTACTGTTGCCTTTCTATCATCTGGAACCAGTCTGCCCATTCTCCTCTGACCTCTGACACCAAAAAAGGCATTTTCGTCCACACAACTGCCGCTCACTGGATATTTTCTATTTTTCAGTCCATTCTTTGTTGATGGTTGTGTGTGAAATCCCAGTAGATCAGCAGTTTTTGAAATACTCAGACCAGTCCGTCTGGCACCAACAACCATGTCACGTTCAAAGTCACCTAAATCCCATTTATTCCCCATTCTGATGCTCGGTTTGAACTTCAGCAAGTGTCTTCACCACGTCTAGATGCCTATATGCTTTGAGTTGCTGCCATGTGATTGGCTGATTAGCAATTTTTGTCACCAAGCAAATAGGTGTACCTAATAAAGTGCCCAGTAAGTGTATGTACTCGCTGTATGTACTCACAGTATACACCTGAGGCTTTCTGTATTTGATAAACAGCTAGAAGCCTGAGATGGATGGGTCATCAAAGGGACCCTCTTTACTAATGTTCTCTAAATCTTTCAATGAGCCTTTACCTCTTTTTGTTATAGGGCTTACAGGGGTGTTATACTCAATTTCATTGCGGGCCACATCACCATTATAGTTGCCCGCAAAGGGCCGGTTGTATGTGTAAGATTAGATGTCTAAAGCACCCTACCTCCCTCTTATGGTAGCTCTCCGTATGAGATGTTACACCTTAAGTGACCAGCGGAAATTTCGAAGAGGTGAAGAAGACTATGTCACTTGAGAGCTCTCAAACAAAGGGGCTAGGTTTAGGCCTTCACACGTAAACTCTATAAAAGAACTCAGTTCTGCCCTCAGGATAGAGTGAACCAGCCAAGTCTTTATGATGACCTTTTTTTCAGCTACATTGGGGCCCTTTAAAACCGTTGGCGCGCAAGGTGATGAAGATGAATCAAAGGGTGGTGTTCAACAACAGTATTTTACACAGGTTGGACTCAGCAGATATACTGTATATGTGTGTGTATATATATATATATATATATATATATATATATATATATATATATATATATATATATATATATATATATATATATATATAAAATATAATATACTCCCTTGTGGTGACAGGTGAAATAAGTAGGGAAAGCCCAAAGGTAGAGTCTGGGGTTTACAGATAGGACGCAAGAACAAAGTCAGCATTCTGAAATCCCATCGGACTTATGATCTATGTAAGACTATGTGGGCTGTGAAGTAGTGACATTGCCCAGTGTTGCATACGGAGACAGAAGAAAACATGGGAAACAGAACCTAAAGCTCCATCTGCTGGTAGGATACAAGGCTACATGACATTTCTATGCAGTACTTGTATGCAACCTGAAAAAAAGGGAAATACTGTATATGTATATACACACACACTGTATATCTGAGTTCAGGTGAACAGTAGAAGTGTTAATACTAGAGCATACAAACTAATTTTAGACAATTGTGCACTCCCAACATTGTAGTAACATGGTTTGATGAGTGTGGTGTGGAGAAAACTGAGTCCTGCACAAAGCCCTGATCTCAACCCTACTGAACACCTATAAGATGAATTAGAACACAAATCGTGAGCCAGGTCTTCTCATTCAATATTAATAACTGACCTTACAAATGGTCACAGATTCCCACAGACACCCCAAAATCTCATGGAAAGCCTTCCCAGAAGATTGCAGGCTCCAAGAGGGCTTTTACGGGCATCCCATTTTCTACGGCACACAGGCTGGACTCCTATTAAGACTACTGTATGTTAACTGGACAAGCACCTCTTGCACTGGACCTATGGAGAACTATTCAGCTTTCGCACTTCCTTGGTTCCATGCCCAAACCTGCACTTTTCCCCCGGCACCTCCACTCATTTGAAGAGCTTTGCTTGGGTTAAGGCCCGATTCATATATGCCTGTCTACAGCTTACAAAATCCTGTTGGACCTCCATGCCACTGTTGACCCACCATTCCTAGCAAAGTGGGAAAGAGACCTACAAGTCACTTTTAGAGAACCCCAAAAGGAGTGCATACTTTTTTTGCACAGAAGTACTCCCTTTGTAGTAAGTATCAGGAGATTTCCTACAAAATAATTACGCATTGGTACCGAAACCTATCAATTCTAGCTAAACTATTCCTCAATGAATGTGAACGTTGTAAGGTGTTGTGAGCAACATCTGGTCACCATTCCCTATATCTTTTGGGAATGCCCCAAGCCTCAAACCTTTTGGCAACCAGTCCATCCACTCTTCACAAATTTACGGACATTTCCCTATTTAAACGACCCAGCTGCAGTCCTACTTTAACTTACTTCCCGATCCAGGAAGCGTTATCACAAATCTCTTCTCAAACACCTTCTTAACGCTGTGCGGGCGTGTATACCGAGCCAGTGGAAACAACAGTCTGACCCTAAGATGGCCCAATGGCTGGCAAGGGTTAATAATATTGAACAGATGGAAGACCTGACTGCTGCTATTCAGGATAAATCGGAGGAACATAAGACCAGGTGGTTTTAAAGGGACATTTTCCACTTTTCAGATGAATAGCTCCATTATGCATAGCTTTAGCTTCGTGCCTGAGACTAATATTGCATTGAGACTCATATTCATATCAGCACTGATGTTCCTTACTCTCTAGGTGGAACTCTCACTCCCCCTCTTCTTTTTCCTTCCCCCACCCTTTCCCCTGCCCCCTTTCTCCCTCCTCTTTCTCCCCTTTTCTCTTCTACCTCTGACTTTCTTTCTTTCCTTTTAACTCCCGAAAAAAATTGGTATGCCCTGACCCCAGTTGGCCGCTTCACATCAGACTTCCCCCATGTTCCTGTGACTTTTTTTGGAGATCGAAGGGACTTCCCTCCACTGCAGGGCATGTGTCTACGCAACCCGCCCAGAAGGGTCCCTGGACCTCCATATACTTGTTACCCGATTTCTTGGCCTTCCTGCCTACTTTTAGTTTCATCCTCTGGCAACTGCTCTGAGTGATCTTGTTTCCTGCGGGATGCACCCGTTGATAGCTTGTGCAAATGCAATTTTGTATTGATAATATGTTCTGTGAAGTTACCGTTTCATTGTGTATGTTGCAAACTACAAAAAAAAAGAAGGAAGGCCAACCCCACCTTAATGACCATGGCTTTGGAATAGGATGCTCAAGAAGCCGATTGGTGTGATGGTCAGCTGTCTATACAAAATTTCTCCTTAAGTGAACCCATTACTTTGTCTTAAAAGGTTCACTTTAACACCGTTGGCCACTTACCCGTGCTTTCATCGGACTGGTTAAAGCCACAGATCTGACATATGCTCCGGACCCACTTGTTCATGTCTTCTTCGGTCTCAGCCACCAGGTAGAAGGTGCGGTCGCTGGTCTTTAAGTCGAAGACGTAGCTGTCCTGCAGCTCTTTCTTGTTGAAGGTCAGTCCAGAGTCCACCTGCTCGCAGCAGCTCAGGTTAATCACCCGGATGGGCTTCTTGGAGTGGTCATTCTTGTAGTATTCCAGGACGTCGGGATCTCCGCTCATGCGCCCGCTCCTGAGGATAAACCACCGTTTCTTCCATGCCTGGTAAAAGAGACCCACAGTCAGTGATGGGGTAGGGTTTACGGCACTACAGGATAACTATAGGAGTGTAGAGACCAACTAAAGTGTTATGTAGGATGGAAAATTCTTCTCAAACGAACAACTTTCTAACAGTGAATGTAGTTTTCATTTGAGAAATTACATACAGTACATTCCAAAATGTTAAAAGCAAATGAATATTTGAAGTACTTTTGCACATTTGTCAAGTCATCAGAAGTACTGATGAGACTAAAGAGGGACTGAAGAGGGATGAGACTAACACGTATCACGCTATCAATTGCATACTCAGAATATCTATAGACAGCTCTCTAGTAATGATCGGGAGGTGGAGGGACAGGCTCCTGAGCATGTGACCACGGTGACAGCCAACTATAGTGGTCACATGATCGGGCAGTCCAACCTTTTCCTCCAGACGTAAAGACCAACTTAAAGGGATGCCGGCGGGTGGGCTTGAAGGGGTTAAATGTGAAGGGGAACAGAGAGACAGACACTTTAGGTCTCATTCACATCTCAGCATTTTGTAATTTGAAGCTACCCAAACGTTCAACATCTAAAAAAAATCCTATCATTTTAAATGGCGCCTATTTAAACCTGAGCGTTTAGGCGGCGGATGCTCAAAAAAGTACTGGAGCTTCTATTTCAGGTAGATATGGCACCATATTGTTCAATGGAAGCAGCTGAAAAAATGCGCAAAAACATGTTACACACATTTTTCTGATGCTCTCCCCTGGGGGGCCAAAAACGCAACAAAGAATCTCCTGTAGGGCACGTCAAACATGTAAACCAGCGGGGGGGGAAAGATTCAAAATTGGCTGGACATGCTTGCACTCAAGTGTGAATGCATCTTATTGTTGTGCAATTTACAATAAAATAAAATAAAAACAAATTTAAAACATTAAGTTAAAAGAAGATAAAACAAAAATAAATAGATAAAATAAAAAAAATTTATAAAAAAAATCCCAATGATTACCCCCTAGTGATAAAAGCATAAAAAGTGTGAATGTGGCCTATTGTGCCTAAGCACTTTCTCACAATCTAGAAGAAAAGTTGGAAAAAAAAAAATACCAAAAATACAGAAAATAAAAACATTAATTAAATATGTAAAAATAGAATTTGAAACAATTTAAAAAATGACACATTTCTATTCAAAATAAAAAAAAATTTAAAAAAAAATTAAAAAAAAGCTAAAAATCAGTGAGCTGATGCACTGTGGTCATGAAAACATTTAAAAAAAGCATTGCATACAGCTGACATCACATTTTCTGAATGTGCAAAGCAACACAAAAAAGGGGTTCAAAATTGACTGAATATGCTACACTCAAGTGCGAATGTGGCTTATTTTTCCTAAACACTTTGTCGCAATATAAAATAAAAATGAATAAATATCAATTTTAAATGTAAACAAAAAAATGCAAAAAATTAAAAATTTCATTAAAATAATAATAATAATAATAAAAAACGAAAAACAGATAAAACCCAATAAGTAGATTCGCTGTGGCCATGAAAACATAAAAAAAAAAAAAAAAAAAAGCATTGCATACAGCTGACATTACATTTTCTGATGTAAAACAGCACAAAAAAAGGGTTATAATTGGCTGAATATACTATACTCAAGTGTGAATGTGGCTTATTTTGCCTAAGCACTTTGTTGCAATATAAAAATAAAATAAAATAAATAAATATCAATTTAAAATGTAAAAAAAAGAATCTAAAAATAAACAAATTGAATTAAAATAATATATATAACAAAAAACAAAAAACAAAAAAAAACAAAAGATAAAAACCAATGAGTAGATTCCCCATGGTCATGAAAACATGAAGCCGGAATATGGCCTATTGTGCGCTTGTCACAGACTAGAATAAAATAAAATATAAATACATAAAACAAAACAAATTAAAAAAAATATTAAAAACTAAAAAAATAGTAATAAAAACAAAACAAAAGCATTGCATATATCTGACATCACGTGTATTTTTTGTTCCTATCCAATGTTTTCTATCTCTGGCTCTTCCACGGCGGCCCCAATACATGGCCATACAAGGTTCACTGGCCATCTGTCTTCCTCTCTAGTAATATTATTTCAGTGTACAGAAAACACAAAGAATGTGAATAATGTGTCACTGACAGATAATGTCACCGTCAGACCCGTGTCACAGTCAGAAAACAACCTGCAGACCTGTAAACCGTACATATGGGAGGGGGGAGGGGGGAGTAGCGGGAGGAGAATTTTCATTCCCAAATCGATCGTCCCGTTTAAATGCAGAGATTTATCAATCTCTAAAGTCTGTGGCTTTCGCTAAAATGATACTCAGTGATCCTGCTATGAAGGACCACCATCTGTTATAGGGTGACAACGCTCTGTCCCTGGCTCCTAATTGTACTCATGTGTTGTCACCTTTGCCACGCAGACTTCAAACTTTTCTTTTTTTTTAACACACACTACACAGGCACGCCCCTCCGCTGTCATCACCAGCACCCCCCCCCCCCCCCCCCCCCGCTTCCTCGAGAAATGTCATGTCGCCATCACTAGACTGAGTTGGGCATAAAGTGGCTCCAGGAGATCAGCATTACGGAGATTTAACAAGGGGGAAAAAAACAAATATTATTATTTTTTATTTTTTTTTGCTTATGTTTTAGTAACGTAATTATTTCATTATTCTATTAGGGTTTACTTCCACTTTAACCACTTTCACCCCCTTCCTGTCCAGGCCAGTTTTCTGCTGCACTTTGAATGACAATTGCAACGCTGTAGCCATATGAAATCTTTATCATTATTTTGAGACAAGTAGAGCTTTCTTTTGGTGGTATTTAATCACCACTGGGGTTTTTATTTTTTGCTAAACAAACAAAAAAGTTTTTGTTTATGTTTCTTTTATAAAATGTTGTAAAGAAGTAATTTTTCCCCTTCACTGATGTGCGCTGATGAGGCTGCACTGATGGACACTGATATGCTGCACTTATGGGCACTGATGAGGCAGCACTGATGGGCACTGATAGGCTTCAATGATGGGCACTGATGATGCAGCACTAATGAGGCTGCACTGATGGGCACTGATGATGCAGCACTAATGAGGCTGCACTGATGGGCACTGGTATGCTGCACTGATGAGGTGGCACTGATGGGCACTTATGAGGCTGCACTGATATGCTGCACTGATAGGCTTCAATGATTGGCACTGATGAGGCTGCACTGATGGGCACTGATATGCTGCACTGATGGGCACTGATATGCTGCACTGAAAAGGCAGCACTGATGAGGCTGCACTGATGAGCACTGATGAGGCGGCACTGATAGGCTTCAATGATGGGCACTGATGAGGCGGCACTGATGAGGCTGCACTGATGGACACTGATATGCTGCACTGATGGGCACTGATGAGGCGGCACTGATATGCTGCACTGATGAGGCGGCACTGATGAGGCTGCACTGATAGGCACTGATAGGCTTCATTGATGAGCACTGATGAGGCGGCACTAATGATGCTGCACTGATGGGCACTGATGAGGCTGCACTGATAGGCTTCAATGATCGGCACTGATGAGGCGGCACTGATATGCTGTACTGATGAGACGGCACTGATGAGGCGGCACTGATGGGCACTGATATGCTGCACTGATGAGGCTGCACTGATGGCCACTGATAGGCTTCAATGATAGGCACTGATGAGGCTGCACTGATGAGGCGGCACTGATGGGCACTGATATGCTGCACTGATGAGGCTGCACTGATGAGCACTGATATGCTTCAATGATAGGCACTGATGAGGCTGCCCTGATGGGCACTGATAGGCTTCAATGATAGGCACTGATGAGGCGGCACTGATGGGCACTGATAGGCTTCAATGATAGGCACTGATGAGGCAGCACTGATGGGCACTGATATGCTGCACTGATGAGGCTGCACTGATGGGCACTGATATGCTGCACTGATGAGGCTGCACTGATAGGCATTGATAGGCTTCAATGATAGGCACTGATGAGGTTGCACTGATGGGCACTGACAAGGTGGCACTGATGAGGCTGCACTGATGGGCACTGATAGACATCACTGATAGGCAGCACTGGCGGGCACTGTTGGGGCAGCACTGATCATCAGGACACTGATGATCAGTGCCCTGATTATCAGTGTAGATGTCCCCTGTGTGGATTGCCGCTTATCAACTCTCCTCTCCACACGAGCTGTCAGCGTGAGGAGACGATTGCCGATAACGGCAAATCCTGTTTTCACTGTAATCAGCTGTGATTGGACACAGCTGTTCACATGGTAAAGAGCCGTTGTGATTGGGTCTTTCACAGATCACTACCAATGCATGCCGTAGGGGGGCGCGCGGCAAGCACGATCGCGGGAGGACGTCACATGACTCCCTCCCAGCAATGTGCGGCCGCGCTGTAGCCAGGATTCAGCTATAGGACGCTTGTGAAGGGTCACAAAAAAATGAAAAGTTGAACTAACTCCAAATATTTTGGCCACCCCTCCGGACCTCACCGTTCTGCCGGTGTAGCGCACTGTACACTGCATACACAGCCCCGGAGTAAGCATCCATCATAATGCTCACAATGGCAAGTGCTCATTGGTCAACGTAACTGTGACCATGCTGACCAATGAGAACCTCTTTTGAGGTTTCTTGTTTCGGTAAGGTGTCCCCAGAAGAAAGCAGCACTTCTCATTGATCAGGTGGTCATGTCATTGCGAGCATTATAGTGGATACCCACTCTGGGGCTGTGCAGTGTACAGTGTACCGCTACACCGGCAGCATGGAGCATCACAGCCGCTATGTGCAGCGGGGTCCGGAGGGGAGTGGCCATATTTGGGCCCCACCCTTTTAAAAAGAACCTGGATAGCCCCAGACAGTCATTAACCACTTGAGCTCTGGAAGGTTTTACCCCCCTTCACGACCAGGCCATTTTTTTACTATTCAGCACGGCGCTACGCACGGTCATGCAACACTGTACACAATAAAAATTTATATAATTTTTTTCACATAAATAGAGCTTTCTTTTGATGGTCTTTGATCACCTCTGCCTTTTTTTTCTCTTTTATTATTATTTTAATATACTGCATTTAAATGAAAAAAGACTTTTTGAAATGTTGACAAAAAAAAAAAAAATTTGAAAAAAAAAATTTTTTGAAAAAAAATATTTTATACTTCCTGTTATAAAAAACATATCCAATAAATCCAATATTTTTTTTATTATATAAATGAAAAAAGACTTTTTGAAATGTTGAAAAAAAAAAACAAATTTTGAAAAGAAAGATTTCTACTTCCTGTTAAAAACCATATCCAAAAAATCCAATAACTTTTTTATTATACAAATGAAAAAAGACTCTTTGAAACGTTAAAAAAAGAAAAATTTTGAAAAAAAATTTTTTTTTGAAAAAAAATATTTTATACTTCCTGTTAAAAAAAACACATCCAATAAATCCATTTTTTTTTATTATATAAATGAAAAAAGACTTTTTGAAATGTTGAAAAAAAAAACAAATTTTGAAAAAAAATATTTTCTACTTCCTGTTAAAAAACATATCCAATAAATCCAATCTTTTTTTTATTATATAAATGAAAAAGACTTTTTGAAATGTTGAAAATAAAAATTTTGAAGAAAAAAACTTCCTGTTAAAAAAACATATTCCATAAAAAAAAAAAAAAAATTAGGCCAAAATGTATTCTGCTACATGCCACATTTTTAAGCCTTTAACAGCTTCTCTTGGAGCCGAAAGAGTCCCCAGACACAAATATCCCAGAACTCCCTCTGAACAAATATTTATCACTTTCTAATTTGCAGAGGAGCGGTTAATGGGTCTGACCCCGATTAATGACAGGAGGCCAAACAAATGCCACCTGCTGCTTGGGTGAAGGGCTTTGGGTGCACTGAGGTTTATGTACAATCCACGATCACACCTCAGATCAAAAAAATAAATAAAAGATTAAATGTGTATCTAAAGCCGAAACCGTTTTCATATTAGGTCCATACATAATAAGTAACAGTCCTTGGCTGTGTTCACAAATGCCTGACACAGATCAGCACCTGCTGCAGCCTCTCACCTCCTGACTTGCTACAAAGTTACAAAGTCTTATCCCTGAAGGGAGAGGAGACTTGGTAAATGCTTCCTCCTGGCTGCAGCAGACTGATGACATCATCTCAGCCTAGGCAAAGTCTCTGGACTGGTGCCCCAGGGATTTGCTACAAAGTTATAAAATCTTATCATTGGGGAAGAGGAGACTTAGGAAATGCTTCCTCCTGCCTGCAGCAGACTGATGATGTCACCTCAACCTAAGCAAAGTCTCTGAAAGGGTACCCACGGACTTGCTACAAAGTTGCAAAGTCTTAACAGTGGGGGGAGAGGAGACTTAGGACCAGTGGCGGCCCGTCCATAGAGGGTGTACGGGCGCAGCCTCCCCTATCCATGCGTCCGGCCCCCTTGATCTACATATCAGTGGTGCCGGACCATGGATTCCAATGCAGCGGGGTGTTTTTTTAAGCACCTGATTAGAGCCAGAGACTCTAATAGGCTTGAAAAAAGGGTGGCCTCGGAGCGCAGAGCATTGTGCTCCAAGGCGATCCAGTTGTGTGACCACAGCGAATACATTTTGGCTATTTTCACACTAAAGTTCCTCCCCGCCAATCAGAAGGCAGGTCTGCGAGACCTGTTTCCCGACTGGCCAAAGCGTCGGGCCATCCTATTGAATGCCTAGCGCTTTGGCGGAAGAGGAGACACGCGGCGGAGGAAGCCCCTCAGAGGAGCCGACACCGGAGACCTGTGGGTAAGTGCCCTGTGGGGCCAGGCCCAACCCCTGAAAAACAACCCCACACCATAATCCCCCCTCCACCAAATGATTTGGACCAGTGCACAAAGCAAGGTCCATAAAGACATGGGTGAGCGAGTTTGTGGTGGAGGAACTTGACTGGCCTGCACAGAGTCCTGACCTCAACCAGATAGAACACCTTTGGGATGAATTAGAGTGGAGACTGCGAGCCAGGCCTTCTTGTCCAACATCAGTGCCTGACCTCACAAATGCACTTTTGGAAGAATAGTCAAACATTCCCATAGACACACTCCTAAACCTTGTGGACGGCCTTCCCAGAAGAGTTGAAGCTGTTATAGCTGTGTAGCGCCCCGGGGTTTAGTCAGGGAGCTCCTCACCAAATTCCTTGTCAGGAGTAGCTACTGTAGTTAATTACTAGGGATCCATTGACTTCTCCCTCAGTTTGGCCTGGTTGTACTTTCCTCTTCTACCACCAGGTGGCCGGGTACTTGGAGGTATTAGATTGAGAAGGACAACTCAAGGTCAGGTTATGGATATATGGGGTATCTCAGACAATGGGCAGGGATTTTGTTGAATCCCTTGGCCTGCTGGGAGAGCCTATATATTCGGGTGAGGTCAGGTGATTCGGGTTCTTTCGTGCCACCCGTCGTATGCCCCGGGTTGCTAGGACGGAGATCAGCCTGCCAAGCTGTGTGAGGGCCTATCCAGAAATAAGAGGGCAGCGCAGGGTTGGGATTGCGGCTTGCAGTCCAACCAAAAGTGACGGTTCTGCCAGCCGGAGAATCTTTCAGTGGTCGGAGGTAGAAGGGAAGCTGTCGCCACTAAGGGACCATCCACCTTTACCGGGGACCACAGTGAGTAACTGAAGCAAGTACCGGAGCAGAATTCTCACCGAACGGGCATGGTGGAGAATCTAGAAACTTCAGGCGGTGATCAAGCCAGGGACCCAGCCAGCGGAGGAGACGCTTGATGAGCAGCCTTGTGTGTCAAGCCAGGGACCGAGCCGGTCAGCAGGGGTGAAGCTTGAAGGTATCTGAAGTGCCAAGCTAGGGACCCAGCAGGGAAGCGTGGGTGACGCTTGAGGGAGATACCACCGTAGAAGCCTTGAGGAGCTCATGGGATTCAGAGTTAGTGAATCAGAGGGTCCAGCAAGAGACCAGGAGCTCAAGGGGCTGAAGAACTACAAGGAGAAGTTGTAGTACAGCTGAGAGAACTGTTACTTTGAGTTAGGAACTGTTTAAGTGCTGTTACCATAGAAGAGTACTAAAGCCTCGTACACACGATCGGATTTTCGGCAGGGAATTGTGTGATGACAAACTGTTTGCCTAAAATTCGACCGTTAGTATGCTCCATCAGACAATTGTTGTCCAACTTTCGGCCAACAAATGTTGGTTGGCAGGCTAGTAAAATTTTGGCCTACAACGGTCTGTTGTCAGATTTTCGTATCGTCAGTACACAAGTCCATCACACAAAAGTCCAAAGTCCAAACATGCATGCTCGGAATCAATGCTCACCAAACACGACATTAGCAGAAGGTGCCCAAAGGGTGGCACTCAAGAGCTGAAATTCCAAGTAATACGTCACTACGTTCGTGCTGGTTGGCTGACGATTGTGTGCCGTTAGTATGCAAGACAAGTTCCCGGCACACGCCCTTCGGACAAAAGTCTGACGCTCTGTTGGCCAACAATCCGATCGCGTGTACGAGGCTTTACGGTACACAACTGTCGGCCAACAAACACGAACGTAGTGACGTACCACGAGGAATTTCAGCTCTTAAGCGCCACCCTTTGGGCATCCCTTCTGCTAATTTCATGTTTGGTGAGCACTGATTCCGAGCATGCGTGTTTGTACCTTTCGACTTTTGTGTGACGGACTTGTGTACTGACCATACAAAAAAAAATCAGACAACAGACCGTTGCCCGCCGGAAAATTTGCTAGCCGGCCATCCAACATTTGTTGGCCCAAAGTTGGACAACAATTGTCTGATGGAGCGTATTTTAGGCCAACAGTCTGTCATCACACAATTCCCTGCCGAAAATCCGTGTGTACGAGGCTTGAGACTGGGATGCCATTAAAGTTCATGTGTGTGTAAAGGCAGACGTCTCAATACTTTTGGTAATATATATATATATTGTATTTATTTTTTATTTATTCTTTTTTTTAATGTTTTTTTTTACATTATATGGAAACCAGAGTTACTGTAATGCAGATGATATATTATACAGCAGCAGACAGTCAGATTGATTTATGTTGTGTGATAATGAAAGCCGAGCCGCGCGCCCCGTGTAACCATCTCCTTCCGCCATGACAGCTCTCTGATGTTGGGCTCACAGACCTGTGTCGGGGGCACGCTGGGGAAGTTAGTGTCATGTGACGGCTGTGACAGCTCTCATCCACCGCACATCAAGCTGCTGACAAAGGCTGACAGCTTTCAGTTACACACAGATGCCTTTGCCTCCGCTAGAGGGTTATTAATACTCCCCCCCTCCCCCACGTCGCTCGCTTTCCAACATGGCTTCCAGGGTGATGTGTTCGCTTTATGTGCAATACGGTCCTTGGAACATTAAGGCCCCATTCATATATCGCATAGAGGGAATAAGTGTTCCCACTCACGACAAGCTTAGCGTGTTTTGCCGTGACCGCCACGCAATTCTTTAGCGCAGCAGAATCGCACCACGTTTTGGAGGTGCCATTATTTCAAATGGGGTGCGTCACGCCTTTTGCGCGCAATTGGAATCGCGACTATGATTCCAAATCGCGTCATGTGAATGAGCCCTAAAACTCCCAAAATGACCACGATTCGGTGCTATGGCTGTTCCAGACCTCCCCAACTTTTTGAGATAGGACACCTATTGGCAAAAGTATGTAGGCATAGGACACGCCCCCCCCTGCCACACCCCCTTAACCACTTGCTACCCAGGCCAATTCTGACACTTCGCTCCTACATGTAAAAAAAAATAACCTTTTTTTTTTTTTGCTAGAAAATTACTTAGAACCCCCCCAAACATTATATATGTTTTTTTTTTGTCCGCACTGGAATCGGTCACATGAGTGTTATTATTATTATTATTATTATTATACAGGATTTATATAGTGCCAAAGATTTTTTTTTTGCTAGAAAATTACGCAAAACCCCCCAAACATTATATATGTTTTTGTTTTTTGTTTTTAGCAGAGACCCTAGGGAATAAAATGGTGGTCATTGCAACTTTTTTGTCTCGCATGGTATTTGCGCAGTAATTTTTCAAACGCGTTTTTTTTGGGAAATTGGTACAGGACCCTTTTTTTGTCCGCTCTGGAATCGCATCACATGAGTGTTATTATTATTATTATTATACAGGATTTATATAGTGCCAACAAAACAAGCTCATGTAAAAGTTACAGCAGCGATAGAGCTGCACGATTAATCGTTAAAAAAATCACGATCTCGATTCAAACACCCCCCCCCCGCACAATCTTAATCATTAGCATTTCCAGGATTCATTCATGTAACAAGTGCAGAGCCGTTCTCCGCTCACTCAGCTGTCAAAGAAAAAAAAGGCAGGCAAATATTTATCAACATTGTCAGTGAAGATAACTAGAAACAAAGTATCATTCGGTTCTTTTAGATCAAAGGAATGAACTTCGGTCTGTAAAGGAGGTCAGTTTTACCACTTAAAGACTAAACCTTTTTCTGACACTTGTTGCTTACAAGTTAAAATCTGTATTTTTTTTGCTAGAAAATTACTTAGAACCTCGAAACATATTATAACATACATATATATAATTTTTATCAGAGACCCTAGAGAATAAAATGGCGGTTGTGGCAATGATTTATGTCATGCTGTATTTGCGCAGCGGTCTTTCAAATGCGATTTTGGGTGAAAAAAATACACTTCAATTAATTAAAACGAAAAAAAAAAAACAGTAAAGTTAGCACATTTTTTTTTTTTTTGTATAATGTGAAATCGTGAGAATCATGAGAGAATCGTGATCTTTATTCTAAGTAAAAAAAAATGTGATTCTCCTGTAGCCAGAATCGTTCAGCTCTAAGCAAGGGTCTCCAAACCTTTTAAATAAAGGGCCGGTGTACTGTCCTTTAAGACTGTAGGAGGGCAGGACTGTGGCCATCGGGAATAGAAAATGTCCCAGCATTAGCTGGTGTCATTGGTAGGAATTGTGTCCCATCGTAGGTATCATTCAGCCCCATTGTTGGTTTCATTGCAAGGAATAATGCCCCATTATTGGTGTCAGTGAATGAAATGGTGCCTCAAGGGCCAGATAAAGTAGAGTTAGATGGTTGAGACAAACCAAATCTTCAAATTTTCAGATCATGCATCATGGCAAATGCACGGGTTACTTCATGACCTCTGTCTGTAGTGTGAGAACTGACACTAACCCGTGAAGAAACTACATATCACCACAATCCCTGAGGCTCATAGTTTACTGCTCTGCAGGTTTAGAAAAAAGGCAAAAAAAAAAAAAGTAGAAAAAAGGCAAACAAAGTAGAAGGCAAAAGTAGAAAAAAGTAAAAGAAAAAAAAACCAAAAAAAAAAACCGATAAATACCTAATAAGGGTATGAAAATCAACAACAGAGAAATAAAATCACACCAAGAAAAAAAACAAAAAAACAAACATAATCATCACCTTTTGTTTAAAAAAAAAAAAAGCAAAACAATTTGACGAAATCACACCAGTAATTTCCCACTGATCAGAGCGGAGGAGGATTTGATGGATGGACTCCATGTCTTCCCGCAGCTCCATCACATCCAACAAAATAACAGACCACATCAATGCTTCCTCCCCCCCCCCCCCCCCCGTCTGTCCTGAGATGACACAGAATTTATCGAACGCCCGGATTTCAAATCCCTTTATTCTTCCATTTTCTGGCATCACATGGTAACCATGGCAACCGAAATACACACCTGGCCAATTTACGGAGACCGCAAGGTCTTTTCTGAACATATCTCCCGGTAGAAGGACAGGCAACAAAAAAAAAAATGCAGCTTATTAAGAATAGATCTGTAGCCAAAACATATTTAAGGGCTTGATCACACAGTGGGCAGTAAAAGCAGGCAGTTGAAGCCACGGTTTTGCCATCCCCTGACCACCCACTGAAACGCAGAAAAGAAGCTGCTTAGGTCTGCACATGGCATGTCGAATTCAGCGGGCCGGTACTGCGGCTGTATGCAACCCATTCAACCAGGGGGTGGGCCGCAACCACGTGCAATGCACACAAGTACGGCATATTCAGGGTTAAAACGGGCACCTCCTCGCTGCCTGTCAAAAGCTCTCTGAAATGTGATCCACTACGGATCTCTTTTCAGAAGGGCAGAAATAGTACCTAGTGTCAACAAGCCCTAAAAGTTGGTTAGAAGGAGGGATAAAAAAGTTGGCCATTTCCTTTTTTTTTTTTCTTCTTTTCTTTTTTTTACTGTCTATGTCTCATTGGAGAGATTTGCCTTCACTTCCTGCCCCGAAGACACAACAGGAAGTAAGAGGCAAAAAATTTCTCATTTGCCAGCAATAAAGTTGTCCCCAATGTAAGATTTGATTTTTTTTAATAACATTATTATTATTGTTATTTTTTTTTTTTTTTATCATTAACATTTTTATTAAATATTTTAGAAAAGAGGATTCAGACACTGTATACATAACAGGCATTTTACAGACCGAGCACACAGAATGGTAATACATAAAACGTTAGCAAGAGTAAATAAATAACACGAACAATAACATTATTATTTATTATTATTTTTACTGTTTTTAGTAGCAATCAGAATATATATATATATATATATATATATATATATATATATATATATATATATATATATATATATATATATATATATATATATATATATATATATATGTAATTTTTTTTTTTTTTTTTTTTGCTATAATCCAAATTTTTTTCTTTTTTTTTTAACTTGTCACTCTTTTTAATCCTGTCTTTTAATCTTTTGAATGATGCTTTCCAGCTAACTGATAACACTGCAATCAGTGCATACAAAAATATTATCTAAAGCACACACTATATCTATCTATATATCTTTTTTTTTTTTTTTTTTTTTTGTATTTTGGAGCCCTGATAAAAGCAATGCGTTTTGGCTCCTGAAACGCATTGGCTCATTTGTATAGTTTTTGTTGAATTTACATCAAGCAACATTTGTAATTTTTTTTTTTTAATGATGTGTTTGTTTTGTTTACTATTTAAAATGTTTGAGTATAAAGGGCTCTGTACCCCTTACACATTCATGTAGAGGGAGCCCTGGATATTTGGGGGCCTCCTTATATTAAAGAGGCCTTTCAGATCCCGATAAGCCTTCCCCACAAATCCCCACAATCACGGGGCCAGGGAAGAGGTCCTTGTTCCCATCAAGATGGAGATTAAGTGCCTTGACAGGGGCACCCCTGGCAAGGTACCCTTCCCATGTTGAAAGTATGGTTCAGAGGGGACGCACCCTTTTCTGACCATCCTGGCTGTGGAATGAATTTGGGGGGACACCACGTCAACCATTTTTTTGTATAAGGTCTGACAAAAAATCCATACCAGACCCCTATCTATAATAAGGGTCTCATATGGATTTTGGGAGGGGGGGACAAAAGTGCCATTTATTTCTTTATGCGTAGGATCCCCCTTAAAAACCCAAAGTAGACCCCTGTGTAGGATAAGGGTCTGAAAAGGATTTTGGGGGGGTGGGGGGGGTCACCATTTTTTTTATATAAGGTCCACAAAAAATCCATACCACGCCCCTAACTATGACATGGATCTAGTATGGATTTTTTTTTTACTTTTTGCATTAGGTCCCCCATAATACATCCTTGTGCCGGGTAAGGGTCTGAAATTGATTTTTTTTTGGGGGGGAGGGGGCAATATTGTTTTGTGAGAACAATATTGTTTCTCAAAAAAGAAAATTTATACTATACCCCTATCTAAAATAAGGGTTTGGAATAGATTTGGGTTAGGGGGAACCACATGCCATTTTTTGCTTTTTACATGGGGTCCCCCATTAAAAAGCCATAGTAGACCCTTGTGTAGGATAAGGGTCTGGAAGGGATTGTATAGGGTCTCACAAAAAATCCATACCAGACCCCTATCTATAATAAGGGTCTGGTGTGGATTTGGGGTGGGGGAGGAGCCCGTGTGCTATTTTTTTGCCTTTTGCATGCCCCCCCTTAAAAACCCATAGAAAACCCTTATGTAGGATAAGGGGCTGGAATTGACTGTGGGGGGGGGGGGGGGGGGGGGACCTCACACCATTTTTTCTGTTGGGTCTCATAAAAAGTCCATACCAGACCCTAATCTATGATTTTTTTTGGGGGGGGCTGGGGTTCCCACAAAAAACTCTCCTATCTATAATAAGGGTTTGGAATAGATTTTGGGGGGGGGGACCACATGCCATTTTTTGCTTTTTGCATTGGGTCCCCTATTAAAAAGCCATAGTAGACCCTTGTGTAGGATAAGGGTCTGGAACGGATTTTGTAGGGGACCCCATTCAATTTTTTTGTATAGGGTCCCACACAAAATCCATACCAGACCCCTATTTATGATAAGGTATGGATATTTTTTTGGGGTGGGGGTGGAAGCCAACATGCCATTTGTTTCATTGGTTCCCACAAAAAATCCATACCATACCCCTTTCTAGAATTAGGTTTGGAATAGATTTCAGGGAGGGGGAACCACATGCAATTTTTTGCTTTTTTCACGCGGTTCCCCCATTAAAAAGTTATAGTATACTCTTATGTATGCACACCATGTTTTTGTATATGGTCCCATAAAAATCTGTAGAAGCCCCCTATCTATGATAAGGGTCTGGAATGGACTTTGGGGGGAAGCCTATACCATTTTTTTGTATAGAGTCCCACAAAATATCCATACCAGACCCCTATCTATAATAAGGGTCTGGAGTGGATTTTGGAGGGGGCAACCACATGCCATTTTTTGTTTGGGGTCCCCCCTTAAAAACGCATAGTAGACCATTGTGTGGGATAAGAGTCTAAGGTGGGATTTTGGGGGGACCCCCACACCATTATTTGTATAGGATCCCACAAAAGACCCATACCAGACCCCTATCTATAATAAGGGTTTGGAATGGATTTCAGGGAGGGGGAACCCCATTTTTTGCATGGGGTCCCTCATTAAAAAGCCATGGTAGACCGTTGTGTAGGATAAGGGTCAGGAATGGATTTGGGGGTCACACCATTTTTTTTGTATAGGGCCCCATAAAAAAATCCATACCAGGCCCCTATCCATGATAAGGGTCTGGTATGGATTGGGGGGGGGGCACATGCGATTTTTTAATTTTTTTGCATTGGGTCTCCCTTAAAAACTGATCATAGACCCTTATGTAGGATAAGGGTCTAGAAAGAATTTCGGAGGGGATCCCACACCATTTTGTTTTTTTTTGTGTGGGGTCCCTTGGAGCTTTGGCACTGATACAAGTGTTGTGGCAGTTGGGCATGGGATGCCAGCTGCAAAAAATGGCTGGGTGCACACATTACAAGGAGGAGGGCACAGTTGGGCGTCCTCCTCTTGGGCTCTCGATGACCTTTGCATCTTTCTGATATGAAGTCCCCTATCACCCACGCCTCCAACGCACAGTATGGCTCACAAAAAACACCTCCATATACATCATGGGTACCATTTGTTTGTCCCTACCAAGAATCTTGTCCTCATTTCTCCGGCTGGATCTGCTGCCAAGGCAATAAAGAAACATCACATGACAGGGATTTACTGTACTTTGATAAACGAGAAAATATTTTCTTCCTACAAGTTCATAGACCCCCCCCCCCCCTCCTACCCAATCAGTTCTAGCAGAGGGGAGCGGCGGTCCCTAGTGTTATCCCAGGTCACCCTGCAGACAGCCTGGTATCGGCAAAGCTTGCATAACAAAGAACGAGACAGGAAAAGATTGCATGAACAAGAGCAATATCCTTACACAGATAAAACTGTGGAAAAAATGTAAGACAGGTCCAAAATTATGTACCAATTTAAAGCTGAACTCCGGGATCAGCAAATATGGTCTACATAGAACATGTCCATCCTTACTGGAATATCGGTGTGATTTGTGTATTCCTTCCAGATCTGTGCAGTCATCCAGTTTAAACTTTGGCTTCCCGTAACAAAGACCGGTCACTACTGCTCCATCTCCTTGCTCAGGGTGACTGGTCTTGTCTCCGCCCCCCTCCTCTAGTTTTCTGCAGGCAGCCTGTAGTGGGTGGAGCCTGCTGGGCCCCTCCCACATCTCTGCTCTCTGCACAGGCTAGGCACAGCACAGTGATGATGTCACTGCTACTTTTTCCAGGTAATATCTGCGTTCGCAAAGGAATAAAGCAGATTTATAGCCCTGTTTAAAATTTAAAATGACATCTTTTGTGCCTGGAGTTAGGCTTTATATTCATAGACAAGACTTAAACTGTTTAAAAGAGCAATAGTACTGTGCAATCCAGAAATCACACACAGCTGCATATGGGAATGCACATGCACACAAGCACAAGCTTAGGCCACCCCAGGACAATTAGTGAACACCAGTATGGATGAGCAGAGTCATTTCAGCAAAATAATTATTGCTCACTGAGCTGCCTAAGTGAAATTTGCTGGAAAAAAAAAAGAAAAATTATCTACTTATTTTTTTCTCCTTTTTTTTTGTTCTATTGTTTAAATTTTTTAGACTTATTTTAATTCTTTTTTTAAATACATATTTAGGCTTATTTTCATTTTTATTTTATATATATATATATATATATATATATATATATATATATATATATATATATATATATATATATATATATATATATATATATATATATATATTTTTTTTTTTTTTAATTATCGTTATTTTTCTGTGTTGTGTGTGGAGTGTACAGTATATAGAGCAGTTTACTTTTTTTTTTTTCTTTTTTTTTGTGTATTTGATCTTTGTGTTCCATTGCTTTATTTTCTTTTTTTTTTAATTCTGTATTTTATTTTTTCAACAATTTTTATACATATAAACAGACACATTTTAGTTGCATGCGTATCACAGAGTATATTTTTTGCTTTATTTTCATTTTTTTACTTTTACATCCTCTGTATTTAAATGCAAATTAATGAGGCTAATGAAGGGTGTTTTTTGTCACAAGAACACGCCCAGGATGGATGAAAGGAGCCTCTGTAACCCTCAGGAGCTGTTTACAGCCCACTGCACTCTTAAAAACCACCTCGAAGTATCAAAGTATCGCTAAACCTTGAAGTTCATGCCCTCTGCTTCCCTTTGTGGGTTCATCTGCTTAGCCCTACATCAAGACATGACCCAATAATAACTTAAGGTCTGGTTCCTACATCACTAAAAGACTGATATAGGGTCTGGTCACTACAAGACCTATTACTGACATAGGGTCTAGTCACTACAAGACTCATTACTGACATAGGGTCTAGTCACTACAAGACTCATTCCTGACATAGGGTCTGGCCCCCACGTCACTACAAGGCCTATTACTGACATAAAGTCTGGTCCTTACGTCACTACAAGGCTGACAAAGGATCTGGTCACTACAAGACCCACTGACATAGGGTCTGGTCCTACCTACACCACTATAAGACCTGTCACTGACATAGGGTTTGGCCCCTGCGTCGCTATAAGACCCAATACTAACATAGGGTTTGGCCCCTATGTCACAACAAGACCCATTACTGGCATATGGTCTGGCCCCTATGTCATTACAAGAACCATTACTAACATATGGTCTGGCGCCTACATCACTTCAAGATTGACATAGGGTCTGGTCACTACAAGACCCATTATTGACATAGGGTCTGTTCCCTACCTATATCACTAAAAGAACTGTTAATAATGCATCTCTATAAGACCCATTACTAACATAGGATCTGACCCCTATGTCACAACAAAACCCATTACTGACATAGATTCTGGCCCCTACGTCACTACCAGACCCATTACTGTCCTAGGGTCTGGCCCCTATGTCAATACAAGACCCATTACTGACGTAGTGTCTGGCCCTTACATCGCTAAAAGATCTATTACTGAGATAGGGTCTGGCCCCTGCATCACTACAAGACCCATTACTGATGTAGGGACTGACCCCTACATCAACACAAGACCCATTACTGATGTAGGGTCTAGCCCCTATGTCACTACAAGACCCATTACAGACATAGGGTCTGGCTCTTGCATCACTACAAGACCTATTACTGATGTACAGCCTGGCCCCTAGGTCATTACAAGACCCATTACTGACGTACGGTCTGGCCCCTAGGTCATTACAAGACCCATTACTGACATAGAATCTTCCCCCAAGTCATTACGAGACCCATTACTAACATAGGGTCTTCCCCAAGTCACTATGAGACCCATCACTAACATAGGGTCTTCCTCTAAGTCACTACAAGACCCATTACTAACATAGGGCCTTCCCCCAAGTCACTACAAGACCCATTACTAACATAAGGCCTTCCCCCAAGTCACTACAAGACCCATTACTAACATAGGGTCTGGCGCCTACATCACTTACAGACCCAGTATTGATGTAGGGTCTGGTGGATAGGATAAAGCATAGAGTGGGGGACATAGACATTTGTCTAATCTTTTTAAATGGCGAAACAGGTTTCTTTAAGGCACCAAGGAACATAAGAAGATTGTGGCCTGACCATACCAATTTTGGCAAATGGACCTTTGGCGAACTAGTTATATGGAAATCAGGTCCTGGCATCTGAACAGCAGCAAGGATCTCATTAAACACAGGAAAAGCCCTTTCATATCAGACTACATACACCAGGCTAATGCACAGAATTTTCTAGACACAGACACATGGCGGGAAGTCTAATTGATCTGCACACGCCTGGACATCCGCTATCCCATTATAGGTGTCAGAGCATGTGGTACACATCTCATTGCTGCACAAAGGAAATCAATTCCCAGCCAGAGCCATGGTGCTGCGGGCGAGAGTGAGTAATGGGGTCTTCACCCGTGATGGAATTATAGATCTCCTGTCCAACAACCCGACAGACAAACCTGAATTCTGCTTCAACCTACCTATGGGTCAGTGCAGTAACTGTGTGCGATGCCTTCCCCCCATCCACAGATCTATCTGATCCCATAGGGAATCCTTCTAGTGTTGTAGAGTATTCATGGCTTTCACAGCAACTTTCTAGAACATCCCAGACTGTATATGCATTCTTTGTATCCAAATGTATTTGACAAACACTATCACCATCTACATAAAGTGCCTTCAAAAAGTATTCATACCCCTTGAAATTTTCCACATTTTATTATGTTACAACTAAAAATGTAAATGTATTTTAATGTTTTACAATTCAAGAGTGTAACTCTAGCCATGGCAGACCATGCAACTACTATGAGGTCTATGAATAACAGAGGGCCCAGCATTGATGGACAGTGGAGACCAGCTATAGTAGCCAGCACTTGGATTGTCCGTGCATGACAAGAGGAACGAGTCTTGAGGAGCTATGGATTTGGGTATATTCCAATTTGACTTGTACTCATAGAGCAGGGCCATATACAGTATGTTGACATGGTGCAACATTATAATCCAGCCACTGTAAGGGAAGAATAGGGTGAAGAAGACCTGTGACATCACCGGACTAAAGACACCTGTTAAAAAAGGTATGTATGCAGTTTTATTTTGTTAAGAATAAAGGGGTGCTCCAACCGTGAAGATGGTGAGGGTAATGATGGTGGTAGTGGTAGGGTAGGGGCTGGGTTGGGGATGGGGAGTCTGGTAGGGGGGGGGGATCACAAGTCCTGAATTAGGCTTTAGTGCAGTGGTTGCACTGACATCACCAAAAGGCAGCACATAATGTTGAATATATGTAACGCTTGAGAGAACTGTCCGAAACTGCAGACCCAATAGAGGAAATGAGGGTCAGAGAGAGTGGGCAGGATACGCTTTTGGCTGGGGATATGCTGCAGAAGACAATATGAAACTGGGAACAAGTTACATGAGGCTAGTGGAGATCAATGCTATCCCCCTAATCAATGATCCCATTACAGACTGCTAAGGTTCTAAGGCCGCATATCATTTACCAAAAGGCCGCATGCGGCCCTTGGGCCACAGGTTGGGCATTAGGGCTTTAGAGTAAAAAAAAAAAAAATCTCAAGAGACATAAAGGATAGACATTCTTATCCACATGGAATTGGCTATTGAAGCAAGAGGATATGTATGACAGCCAGGCAACCAAGTATTTTCAGAATGAGTAGGTGCCCTCCATATTGCCATTATTGTATGCTTCACAAACAGCCATTTAAGGATACAATGATGCACATTAGTCCCAAAGGAGCACCCAAATTTTAAAGAGGTGGGGATTGACGCTGCTCTCGACCAAAGCAATCAAACAGAGCACCCAAATTGTGTTTTATAAGGAACCGTAAGGCATGCTACAATATTGCAGCAGTTTCAGATCTAATTGTCCAATATCATTGGGTGTTTCTCACTCCAACAGTGGCAAGTGGTTTCACTCCTTTCCATTTATTTTCTATTTATTTTGCAGCAGCAGGTATGAAACTACATTTTCAGGAGCAGAGACCATCAATGGCAACCTACATCTTCCACTCATGACCTCCTTTTAGGCTGAATTCATTGTACTGGCCGAACCAATTTACAAATCCTATGGCATGCAAAAGTAAACACGGACGTATTTGAGCCGTCTGCCAGGTTCCCTCTATATGTCGCTTTACGCCAGTTTATTTTCCGATTGAAACAGACAGACGTTCCATTATAGAACCAAATGCCAGGTTGGAAAAAAACAATGCCCTCACGAAAGATGATCTATGGGTTCAAACAAGCATTTACTACATGTGACGAGTTACAACAAGGAGCTATCAGGAAAAGATAATGGGATATTGAAAACACAATAAATGAACAGAGCTGGGAACAACGCAGGACAAATAATGAGACTGAAAGAACACGAGCTACCTGACAACAACAAGCAATAACGAAGAACCTAAATGGATGTGTGATGTTACTGCACCTCTCTTTACACCCACATGATCAATGCCTGGTGTGCGGCAACTGAAGGATATAGGCATTTAAAAAAATCTTTTCCTTGCATTATGTCGCTATTTTCAAAACAAAGGTATCTCTACAAAGCCAATCACAATTACCGGGTGATTGCTGGTCTGAAGAAAGAAACTTGCTCAAAGATCTTTTGCATTCAACACTTCTACGAGTGTATGATGCTGGTGCCTCCTGCTGTGCTCTGTGGTTTCCTCCGCTGGACACCGTGCCACTACAGGGCAGGAAGGAACCACAGTACACAATCTGGCCGGCTAGGATACTGAAAACTTTTCAACAAAATTATTTTTACAACCTAAAACTTGCTAAGATAAGCAGCCAAACATCAGCCCAGTAGTGAAGGAACTGAAAAGAATTCTGGAGCGCATCTCCCCCTTTAGGGATCACCAGCAGGAGGAAGGAGGTCCTGGTTTCTTTATTAGATCTTTATATCACTAGAGGGGTCACCAGCAGGAGGAAGGAGGTCCTGATTTCTCTATTAGATCTTTATATCACTAGAAGGATCACCAGCAGAAGGAAGGAGGTCCTGATTCCTCTATCAGATATTTATATCACTAGAGGGATCACCAGCAGGAGAAAGGAGGGTTGGATTCTTCTATATAGATCTTTAGTTATTATTAGAAGGATCACCAGCAGGAGGAAGGAGGTTCGGATTCTTCTATATAAATCTTTTATGGATCATCAGCTGGAGGAAGGCTGTCCTGATTCCGTTATATAGATCTTTAATTATTACTAAAGGGATCACCACTGGACAGAAGGGGGTACAAATTCCCCTATATAGATATTTAGTTATCACTAGAGGGATCATAGGCAGAAGGAAGGAGGTCCAAATTCCCCGACATAGATCTTTAGTTATAACGTGAGGGACCACCAGTGGGAAGAAGGATGTTCTTATTCCTGTATATAGACCTTTATGGATCATCAGCAGGAGGAAGGGGGTCCTGATTCTACTATATAGATCCTTAGTTATTACTAGAAGGATAACCAGCAGGAGGAAAGAGGTCCTGATTCCCCTATATAAATCTTTAGTTATTGCTGGAGGGATCAGCACCAGAAGGAAGGAAGTCCAAATATTTAGTTATTACTAGGGATCACCAGCAGGAGGAAGGAGGTCCTGATTCCTCTATATAGATCTTTATATCACTAGAGGGATCACCAGCAGGAGGAAGGAGCTTCTGATTCCTCTGTATAGATCTTTATATCACTAGATGGATCACCAGCAGGAGAAAGGAGGTTTGGATTCTTCTATACAGATCTTTAGTTATTACTAGAAGGATCACCAGCAGGAGGAAGGAGGTTCGGATTCTTCTATATAGATCTTTTACAGATCATCAGCTGGAGGAAGGCTGTCTTGATTCCGTTATATAGATCTTTAGTTATTACTAGAAGGATCACCAGCAGGAGAAAGGAGGTTATGATTCCTCTATATAGATCTTCAGTTATTACTAAAGGGATCACCACTGGACAGAAGGAGGTACAAATTCCCCTATATAGATATTTAGTTATCACTAGAGGGATCATAGGCAGAAGGAAGGAGGTCCAGATTCCCTGACATAGATCTTTAGTTATAACTTGAGGGACCACCAATGGGAGGAAGGATGTTCTTATTCCTGTATATAGACCTTTAGGAATCATCAGCAGGAGGAAGGGGGTCCTGATTCTACTATATAGATCCTTAGTTATTACTAGAAGGATAATCAGCAGGAGGAAAGAGGTCCTGATTCACCTATATAAATCTTTAGTTATTGCTAGAGGGATCAGCACCAGAAGGAAGGAAGTCCAAATATTTAGTTATTACTAGGGATCACCAGCAGGAGGAAGGAGGTCCTGATTCCTCTATATAGATCTTTATATCACTAGATGGATCACCAGCAGAAACAAGGAGGTCCTGTTTCCTCTATATAGATCTTTATATCACTAGATGGATCACCAGCAGAAACAAGGAGGTCAGGTTTCTTCTATATAGATCTTTATATCACTAGAAGGGTCACCAGCAAAAACAAGGAGGTCCTGTTTCCTCTATATAGATCTTTATATCACTAGAAGGGTCACCAGCAGAAACAAGGAGGTCCTGTTTCTTCTATATAGATCTTTATATCACTAGAAGGGTCACTAGCTAAAACAAGGAGGTCTTGATCCCACTATATAGATCTTTAGTTATCACTAGAGGGGTCACCAGCAGGAGGAAGGAGGTCCCAATTCCTCTATATAGATTTTTAGTTATCACTGGAGGGATCATCAGGAGGTGGAAGGTGGTCCTGATTCCCCTAAATAAATCTTTAATTATCACTAGGGATCACCAGTGGGAGGAAAGAGATTCTAATTCCTGTATATAGATCTTTAGGGATCATCAGCAGGAGGAAGGAAGTCCTGATTCCTCTATATAGATCTTTAGTTAGACCTCGTTTACTGTACATCATGCTGTGTCCAGTTCTGAAGACTCACTTCCAAAAAATATTGCTAAAATAGAACGAGTCTAGAAATGGGCAATGAAAAACTCAAAAGGTCCGAGGGATAAAACATATTGTAGGAACATATATGTATAGTCTGGAGGAAAGAAAGGAAAGAGGGGACATGACTGAAACCATTAAATACACGAAGAGTGTGAATAAGGTTCAGCAAGGCGGTATAAATGCGGTTCAATATGAAGCTAAAATCAAGCGCACTAGGATATTACCTAGTAGGAGGAAAGCTCAAACTAAAGACAGCATAAATAAAGAGAAGTTGTATATTGGAACAGACTTCCAGCAGAGATAGTGAGTCAGTCAGCTGTAAGTGAATTTAAACAGGGCAAACAAAGATCTATACCAAGACAAATAGGTTAAAAAAAACAAACAGGCACAAAAAATAATTAAATAAATAAATAACTAAAAAGAGTCAGACTTGATGGGCTACTTGTTCATTTCCTGTCATCACTCATCTATGTTTCTATGTAAAAAAAAAAAAAAAAAAAAAAAAAAAAAAAAAAACCAGGCGAAAAAAGGAAGAAAAAGGAAAAAAAAAAGGGGCAGACTCGATGGACCACGTGGCCTTTTCCTGGCATCATTCTTCTATGTTTCCATGTAAAAAAAAAGAAAAAAAAAACAAGCAAAAAAATAAAAAACACGAAAAATAAAAAAAAGGATCAGACTTAATGGACCACTTGGTCTTTTCCTGCCATCATTCTTCCATGTTTCTATGTCAACATTGCAGAACAAGTCCATTTGAATATGGCTGACTACTACTAGCTATTGCTTTATATACCATCCATCCAAATGTAATATTTTGTCATACTGTTATTTTTTGGGAGTGAAAAGTAGAATTTTTACTTAAAAAACAGAAGTGCTCCAGTGTTCCTTAGCATAGCATCAAATTTATATCTGTGTTATACAGAACTTCATTGAGTAGCAGTTTGGTTTCCCTCGCCCATAGTTCATTGTCCGTCACACGTGTCCGCTATCCGAGATGTAAATATAGCTTTTGTCTGACAATCGGCCACATTCCAACTGTCGCTGTCACCCCCCATTGAGGCAGACTGCGGCCCCCTCCCCGCTGACACAGATCACACACCCACACTAGGCCTACACAAGCGAGCTGGGCTCCACGCTGAAGACAATGGCCTCTGTTCTACGGGACCATCTTCCGGAAACAGAGACGGCTTGAAGGCCTTCAAGAATGGAAAAGCCACCAGCATCAGTGACCCAGTGTCAGGAGCCGGGGGCTCAGTGCATAAATTTTAATCCAACAACTTGCCTATTCAAACTCCTGCATTGACCCGAATAGAATTGGAGGTTTTGTGGCTAGAACTGATGATTTGTGGTGGCCAGAGTTCTGGGTGTCAATTCCCACCTAAGACAATTCTGCATTGAGTTTGTAAAGCTCTTCCTGTGTCTACCTGGGCTTATTCATTAAAAAAATACTCTTGTAGGTAAAGCTTATCTAAACCCAAAACTTTTATTTCATTTTTTAATTTAATTCGTATTGGATGCTATAACGCTTGTCAAGTTTTTTTTTTTTTTGCTGTGTCCTCACTAGGGCGATTTACAATATACATATGTATATAGGATAACCATATATTGTTGAATGCTTTCTGCACTATAAATGCGTAGCCACATTTTGGTAGTTTTGGTAGTCCAAATCATACTAAAACTTTTTTTTTTTTTACATTTTGGATAGAAAAATGTAGGATTTGAACCTGTGTCCATTTTTTTTGGCTAAATAGTCCAAAGAGAGGGCCAGACCCAAAGAACGGATAGTCCAAAATCTTTTAAATATTGATGTTAATTCCACAAGACAATTGTCACGGTCAGCGGTCAGGCTCAGAGATCAGTAGCTATACCTGTAGAGAGGCTTCCACCGACCAACAGAATAAGTAGTCTACAAGCAGGTCAATCTTGCGGATGTCGAAAGCTCACCCAAGGTGCGGGGTCTGAGCACTAACAGGTGTTTGCCAGAGCTCCTGATGGTGGAAATGGGTTTTGCTGCGTGTTAGTACTAGATCGCAGTCCTCAGGATTTCCCCACCAGGAGGTGAGCAAGACCATGCCCCGTAGCAGATATAGCAGGTAGGGATCAAGCAGAAGCGTAGTCAGTAAACAAAGCCACAAGTCAGTAACAAGTAGTTGCAGGTAGGGTTCAAGCAGAAGCGTAGTCAGTAAACAATCCAAAGGTCGGTAAGAAGTGGTTGCAGGTTGGGATCAAGCGGAAGTGTAGTCAAGGAACAAGCCAAAGATCAGTAACGAGTAGTAGCAAAGATACGGATGGAGACAAGAGTGACAAGAACTATATATAGGCTGGGGAGAGCTCAATAATCTGGCAAACAGAATGTGCAAAGGCATGGCATGTACAGGAAGTTCATGGGAGGAGCAAGGAGTTCAAGGTTCACCAGAAACCAGATTCAAGGCAAGATTGTCCAAGAAATTGTCCAGGGAGCTGTCTAGCATCTCAGGTGGCTCAGCAAGAAGAGATAATGCCAGACAAAGGAGAGGTTATAGGTTCAGATCTGGGCCCTGACAACAAAAGCCATCACGTTTTAGGGAATTAAAGTCTTCCCCTTATTCATGGTTATACAACAGATGCACAAATGGTTGCAGAAACACAAAACTTAACACTAATCTAGTTACATTATAAGGTATAGGAGGTAATGAAGAAATGAAGTTGCAAGCCGCAATAAAATGGCATGGCAATCACACCGATCAGGTGGCTTTGAAATTGCTCTGAAGTCCCGCGATTTCAAAGCCACACTGGTGTGAACCAGAGCTCATACTACTTTAAATAACGAGCAATCGGGAGCCAAAGACAAACACGACAGCATATTTTTTATTATAGCAAGAAGGACTGAAGTCAGTGGCGGCCCATCCATTAGGGGCGCATGCATTGCTGCCCCCCCCCCATAAAAAATACCACCAGCCGCCACTGGCTGAAGAGTTACAATTTCTGGGAGGGATCCACCGATACCATTTTTTGTACGAGTACCGATACTTTTTTTTTTAGTACTTGCCGATACCAATTACCGATACCTTCTGCAACTGTTTTGTTTTCACTTCAGCTGTCAGCAATGGTACAAAACATTGAAAAGTTATTTACAAATGAAATAAATAGATTTTTTTTTTTTAATTTTGCACTTTTTCAATGTTAAATGTGTAAATATATGTTAATAAATATTCACTAACAAAGCAAACAAAAAAAAGTTTTAATTGTTTATCGTTTATAAAATAGACGTGAACAAAAAAAAAAAAAAAAGCAGGAAAATAATTAGAGGAGAATAGGGAATTAATTAAGGCTGTTTAGAGTAAATTAAGGGTTATTAAGGGGTTTAACAGAGGAACATTTGTTCATCCCTTTGATCTGCAGATGAAGAAACAGAAAGATACAAAAAGAAACATGTTTCTTTTTATTTTAGCGTTTCAGCAGCTGAGCAATGTTGTTAATAAACATTGCGGGCTGATTTTTTTTTTTGACAGCTCCAATTACTTGTTTAACACTTCAGCTATCAACAGGGGAGACCCCACTGACAGCTCAAAGAACCGGTTTCAGGTATCGGTGCATTTGCATGAGTACCGATACTTGTGCAAATACTCGGTATCGGCACCGATACCGATACTAGTATCGGTCCAACCCTAATTTCTGGCAGTGTTTTTATTGCTGTCTGTGCCTGGTGACAACCACATCCTCTATTTCTGCTCCTGGTGTCACAGGGACAGGAAGTGACGGAGAATTTCCCCAATGGGGGAGATTTGAATTTTTTTCTCCATTCCATGCTATCTAAATCTAAAAATAGAAATAGAAAATGCTTAGTTTCTGCTTCCGTAAGTGACGCTTGTTCCTTTGCGGAACTGAATTTAAAGCTTGATGACCAAAGAAAAAAAAAAACACACACACACCTGTGAGGTGGATGGATCGGGTGCCAGGTACCCTGCAGAGAAATAGTGGAGAAATAAGGGAGGCCGAAAAAATGAATTCCGAGAGCCGGGAGAGGAGGACTGGTATGTCTCCCTTTTTTATAGACATTGAGGAAGAGGCTTATTAAAAGTAGAGAAGCAATAGAGACAGAGCTCCGGGGTATGGCATGAATGCCATCCGTTTATCTTCCTGACAGACGTCCCCCGAAAGTCTCATTACCCGGGAATCTAATAAATCAAAATCTAATGGCCAGACGGAGGGGAAGCTGCAGCTGAATTACACAGACAGACCAGCTTAATGGATTCAATTCACAGCGAAAATATTTGTGGATGCCTCCGAACGAAAGAAAAGCTCTGCCAAGCGCTGGATGCGTCCAAAATGACCACCAAACTTAAAGCGGATCTGACCTCTCTCAATCATCATAAACTATTTTTAACCTCTTGAGTACCGGTCACTTTTACCCCCTTCCTGCCCAGGCCAGTTTTCAGATTTCAGCGCTGTTGCACTTTGAATGACAATTGCGCGGTCATGCAACACTGTACACAAACTAAATTTGTAGCATTTTTTTTTTTTGAGACAGATAGGGCTTTCTTTTGGTGGTATTTAGGCCTCTTTCACACGGGACAGATCCGTCTGAGCAGAATCCGCCTGCTTAGCGGGGGGGCATCTCTCCGCTGAGTAGGCGGGTGGCAGGTCCGTGTCTGCTCTGCTATGCAGAGCAGCAGGACCGGTGCTACCACTAGCCAAACTAGGCAGCCACCTAAGGGCACACTGCTGCATAGGGGCGTCCCGCCACTGGTATTCCTACTCTCTTCTCTCTGCAACAAGCACCTAAGTCTCAGCATCAGCAGGCAGCTGCCGCTCCGTTCGCACATAGTGTCAGAGACGCAGTGGCAGCGGAGGACTGTGTCTGTGTAATGACTCCCGAATGAATGGAAGCAAACAAACATTCATTGATGGCCATTAGTAGGCTACATTGATGGTCACTGGTGAGGCTGCATTGATGGGCGCTGGTGAGGCTGCATTGATGGGCGCTGGTGAGACTCCATTGACGGGCGCTGGTGAGGCTGCATTGATGGGCGCTGGTTAAGCTGCATTGATGGGTGCTGGTGAGGCTGCATTGATGGGTGCTTGTAGGCTGCATTTGATGGACGCTGGTGAGGCTGCATTGATGGGCGCTGGTTAAGCTGCATTGATGGGTGCTGGTGAGGCTGCATTGATTGGTGCTTGTAGGCTGCATTTGATGGACGCTGGTGAGGCTGCATTGATGGGCGCGGGTTAAGCTGCATTGATGGGTGCTGGTGAGGCTGCATTGATGGGCGTGGGTTAAGCTGCATTGATGGGTGCTGGTGAGGCTGCATTGATGGGTGCTTGTAGGCTGCATTTAATGTGACGCTGGTGAAGCTGCATTTGATGGGCCCTGGTGAGGCTGCATTGATGGGCACTTCATTATAAAGGTGGGGTATATATGGGCAGGACAAAGGGGGTGGAGCCAAGGGGTGTATGGCAAAATGAAGTTTCGCCTAGGGTGTCAAAAATCCTTGCACCAGCCCTGCAGAGCAGACAAGGACGGAGCCCACTCTACTCTATGGGGCAATCGAATGGAAATGGACTGCATGTCCGTTTCCATCCAATCGTCATCCGATCCGACCTGCTGGACAGATGGCGAACGTATCACCATATGTCTGTGTTTCAGCGGATTTTGTCAGATCGGATCCCAGGCGGGAGTCAGCGGACACTGACATCTGCCTCCCCATAGAGGACAAAGGGTGGATCGTGGACAGGCGGACTCGATCGGTCCGATCGTGTGAAAGGAGGCCTGAATCACAAATTAGTTTTTTATTTTTTCCTAAACAAGATGAAAAAAGACCAAAAATTTTGAAAAAAGAAAACGTTTTTCTCAGTTTCTGTTACAAAATTTTGTAAATAAGTAACTTTTCTCCTTCACTGATGAGGCTGCGCTGACGGGCAGTGATAGGCTACACTGATTGGCACTGATGAGGTGGCACTGATATGCAGCACTGATGGGTGACACTGATAGGCAGCACTGATGGGTGCCACTGATATGCAGCACTAATGGGCACTGATAGGCTACACTGATGGGCACTAATGAGGTGGCACTGATATGCAGCACTGATAGGTGCCTAGCTTCTATAGCTTCCAGAACTTCATATATCGGGATTGCAACTTACACTTCTTATTAAACAGGTTAAAAGTGTGTGTAGTAACAGTATTAACACAGTGACACAAGGAAGACCCTGTCACCAGACCATTCGTTTTCACAGAAATTCTACCAGAAGAACAAATTTGCATTTAAGGTATTATAGCCGTGTCATTTTCTTGTACAAGGCTTACATGTGCAGACTGCTGTTGGGTGCCGCCATCTTGGATGTGATGCTAGCAGTCCCAGCGGACTCAGAGCTGTCACTCAAGTGGCTCTCTGTAGTATTTCCCTTCACTCCTCCCTAGGTATCTACATAAAAGCCTATTTATGGAGGTGAGGGGTGGAGGAGCTGGGCCAGCACAGACAGTAATCAGACACTCCCCAGAATAGGAGAAGGCTGTGACGGGCGGGGAGGGAGAGGTGGCTGTGCGAGGGAATTGACTCTTCTTAGAGCAGTCAAATTTGTAAGCAAGCTCAAAGTGAGTAAAAAAAATAATAATCATTTATGAACGGGAAAAATACTGCAAGTCAGTATTTATTATACTCAAATTTTCTGTGCTTTTACCTGCATTTTTTTTTTTTGTGATGACAGGATCTCTTTAAAAATATCTAAAGCCAAATTATTATTTTTTTATATAGTGGAGAACTTATTTTAAAGTGGAACTTCACTCTCCCAATCAACATTGATTATTTGGAATCATCATGCTGCTAGCATTAGTAAATAGATAGGAAAGTATATTATATTTGCTTGTTTTAACCTTTTTATGTTACATTTATTCAGTTACTTCCTGGTTTCTTGCCTAGGCAAATTATGTCATACACAGGGCAACTGCTGGGCCCCTCTGTTGAAGTGATTGGGCCCAGGGAAATTCAAGCCCTGGTAAGCAAGTAGAAGTGGGGGTGTGGTCCTGTAAAAGTCAATTCATTCATTTAGACAGAAATGAACAATAAAGCTGCCCCGGGCCCCCCTGTTTAGCTGTTGAGGCCTGGGTTCAGTACCACAGGACCAGTTGTACTGCCTTATCAGCAGCCCAGGTCATATATCCCAGGAGTCTTCAGGGGGGCAGGAGGGGTTTTCTCAGCTAAGCAAAACCCTCCTGCTTGCATGCCTGAGCTAAGGACAGATGGATTCCAGGAGTAAAGGCTACATTAATTATTTGCCCTTACTCAAGATGGCCACAGCCATTGTTTTTCAAAGTGGTTTCTCCACTTAAGGCATGGTGACATGGATGGATGGGTGGAGTTTGCTTTGGATAATAAAAATGAATGAAATTATGTTTTTGGTTTGTGGTGTTCAGATGCAGTGAATATCCGCTTTAAGGTTTTTTTTTTTTTTTTTTTTTTTTGCTGTGTGTCTCATTCCAGAGAATTTCCTTTCCTTCCTGTCCGGGAAAAAAAACAGGAAGTAACAGCAAATCTCTCTAAAATGATGTAAATCACCTAGAGCAGTGGTTGCCAACTTATGAGGTAAAGGGGGCCTCAAATGCTCAAATCACCAAAGAGACACACATAATGTTCAATATACTGTATGTAAAGCTTGAGAGGACTGTCAGAGACTGCAGACCTAATTGAAGAAATGAGGGTCAGAGAGTGTGGACAGGATACATTGTTTGCGGGGGGATATGCAGCAGAAGACAATACTAAACTGGGAGCATATTACATGAGTAGGGTGATCATGTGTCCCGGATTGCCCGGGACAGTCCCGCATTGCCCGGGACAGTCCCGCATTTTGCAGGTCTGTCCTGGGTCCAGGGCACATTCATTCCGGAACAATACAGTGGGGATCCGAGCTGTTACTGGAGTTGAGGCTGAGGGGCTGCTCCAGCTGCCCGCTGTGTGTCAGCCCGCGGTGGAACTGTAACTGACACCGAGCAGCTGCACAGCCCTGCCCAGGACACGCCCTCCACTCATACACCCTCTCTGGCTGTAGAAAAGCCAACGTCCCGCTGTGTTACACCAGTCACAGCCCACCGCTCTCATCCCCGGCCCACCAGGCTCCGGTACCGTCCACCCCAGGGTGCGTGTGTGTGTGTCGGTGTAGCACAGCTGAGCCCACTGTTTCCATGGGGCTTCCAGAAACGTGCGGAGACTCTGGGGGAGTGGCTTCCAGGTAAGCTGCTGCTGCACCCCTTGTGCCCTCTATATGCTTGCCAATTTTGTTGACAGTTTTGGAGCTGAAGATGTGACACCCCCCCCCCCCCCCAACTAGTGAAGAACTACAGGTCCCAGCATGGACCCCTCGGAGCTGAAGATGTGACACCCCTGCCCCAAAAAAATGTTATCAAAAGTCATCTTTTTTTGGCTTTTGATGTCCTGTATGGGAAGGAGGGTGAGGGATGCAGGGCTTGCAGACTCATCTCCATTCACAGAAAGGAACTGAACAAAATGCTAAATCACAGGAAACACACATTTACTACAAAAATGTGCAAAGTCTCCCCAGTGACTCCGAGGACGGGACCGGAAGAGCCGGCTAAATATAGAAGACCGGTGGAGACCATGTGAGTGCAAACTACTCCATGTGTATGACATGGATTACACAAACCTCAGCAGAGAACGTGTCTTCCTACAGACTTGTGTCAATTCAAAATGTTCATAAACCAATATATTGGAAATTCACATCCCTCTGTGCTGCTGGAGGGCTCTGCTCCTTCTACTACACATCCCTCTGTGCTGCTGGAGGACTCTGCTCCTTCTACTATTCGTCCCTCTGTGCTGCTGGAGGACTCTGCTCCTTCTACTATTCGTCCCTCTGTGCTGCTGGAGGGCTCTGCTCCTTCTACTACACATCCCTCTGTGCTGCTGGAGGACTCTGCTTCTTCTACTACATATCCCTCTGTGCTGCTGGAGGACTCTGCTCCTTCTACTATACATCCCTCTGTGCTGCTGGAGGACTCTGCTCCTTCTACTATACGTCCCTCTGTGCTGCTGGAGGACTCTGCTCCTTCTACTACATATCCCTCTGTACTGCTGGAGGACTCTGCTCCCTTCTACTATACGTCCCTCTGTGCTGCTGGAGGACTCTGCTGCCTTCTACTACACATCCCTCTGTGCTGTTGGAGGACTCTGCTCCTTCTACTATACGTCCCTCTGTGCTGCTGGAGGACTCTGCTCCCTTCTACTACATATCCCTCTGTGCTGCTGGAGGACTCTGCTCCTTCTACTACACATCCCTCTGTGCTGCTGGAGGACTCTGCTCCCTTCTACTACACATCCCTCTGTGCTGCTGGAGGACTCTGCTCCTTCTACTATACATCCCTCTGTGCTGCTGGAGGACTCTGCTCCCTTCTACTATACATCCCTCTGTGCTGCTGGAGGACTCTGCTCCCTTCTACTACATATCCCTCTGTGCTGCTGGAGGACTCTGCTCCTTCTACTACATATCCCTCTGTGCTGCTGGAGGACTCTGCTCCTTCTACTACTTATCCCTCTGTGCTGCTGGAGGACTCTGCTCCCTTCTACTACATATCCCTCTGTGCTGCTGGAGGACTCTGCTCCTTCTACTACTTATCCCTCTGTGCTGCTGGAGGACTCTGCTCCTTCTACTATACATCCCTCTGTGCTGCTGGAGGACTCTGCTCCTTCTACTACTTATCCCTCTGTGCTGCTGGAGGACTCTGCTCCTTCTACTATACATCCCTCTGTGCTGCTGGGGGACTCTGCTCCTTCTACTATACATCCCTCTGTGCTGCTGGAGGACTCTGCTCCTTCTACTATACATCCCTCTGTGCTGCTGGGGGACTCTGCTCCTTCTACTATACATCCCTCTGTGCTGCTGGAGGACTCTGCTCCTTCTACTACATATCCCTTTGTGCTGCTGGAGGACTCTGCTCCTTCTACTACATATCCCTCTGTGCTGCTGGAGGACTCTGCTCCTTCTACTACACATCCCTCTGTGCTGCTGGAGGACTCTGCTCCTTCTACTACACATCCCTCTGTGCTGCTGGAGGACTCTGCTCCTTCTACTACAGAGGGATGTGCAGTAGAAGGAGCAGAGTCCTCCAGCAGCACAAAAGGATATGTAGACACACTCCTAAACCTTGTGGACAGCCTTCCCAGAAGAGTTGAAGCTGTTATAGCTGCAAAGGGTGGGCCAACTCAATATTTAACCCTACGGACTAAGACTGGGATGCGATTTTGGGGTGGAGGAACTTTGTGCAGGACAGTCATGTTCCTCCACCCCAAACTCGCTCATCCATATCTTTATGAACCTTGCTTTGTGCACTGGTGTGCAGTCATGTTGGAAAAGGAAGGGGCCATCCCAAAACTGTTCCCACAAAGTTGGGAGCATGAAATTGTCCAAAATGTCTTGGTATGCTGACGCCTTAGAAGTTTCCTTCACTGGAACTAAGGGACCAAGCCCAACCCCTGAAAAACAACTCCACACCATAATCCCCCCTCCACCAAATGATTTGGACCAGTGCCCAAAGCAAGGTCCATAAAGACATGGATGAGTGAGTTTGGGGTGGAGGAACTTGACTGGCCTGCACAGAGTCCTGATCTCAACCCGATAGAACACTGTTGGGATGAATTAGAGTGGAGACTGCGAGCCAGGCCTTCTCATCCAACATCAGTGCCTGACCTCATAAATGCGCTTCTGGAAGAATGGTCAAAAATTCCCATAGACACGCTCCTAAACCTTGTGGACGGCCTTCCCAGAAGAGTCAAAGCTGTTATAACTGCAAAGGGTGGGCCAACTCAATATTGGTCTGCATGCCTGTTGTCCCAGAAGGAAGCCTCTTCTAAAGATGATGCACAAGAAAGCCCAAGCAGACTAAGGATATGGATTACTGGAACCATGTCCTGTGGTCTGATGAGATCAAGATAAACTTATTTGGTTCAGATGTCAAGACAAGTGTGTCTTGCCTACAGTCAAGCATGGTGGTGGGAGTGTCATGGTCTGGTGCTGCCGGCACTGGGGAGTTACAGTTCATTGAGGGAACCATGAATGCCAACATGTACTGTGACATACTGAAGCAGAGCATGATCCCCTCCCTTCAGAGACTGGACCGCAGGGCAGTATTCCAACATGATAACCACCCCAAACACACCTCCAAGATGACCACTGCCTTGCTAAAGAAGCTGAGGGTAAAGGTGATAGACTGGCCAAGCATGTCTCCAGACCTAAACCCTATTGAGCATCTGTGGGACATCCTCAAACGGAAGGTGGAGGAGCGCAAGGTCTCTAACATCCACCAGCTCCATGATGTCCTCATGGAGGAGTGGAAGAGGACTCCAGTGGTAACCTGTGAAGATCTGGTGAACTCCATGCCCAAGAGGGTTAAGGCAGTGCTGGAAAATAATGGTGGCCACACAAAATATTGACACTTTGGGCCCAATTTGGACATTTTCACTTAGGGGTGTACTCACTTTTGTTGCCAGTGGTTTAGACATTAATGGCTGTGTGTTGAGTTATTTTGAGGGGACAGCAAATTTACACTGTTATACAAGCTGTACACTCACTACTTTACATTGTAGCAAAGTGTCATTTCTTCAGTGTTGTCACATGAAAAGATAGAAGAAAATATTTACAAAAGTGTGAGGGCAAAGTGTAATTTCTTCAGTTATTCTATTTCTTCTATTATTTTATATTTACATACAGTTTTATATATATATATATATATATATATATATATATATATATATATATATATATATATATGGTATATTTATATACAGCTGACATCAAATACAAGTCCAATAGTACCGACTATAAGAATATATATAATAATATATCCAACAATAAGGTATATAACAATACAGATGCTAATATACAGAAAGATAGAAATGCATACCTTATCTTGTACATAACATTCACGGATTCTCAATCAAGGGATCACCCATACCCTTCATATGGAGTTTATGCCGCACATTACGATGTATGAACACTTAAACATGAGCACGCTGTAGGACACGGACTGAAATCACCCCCCTGGGGGTCACCAGCAGCCAATCAACACAGCAAGACACATAAAGGGGCGTGTCAGCACTGAAACAAAAACGCATTTCTCAACTTAAAATTTCCAAATTTTCACCATTTTTCTGCCGTCGGTGAAGTATTAAATGTGAGAAGAATGGTCATTTTTTCCCATATTTGATCCAATATATTTTATAGGAGAAGGTTTGACAATCCCGCCAGATGTGATATGAACACGCAGAAACAATTGTTACTTTTTTGAATTCCTGGAGGAAGTTTACATTCCTTCTCCAGACCGTTTCCTCAGTCCTTGAAAAATGTGACAATTCTCGGCTTCCTCTTCTTTTAGTTGAGGAGAACAAAAGCCGGCTTTTTCATGTAACATTCTGAGACGCAGACAAAAACCCGCATGGAGGCACAAAGTAAAAAAAATACTCGTCCGAGAAACAGATATTTAATATAAATAAACATAACCACTTAAACCACGGGAAGATTTACCCCCCCTCCTGACCAGGGCATTTTTTTGCGATACGGCACTGCGTTACTTTAACTGACAATTGCGCGGTCGTGCGACACTGTAATTTATGTCATTTATTTCCCACAAATGGTGGTATTTGATCACCTCTGGGGTTTTTATTATTTTACGCTAACAGACAGAACATTTTGAAAAATTGTTTCTGTGTGTTCTCTATATATATATATATATATATATATATATATATATATATATATGGTATATTTATATACAGCTGACATTGACAATCCCGCCAGATGCGATATGAACACACAGAAACAATTTTTCAAAATGTTCTGTCTTATATATATATATATATATATTTTTATGTATTTATATGGAAAAATATATATATATATATAAAACTGTATGTAAATATATATATATATATATGGATATGAGTACATAAATAAATATATATATATATATATATATATATATATATATATATATATATATATATATATATATATATATATATATATATAATATATATATTTTTTTTTCATTTCTGCTATAAAAACATATCCAATAAAATTAAAAAAAAAAAAAATCTGATTTCTTTATCAATTTAGGCCAATATGTATTCTACTACATATTTTTTGTAAAAAAAAAAACCCAATAAGCGTATATTGATTGGTTTGTGCAAAAGTTATAGCGTCTACAAACCATAGGATATATTCTGAAATTTTTATTTATTTATTTATTTTGTATTAGTAATGGCAGCGACTTATAGCGGGACATGCAATAATGCGGCGGTCAATCTGACACTAACTGACACTTTTGACACCACTGCTCTCTCTATTTGTGCAGGGTGACTGGTCTTGTCTCCGCCCCCCCCCTCCTGTAGTTTTCTGCAGACAGCCTGTGGGTGGAGCTGCCAGTCCCCCTCCCTCCTCTCTGGGTCCTGTCCCCTATGCACAGGCCATGTAAGTGTGAACGGGGGCTTAGACTTGAGAAGGAATACAGCGGCATCTTCACTCCGCCCCCTGCTTGCTGATTGGACATTGAAGCAGAAGACAGATGAGGTCATCTCTTTGCTCACTCTGCTCTCTCCTCCTATCAGCATGTTCCTTGTCAGCACATGAGCATGCAGAACACCTGATTAGCTCCCAGTCCTACTACCACTCCCAGTCTGAGTGCTGCTGTTGGGGGGAAATGCAAGAGACTGATACCAAGTCAGATTCAGGCACTTATACTAGCTACTTAAAAAAAAAAAATCATTAATACAAAGTTCTATTAAACTGTATATCTTTATATCTGCTTGGAGGTACTTTACTGAGTACTATTCATATCAACCTGACTGCATAACTAATTTTAGAAAAAAAAAAAAGACCTATTCAGGGTCTAGGGTACCCCAAAACTGGATTGATGCAAATATTGATCTGGCTTAGTTCAGAGCCTAGCTCCACCCCCTTCTGCAACGCACTGCTGGGCCCATCAATGTGGGTGACCTCACTTGTCTCCGCCCCCTCCTGTACTTTTCTGCAGGCGGAGCTGCTGGGCCCCTCCCACACCTCTTTTCTCATTCCTTGTGCAGAGTGACCTCACTTGTCTCCGCCCCCTCCTGTTGTTTTCTGCAGGCAGCCTGTAGTGGGTGGAGCTCCTGGGCCCCTCCCACACCTCTGCTCTTTCTATTTGTGCAAGGAAACTGGTCTTGTCACCGCCCCCACCTGTACTTTTCTGCAGGCGGAGCTGCTGGGCCCCTCCCACACCTCTGCTCTCTCTATTTGTGCAGGGAACCTGGTTTGGTCTCCGCCCACTCCTGTTTTCTGCAGGCAGCCTGTAGTGGGTGGAGCTGCTAGGCCCCTCCCACACCTCTGCTTTCTCCCCTTGTGCAGGAAAACTGGTCTTGTCTCCGCCCCCTCCTGTACTTTTCTGCAGGCGGAGCTGCTGGGCCCCTCCCACACCTCTGCTCTCTCTCTCTTTGTGCAGGGAAACTGGTCTTGTCTCCGCCCCCTCCTGTTGTTTTCTGCAGGCAGGCTGTGGGTGGAGCTACTGGGCCCCTCCCACACCTCTGCTCTCTGTCCTTGTGCAGGGAAACTGGTCTTGTCTCCGCCCCCTGCTGTTGTTTTCTGCAGGCAGCCTGTAGGTGGAGCTGCTGGGCCCCTCCCTCTGCTCTCTGCACAGGCTATGTACAGCACAGTGATGATGTCACTGCTTCTTTTACAAGGTAATATCTGGGTTTGCAAAAGGCATTTGGAGCACACAAAGTGGATTTTTATTTTCCATCCTCTGTGGTCATTGAAACAGACGTTTAAATGAAAATGTTTTTTTTTTGGCCGGAGTTTACCTTTAAATCTGTAAGAAAATAGAACGTGAGGAACTGCAGAGCTAATGCGGCGGAAGGGAAAGTCTTCCTATGTAAGTGGATTCTCAGCCATTAGATAATTAATCCATTTTAATAAATGGCTTTCCAGGCTTTTGCTCACAGTTTAATCCATCCCACATTATGTGCAGAACAACGCGTCCGGAATTAATGGGCGCAGAGTCATTTGTTTACTTATTACTAAAAAGGTTTTTTTTAAATTGGGGAGGTGGGGGGGGGGGTGGAGTGAAGACCCCCAACCAATCGATCATATGAAAAATCGTCCTGTGTGGGGGGGGGGGGGGGGGGGCTCCTTGGACATGTGACCAGCTTCTGCTGGCGGTGACCGCCTCTCCTGTAATGGCAATGTGACCCGTGTCTCAGCAACAGTCATGTGGGTGCTGAGTAGGGTTGCCACTTTTAATTCAAGCCAAACCTGAAAACTTTAGCGGCGCACAGCATTTTATTTATTTTTTTAAAATTTTATTTTATTGTTATTTTTTTTTTGTATACAGTACACTATAGGATTGTAACAGACCTGGGAAACCTTTGGGTGCTCCAAAGAGAATAGTAATTTGGCGTGCATAGTGCCCCCCTCACCCTCCTGTCAGGCCCTGAGTCCCATTCCTGTCTGAATATTGTGTCCGGGTTTCAGGTGGACTGAAACCCAGACACATAATTCAAAACCCGGACTGTCCGGGTGATTTCCAGACAGGTGGCAACCCTAGTGTTGAGGCGGGGGGGGGGGCGCTGTGATGTTTTCAGGAAGCACGCATGCCGTGCAGAGAAGCACAGGGACCCAATGATGATGTCACTAGGCCTAAAATATAGTATGCCATGAAAATGGAAAGGTTTTATTAACCACTTGCCGATCACTGCACGCCGATATATACGTCGGCACAATGGCAGCGGCGGGCAAATGGGCGTACCTGTATGTCCCCTTTAATTGGCGGGGCTAGCTTGTGCCCACCCGCCGCGTACAGCGCGTGCCCGCGGGACCCGCAAACTCGATGTCCGTCAGTCTCCCAGCGATCGTGTCACGGATCTGCAGAACGGGGAGATGCCTATGTAAACAAGGCATTTCTCCATTCTGCCATGTGACAGGACAGGGATCTACTGCTCCCTGTCATCGGGAGCGGTGATCGCTGTCATGTGAGTGGAAGCCCATCCCCCCCACAGTTAGAATCACTCCCTAGGACACACTTAATCCCTTCATCGCCCCCTAGTGTTTAACCCCTTTACTGCCAGTGTCATTTATGCAGTAATCAGTGCATTTTTATAGCACTGATCGCTGTATAAATGACAATGGTCCCAAAATAGTGTCAAAACTGTCCGATGTGTCCGCCATAATGCCGCAGTCCCGATAAAAATCGCAGATCGCCGCCATTACTAATATAAAAAAAAAATGATTAATAAAAATGCCATAACACTATCCCCTATTTTGTAGACGCTATAACTTTTGCGCAAACCAATCAATATACGCTTATTGCGATTTTTTTTTTACCAAAAATATGTAGAAGAATACGTATCGGCCTAAACTGAGGAAAAAAATAGTTTTTTTTATATATTTTTGGGAGATATTTATTATAGCAAAAAGTAAAAAATATTGTTTTTTTTTTCAAGATTTACGATTTTTTTTTTTGTTTATAGCGCAAAAAATAAAAACTGCAGAGGTGATCAAATACCACCAAAATAAAGCTCTATTTGTAGGGAAAAAAAAAGGATGTCGATTTTGTTTGGGTGCAAACAACGTCGCATGACCGCGCAATTGCCAGTTAAAGCGAGGCAGTGCCGAATCGCAAAAAGTGCTCTGGTCACTAAGGGGGGTAAATCCTTCCGGGGCTGAAGTGGTTAAAAAACAAAAATTAAAAAAGATAACAATCATTAGCATGTGGATGGAGGGGTGAAAATCTAAGCAGATTCAGCTTTGAGTAAAGCAATGTTACCCTGACAATACGGGCCGGCGCTGCAGATAATGAGGATGGAGCGGCCTCGGCTCTGTCAGGCTGTAGATAAAACCCGACTCACAGCTGCTTCACATAATTGCTGCGGCGTCCTCCCCGCACCAGTAACAGGAGTAACCCAGTTCCTCTCCTCCTCTATTATTGATGAACTCCGAGTTAAAGCTGCAGAACAACAAGGCCGGCTCCAAAGATTTTTTAACACAAAAGGGAAGGAAATCTCTAAAGGAGCCCATCTTTTATCCAGTGCCTAAGACCTCATTCACATAGGCAGTGGCGACCGCTGTAATTTTTTTTTTTGGGGGGGGGGGGCGGCAAACACCCCCCCCCCCCGTCAGTCAGTCGCACTTACCATATCGTGGCCTCCCATGCTCGGCGGCGGCCTCCCGTTCCCCTGCTCTCTACAGAGGCTTCCTCTTCTTCCCTCCTTCTCAGTGGCCAATTGGGAGTCTTCTCTTTTCGGCCAATCAGAAAACGTGTCTCACACCCGCTTCTGATTGGCCGGATTGAGGGTCAGTGTTACAACAGCGAATATTAATTCGTGGCTTCCGTTTCTTCCCTCCTTCTCGGCGGCCAATCGGGAGTCTTCTCTTTTCGGCCAATCAGAAAAACGGGTCTCACAACCGCTTCTGATTGGCCGGATTGAGGATCATTGTTACAACAGCGAATATTCATTTGCGGCTTCCATTTCTTCCCTCCTTCTCGGCGGCCAATTGGGAGTCTTCTCTTATCGGCCAATCAGAAAATAGGTCTCACACCCGCTTCTGATTGGCCGTGTTGAGGATCAGTGTTATAACAGCGAATATTCATTAGCTGTTGTAACACCTAGGTGGGGTCGGGGCGCAGTGCTCTGCACCCCAAGCCCACCCTATTTTGAAGCCTATTAGAACCCATGGCTCTCATCAGGTGCTTCAAAAAAACACCCCCGCCGCTGTGATTCATGCTCCCGGCATTCTGAAAGGGGCTGGACACCTGAATAAGGGGTGGCCATGGATAGATTCAGGTTATGCATGAATCTATCTATTATTCATATAGGGGGTGGCAAGGATAGAGGGGGCCGCGGCCAGCCCTTGCACATAGGTGCAGCCTGCTAAGGCATGCATTTTACGGCACGTTACTGCAACGCATTGTGCGGAGCGTGATCAAAAATCTCCGTTGCATTTCGAACTTAACATTGAAACTGTGAAGGAATGCTACGGGTTCTTGCAACGGCGGTGCCCTGCTGTCCTCGGATGTACGGCGGTTCTTAATGGACATATGTAAAAATAGAAAACTTTATGATAGCACCTCTGTGTAATATTATTATTATACAGGGTTTATATAGCGCCAACAGTTTGCACAGCATTTTACAACATGAGCGCAGACAGTACAGTTACAATAAAATTCAATACAGGAGGAGTTAGAGGGCCCTGCTCATTAAATATCCGAGTACAACGCACAGCCATTCACATCTATCCACTTAAAGTGGAACTTCAGTCATTCTTTTCATCTTTCCATCTATTCAATCTTCTGCCCTTGTTGTTGTTTTAACTTTGGATAGTAAAAAAAAAAATTCTGCCAGTAAATACCTTATACAGCCCACTTCCTGTTTCTTGTCTGGTCATTAGCCTAGGCTTATGACATCATGCACAGCTCTCTCTCTCTCACTCTCGTGAGAGTTTGCCAAGAAGGGAGAGGGGATGAGTCATAAGAGGGCCAATGAGAGCTGCAGAGCTGGAGGTGTGCCTCTGTGTAAATCCAGGAAGTGAACAGTCAACAGCTTCAGCTGCCCACAGTTAAAATGGCTGCAGCCAGACTCAGTGGAGGGAGATTTCTGCAGCTTTTTTATTACAAATTATGTGAGCAGGCTGCAGTTCCTCTTTAACCGCTTGCCGACCAGCCGCCGTCACTATACTGCTGCAGGTCGGCACGATCCCGCGAACCGTCGTAGTTGTGTACGTCAGCTCACGGGATCGATATAGCAGGCGTGTGCCTCCGGTGGCGCGCGCGGGATCGTGCCGACCTGTCGCAGCTGGGGGGGGGGGCGATGCTCGTGACCGACGGTCGCGATGACCGCCGGCCACGAGCGATCGCGAGCGATCGCGAGCACGAGGGACAAAACACGGAAGTGTGTGTGTAAACACACAAATCCGTGTTTTGTTCTGAAAGGAGTGACAGATCTTGTGTTCCTATTAGCTAGGAACCACGGTCTGTCACTTCCTCTAGTCAGTTCCCTCCCCCCTTTAGTTAGAATCACCTCCCAGGGAACACAGTTATCCCTTAGATCGCCCCCTAGTGTTAACCCCTTCATTGCCAGTGACATTTTTACAGTAATCAATGCATTTTTTTAGCGCCGATCGCTGTTGCATTTGGCCAGACGTGACCCCAAGTGAATGGGGCTGTGTCGCATCCATCCATTTTTAGGGTTAAAAAAACGGTGGTAAAGAGACAACTTATCACCTCCTCGCTGCGATGCAAAGTGGATTAGAGGGGTGGCAATGATAGCTGCATGTGTGAAATGGTAGTGGAGTGTTGTCACCCTAGGACAGGAAGTGTTTTATTAGAAGGATCACCAGGTGAACATAAAGCAAAAAAGACAGAAAAAAAGAAAACTAATGCAGCCATCATGTCTAAGGAAGCTGCAATAGATGACTTTTTTTGTTTTTGAGTTTAGATACACTTAAAAAAAAAATAATAGCTAAAAAAAAAAACAAAAAAAACCACCCAAACTACTTAATATCGACCTATCACCAACGACCACAAATCAATGCCGAAATGGTGAAATTTTGCCAAAATTTGGGGGAAACAAAACCTCTTCATTTTGCTCCCCCCCCCAGCTATGACTTTCAGCCGGGGTGTAGATGACCTTGCCCAGAGCCCTAGAAGTAGATATGACGAGCAGATTTACAAATCACAGCCTTTGCTTCAGAACGCAAATAAGGAATTTCACTTCCATTCCATTGTGCCGCACAGAGCGGAACGCTTTCCCAGGCTTCATTATCTGGAACTATTCTTTTACTGGAATTCTACTGAGCTGTGAAATAACCCGCCTAATGTTCCTTATAAATAATGTTTTGCTGTTTAAACTGATAAATCAAAAATTTAAGTGGAACTCAAAGCTGTGAAATAAATTAACAAATGGAACGTAGCTATGAATACAACATGGGAGAGATGATATATCGGCCAATTATGTTCCCCTTTTTCTTAAAAGAAGACTCAAATTTAATAAAAAATATATTTTTAAATTATATTTTAAAAATTATATACAGTATATATAAATATATACTGTATATAATTTTAAAATATTTTTTAAAAATATATTTTTAAACACACACAGTATAATATATAATTGCTATATACAGTATACACTATATATATATATATATATATATATATATATATATATATATATATATATATACAAAATTTTAAAAATTATATACAGTATATATTTATATATACTGTATATATAGACACACACAGTATAATATATAATTGCTATATACAGTATACTATCTATATATATATATATATATATATATATATATATATATATATACACACACAATTATAAAAATTATATACAGTATATATTTATATATACTGTATATATAGACACACACAGTATAATATATAATTGCTATATACAGTATACACTATATATATAAATATATATATTATATTTATAAATATATATTATTTTTTAAATATATTTTTAGATATTTTTTTTTATTAAATTGGTGTCTTCTTTTAAGAAAAAAGGGAACAGATCATATTTGGCCCGTATATCTTCCCTTCTTTGTTTTATTCATAGCTACGTCCTATTTGTTAATTTATTTTTAACCTAGCTCTTTTGGATTTGGATTTTTTAACTTTTTTTTATAATTCTCCTTAAAGGGTGCGTGGCAGAAATATGTCCTATGCCTACATTTGCTAATATGTGTCCCTCGTTCCTATCTCAAAAAGTTGGGAGGTATATGTTGGGAGGTATATGTTGGGAGGTATATGGAGGTGCCCTTTTCTGGACTCCTGGGAGATAAGGTAAAGCTCCACTACATCAGAGGTAGCAGGGACTTGGTCCCCTCCTGGGTTCCCCCCTTCAGAGGGAAGGAATTGTGGAAGTCAGTAGATGGAGAGTGCAGGCTAATTATTCCAGCCAAAGCTGAGGAGGGAGCATCTCCTAGTTGGGCAGTTATACACTATCTCTATCTTTGTTGAGAACAGCTGTGGATTAATGAAGTTGGATCTGTCTACCACTTGACTTTCTACACTTAAAGAGATTTATTGACCAACCTTGGCCTCCCTGTGAATGTTTGCACAGGAAATGTGATCCACAGCCAAACCTGGGGAGTAGCATTGTAGACATTGTGTAAACCTGGCTGTTGAACCTCAGAAGGAATGATGGACCAGTGTGTGGATACCCCTAGGAGTAAGGCAAGTGATCAGGCACAACCAGGAGGGTGGAGGAGGTCGAGTCTCCAGCCACCATCCTAACATAGGGGAGTACCAGTTGGTCTGAGAAGTATGTGTGCCCTGGAATTCGGTATAACTCGTAGGGTGTCCAACCTGCTCGCTATGGCCAAGCGCAAGGCAATCCAGGCCCCACTTACCTGTGGCCATCCATGGTTTTGAAAGGTGCCGACACCAGGAAGGGATCAAGCAACCAGGCAAAGTCTTGCATGTGCAGTGGTCAATGTCATGGTGAGCATTTCCTGCACTGAAGGCTTATTCCTCAGTAGAGCTGGTTTACATTGGGGACATTCCATTTCTCCAAAATTTGGATGAAAATTAGGAGATTTCAGCAAATCTTTTATTTTTCTGGATTTTAATGGCTAATGAGGGTTAAAAAAAAAAAGCTCCTTTTCAACTTTTGGGGAACTGTTGGTGTTCCTCTCATTGACCATATTATTTTATGGGGTTATTTCACATTAAGAAAAACAAAGGAGTGTGGAGAATAAGGCCCTCTGAATAACAAGGAGACTTTAACAAACAGTACATGACTGGCTCTTGAAATGTGATTAATGCACTACAGCAGCTCTTCAGAAGAGGGAAGCGCACTCTATAGGAAAAACAAAGCAGAGAGGAAGGTGCTTCTAAGTGCATTAATAAAACACTTTAATGACAAGGAAGGGTTAAAAACACTCACAAGATGGGAGTGAAAAACAGGCATATCAATGAATCCATAACGTCCAGCGAGATGCCTCCTGGGAGTAAAGAGAGCTGCAGATGAGAAGTTCCAGCCAACCAGTGGTGAGAAACCCTGTCTCAATGATCCAAGATGGAGGGCCGTGCTGTCAGGACAAACATGGAACCCAGGCAACCAGAAGTGACGTCAGAGTGGGCGGTTACATATTTCGGAGCATGCCCAGTCGCTCCATCTTCAAACCAATCATTGTCATTGAGTGACTGGGCATGCTCCGAAACATAAAACTTCTCACTCTGACTTCACTTCCAGTTGCATGGCTTCCATGCTGGTTATGACAGCTCGGCCTTGTCATTAACCACTTGCCGACCAGCCGCCATCGTTATACGGCAGCAGGTCGGCACGTTCCCGAAAATTCGCTGTGGGTGCACGTCGGCTCCTTTAAGTAACCGAAGCAGGCGCGCACGTGCCCGCTGTACAGCGGGTACCCGATGCACGTAGCCAGCGGCCGCAATGTCCGCCCGCCACCCGCGATCACTGGAATGAGAGCCAGAAGGGGGATCTGTCAATGTAAACAAGACAGATCCCCGTTCTGACAGGGGAGTAGAGAGAGATCGTCTGTTCCTTGTGATCAGGAACAGTGATCTCTCTCCTCCTCCAGTCAGCCCAGCCCCCATACAGTTAGAAACACCTCTGTCAGGGCTGGGCTCAACCCTTCCTTCTCTGAGCTGTCAGCTAATTGCCAGTTCCTATCTCTCCACAGTTACTCAGCTGCTGATGATATCCTGCTCGTCAGTCCTGCCTACTTAAGCCATCCAGTCCAGAGGAGCTCTGCCTTCACCTTGGTCAACATCACAGAAACTATCGCCTGCAATCCTGTTCAAGACTTGCTTTGCTGACATGCCTTCTGGCTCCAGATCCTGCTTGCTGTTCCACTACATTGATCCCTGACTTCTGGCTTGGCTGACTATCCATTCCGGTTATCGAACTTTGGCTATGTTTTGACTATGTTTGTTCTTTTTACTTTTATTAATAAACAAGTGATCTTTAACTGTACTTCTGTCTCGGCCTGATTTCATAGTTTCTGACAACCTCCCAGGGAACACTTAACCCCTTGATCGCCCCCCTAGTGTTAGCCCCTTCCCTGCCAGTGACATTTATACAGTAATCAGTGCATTTTTAGTGCTGATCGCTGTATAAATGTCAATGGTCCCAAAAAAAGTGTCAAAAGTGTCCGATCTGTCCGCCACAATGTCATAGTCCCGCTAAAAATCATAGAGAAAGCTCTATTTGTGGGAAAAAAAAGGACGTCAATTTTGCTTGGGTGCAATGACGCATGACCGTGCAAATGTCGGTTAAAGCGACGCAGTGCTTTATCGCAAAAAAATGGCCTGGTCATTAAGAGGGCAAATCTTCCGGTCTGTAAGTGGTTAAAGTGTTTTATTACTGCACTTAGAAGCGCCTTCTTCTCTGCTTTGTTTGTAAGAAAAATAAAGACAGTGGGGAAAAAATAAATAAAACAAAACATTTAAAGTAACGTCATGCAGATAATGATCAAAAACACAAAAAAAGAAACAAAAAAAGAAACACAAATACAAAAACACTATAAAAAAAACTAAAATAATGTAAATATATCAAAAGAAAAACACACTCTACAAATAAAGAAAAAAATTGTACATTTTTTTTAAAACAGGTTAACGAGTGATACTGATAGTATGTTTCAGCAGTAATTTCACAACAAAATCAATTTTGCCAAAATAACTCTTATTTCTACTCCTTAAAAAGATGAGCAACAGCGTGAGCTGGATGATATCAAGATGCCGGTTTATTTTATTTTAGGTGACATTGGAAGGTACAGAAGACTGACACCTCACTGTGCTGGTCTGATGAGCCAATCACCGTCCTGACAGAACATTTTACCATCTTGCCAGGAGTTCTGCTTTTATCATCAGTCATCATAGATGATTGTGAATAGCCAAAGAGAATGAACAAAATGATGCTACAAATCAAGACTGCTCTTATTATGGCAGAAAAGGAACAGTTTTCGAATCTACAAAAAAAAAAATAAGACTGAAATGGAAGTGAGATTCGTGCATCCCTGCGGACACATTCATCTATATCAGTGGCCCATTGCTTGCCTTTATCTGGCCCTTGAGGCATTATTCCTGCCACTGACACTAACAATGGGGAACAACTCCTTCCACTGACACCATCAATGGGGTATAATTCCTTCCACTGACACCATCAATGGGGTATAATTCCTTCCACTGACACCATCAATGGGGTATAATTCCTTCCACTGACACCATCATTGGGGTATAATTCCTTCCACTGACACCATCAATGGGGTATAATTCCTTCCACTGACACCATCAATGGGGTATAATTCCTTCCACTGACACCATCAATGGGGTATAATTCCTTCCACTGACACCATCAATGGGGTATAATTCCTTCTACTGACACCAGTGATTGGGCATAATTCCTTCCGCTGACACCAACAATGGGGCATTATTCCTCCCACTGACACCAAAGATGGGGCACAGTTCATTCCACTAACAGCAATGATGGGGGATAACTCCTTTCACTGACACCAACAATGGGGAACAACTCCTTCCACTGACACCAACAATGGGGTATAATTCCTTCCACTGACACCAATGATGGGGCATTATTCCTCCCACTGACACCAATGATGGGGCATAATTCCTTCCACTGACACCAACTATTTTTCCCCCAAATACCAAAGATCAGGTATTGTTTACTCCCACTTGGCACAGTCCGGCCCCCCTAAACTCTGAAGGACAGTAAACTGGCCCTTTCTTTAGAAAGTATGGAGTCCGCTGATCTGTACCATCCCTGTCACAGCTACCAGCTGGAATTTTGCGTGCCTGCTAGGTGTAATAAACTGACAGCTTTGGACCTTGCTTTCCAACCAAAGTGGTTCCCTATTATGTGGTCCCTATATCAGGTACAATGTAGCAATCACATGTAGGCTGAAGGCTTCATTCAGGAATTATTTCAGCCGGCGGAACTTGCTGAAGCCTGTAGATGGCGGTGTGTCTCTGTTTTAATACTGTAATTGTCTAACACGTTTATATTAATGCAATAAAAAAATTATATATTGATTATAATATAGTAAGCTCTAAGGAGCAGGGCCCTCTGATTCCTCCTGTATTGATTTGTATTGTAAGTGTACTGTCTGCCCTCATGTTGTAAAGCACTGCACACACTGTTGGCGCTATATAAATCCTGTATAATAATAATAATATAATGTGAAAAATATATATACAGTGAATATACAAAATAATCACCCCCCTTTAAAATGATCACAGTGTGTTGCTTTGCACCCTTAAATGAAGACAGACACATTTTTTGTTTTATCCAGCTGTATTTACTCAGTGCATCTTATAACATCCAAGTGAAAGAAAAAATGTCAGAAAAAAATAATAATTCAAAAACAGAATCACCGAGCTGGAAAAAGGATCACCCCCTTCCTAAAAATAACTTGTAAACTCAATCAGGTGTAGCTGATCACCTTCTCAATGGCACACAAAGCCAATTGGCTTTCAACTGTGATCAGCTGTGGTCATTTTGATTAACTCAGCATGAAAATAACTTTCCTGTTGTGGACAGGCTATGGATACAAAAACAATTCAAAGGTGTTACCCACGCCTAGGAGCACAGTGACATCTATTATAAAGAAGTGGAAGGTATTGGGTACAACACAAACCTTCCCTTGATCAGGACGTTGCTCCAAACTGGATGAAAGAGCCTGGAGGAAACTGGTCAGAGAGGCTACCAAGAGGCTCACAGCAACTCTGAAGCAGTTGCAGGAATTTATGACAAAGAGTGGTCATTGTGTGCATGTGACAATATCACAAATTCTCCACAAATGTGGCTTGTATGGGAGGGTTGCAAGAAAAATGCCACTCCTCAAGAAAGGCCACATGAAGTCACCACCGAGCTTTGCCAAAACGCACCTTGAAAATTTTGAGGCCACATGGAAAAAGGTGTTATGGTCAGATGAGACTATAATTGAATTATCTGGCTTCAACACCAAATTATATGTGTGGTGGAAATCCAATACAGCTCACCATCCAAATAACACCATTCCTACAGGAAAGCATGGAGCTGGTAATATCCTGTTGTGGGGGTGTTTCTCTGCAGCAAGGACGGGAGCACTTGTCAGGATAGAAGGAAAAATGGATGGGACAAATTATCATGAAAATTCTTGAGGAAAATCTGCTGCCCTCTGCCAGAAAGTTGTCAATGTAAAGAAGGTTTACCTTCCAATGTGACAATGACCCAAAGCACACAGCAAAAATGACCACACACTGGTTGAAGGAGAAACAGGTGAATGTCCTTGCATGGCCTAGTCAGAGCCCAGACTTAAATCCCATTGAAAATCTGTGGAATGACTTGAAGACTGCCGTCCACAAACAGTCACCATTAAATGTATCTGAACTTAAGCAGTTCTGCAAAGAATAGTGGGCAAATATTGCAAAGTCGACATGTGCAAAATTAGTAGAGACAAATTCCAACAGACTAAAGGATGTAATTAAAGCAAAAGGTGCTTCAACAAAATACCCACATAAGGGGGGTGATCCTTTTTCCAACTCAGTGATTCTGTTTTTTATTTTTTTTTTTCTTACATGTTGGTGTTATATCTTCCACTTAGATGTTATAAGTTGCACTAAGTAAATGCAGCTGAAAAACAAAAAAACAAAAACTGTGTCTGTCTTCATTTCAGGCTGATTATTTTAAAGGGGGGTGATTATTTTATATACCCATTGTATATTATAAATAAAAAAAAATGTAAGAAATTAAAAAAAAAAAAAGAAATTAAATAATTAATTTAGAATTAAGCATACAAACAAAGTACACAGGTCATGAAGAATTATCTAAGCCACCATTGTTGATCTCTTCTTTTGGGAATGTTAACAGCATTTCCATTCAAACCTAGCTGCTAGAAGCACGCAACTGTGCACACTACTAGCTGCAAGACCACCCTGTTAACAACATCTCCCGATCTCTACTAACGATCTGGGAGCAACCAGCGTGGTCTGCAATCACATGATCACCAGGTTAGCTATGACATCACATGAGGTTTTTTTTTGTATTTTTGTACATTTGTCAGCCATAAATAATGAATCTTGGCAAGAATGGCATTAAAGCATTGCACCAAATTAAAGCCTTACATGTCCTTAAAAATTAAAAATGATTTAAGCAAATTTGGCATAGAATAATTGTCACGTTGACTGGCACTGCTAAATTTGGTCTTGGCATCAGTGGAGCTGAGGTCATAAAAGGGTGTGTATGTACTATTATTAGCCTAATATTAATAATAATAAAAAAATTTACATACTGTATACTGTGTATAAATAAATACAATTGACACTGTGTGTATATATATATATATATATATATATATATATATATATATATATATACACACACACACACACACACACACAGTTGTGCTCATAAGTGTACATACCCTGGCAGAATTTATGGTTTCTTGGCCATTTTTCAGAGAATATGAATCATAATGACAACAAAAACTACTCAAATTACCCTGATCAAAAGTTTACATACCCCAGTTCTTAATACCGTGTATTGCCCCCTTTAACATCAATGACAGCTTGAAGTCTTTTGTGGTATTTGTGGATGAGGCTCTTTATCTTCTCAGATGGTAAAGCTGCCCATTCCTCTTGGCAAAAAGCCTCCAGTTCCTGTAAATTCTTGGGCTGTCTTGCATGAACTCCACGTTTGAGATCTCCCCAGAGTGGCTCAATGATATTGAGGTCAGGAGACTGAGATGGCCACTCCAGAACCTTCACTTTATTCTGCTGTAGCCAATGACAGGTCGACTTGGCCTTGTGTTTTGGATCATTGTCATGTTGGAATGTCCAAGTACGTCCCATGCACAGCTTCCTGGCTGATGAATGCAAATGATCCTCCAGTATTTATTGATAACATACTGCATCCATCTTGCCATCAATTTTGACCAAATTTCCTGTGCCTTTGTAGCTCACACATCCCCAAAACATCAGCGATCCACCTCCGTGTTTCACAGTAGGAATGGTGGACCTTTCATCATAGGCTTTGTTGACTCCTCTCCTAATGTAGCGTTTATGGTTGTGGCCAAAAAAACTCAATTTTGGTCTCATCACTCCAAATGACTTTGTGCCAGAAGGTTTGAGGCTTGTCTCTGTGCTGTTTGGTGTATTATAAGCGGGATACTTTGTGGCATTTGCGTAGTAATGGCTTTCTTCTGGTGACTCCACCAAGCAGCCCATCTTTCTTCAAGTGCCTCCTTATTGTGCATCTTGAAACAGCCACACCACATGTTTTCAGAGAGTCCTGTATTTCACCTGAAGTTATTTGTGGGTTTTTTTGCACCCCAAACAATTTTCCTGGCAGTTGTGGCTTAAATTTTAGTTGGTCTACCTGACCGTGGTTTGGTTTCAACAGAATCCCTCATTTTCCACTTCTTGATTAGAGTTTGAATACTGCTAATTGGCATTTTCAATTCCTTGGATATCTTTTTATATCCCTTTCCTGTTTTATACAGTTTGACTACCTTTTCCCGCAGATCCTTTGACAATTCTTTTACTTTCCCCATGACTCAGAATCCAGAAACGTCAGTGCAGCACTGGATGAAAGATGCAAGGGTCTGTCAGGAGTCCAGAAACTCATTGACCTTTTATACACACACACTAATTACAAGCAAACAGATCACAGGTGAGGATGGTTACCTTTAATAGCCATTCAAATCCCTTTGTGTCAACTTGTGTGCATGTTATCAGGCCAAAATCACCAGGGTATGTAAACTTTTGATCAGGGTTATTTGGGTAGTTTCTGTTGTGATTCTGATATAAAAAGAGTGAACACAGTTGATTGATAATAAATGGCTTCAGCCAAACACTAAAATGAAAGAAATGTTTTTGTGTTATCATTCATAATCTCTGGAAAAAGGCCAAGAAACCATAAATTCTGCCAGGGTATGTAAACCTATGAGCACAACTGTATGTGTATATATATATATAAAATATAGGAAGCATATATGGCTTTCTTCTCAGATGGGAGGGCAGATTCTCATTCTAGTAAAGTTGTCAGGATGCCATTGACCTAATTATTATGCAGTTCGGCAGTCCCATATCCGTATATAAAAACATGACTATGCACACGGTGACCGCACCGTCACTTGACCCAGCAGGTTCACTCATCAAGCACTCGCTGCTATATTAGGAAAATGTGGGAAGGGGTGAAGCAGGCAGTCCCGTGACTTGCAGTCAGCACAGTCAGCGCTCACTCACTGTTCATGTCTGCTGTCAGAAAACATGAGCTATGACTTAAGTCAGTAACAGGTCATCACCCCCAGCCGCCCCCCCCCCCCCCTCCCCAAAACCAATTAGCTAATTGCTTGAGATCACTGCCCAGGGAGCAACAGAGAGCTCTGACTCATGGAACAGGTCCCATCTGTACACAGCGCCCGGCCTTTTGTTTTAGGGCCTAATTTAATCTTTGAAGATGGGATTGCGAGCAAACCTTTCTCCTGTGGTTATGCCGACGCAATATGCCGAACGTAAGGCTTTCGCCGAACGACGGCTGGCCCTGGAGAAAGCTCATTAGCCCATCTAAGCAAGTCTGAAGAATTTTTTTTTTTTTGACTTTTGCAACGACACTGACCCGTGCCACTTTCCAGCGTTAGGCTTTTTTTTTTTTAACCCTTTTTTTAACCTTAACCCTTTCACGACCAGGGGGGGGGGGGGGTCACGGATGCCTGGACCAAATTTAACAGCGTCACTAGGCGGCCGTTAACTTGACAAAATAACTCTGCCCACCTAATTGTTTTTTTTTTATTTTTAAGGACACGTTTTAATAATATACCCTGCTCAGGCTTCTAAGAGTGCGCTGGCAAATGAACAAAATGCCAATTAAAATAAATAAATTATATATATATATAGAGAGAGAGAGAGAGATAGATATAGATAGATAGATAGATAGATAGATAGATAGATAGATAGATAGATAGATAGATAGATAGATAGATAGATAGATAGATAGATAGATAGATAGATAGATAGATAGATAGATAGATAGATAGATTTACTTGCTATGAAAACACGGCATTGTCTTCTTTGAAAAACATGAGGGAAGAAAACACACAGCTGTAGCAATTTAGGTTTGTTTACTAACAAACTTCTTTTGATCCTCGGTGACAGCACGGTCTCACAGCTAGAAGCGTGCACAGGTGCACCCGCCTATTAAAGGGAATGTAGACAAAAGCTCAACTCATAAATAAAAGACACAAGATATTGCTGCCTGTTTTTAATAATACAGCATTCAATGTATTTTTTTCTAAGCAATTTATATATGAATTTGACCTGGTATCAACCACTTCCAATACCCTATACAGCAGGGCTGGGATTCATTTATTTTACTTGCTAGTTTTTTTGTTTTGTTTTTTTGTACCATTTGCTTTGAAAACAAATAAATAGAATTAAAAAGATTAAATTATAACACATAGCATTTTTGTGAACTAAGTGGTGTCAGCCCTGCCTGGTTTTCTTTTGCTAAATTACTCAACCACTCACGCTGTCTTCTCATCCATAGCCTAGGGAGTGATTGATGGACTTGTAGTCCTAAAATAATATATGTATATAAATAAATATATATATATATATATATATATAGATAGATAGATAGATAGATAGATAGATAGATAGATCGATCTATATATATATAGATATAAATCTATATATATATATATAGATATATCTATCTATAGATATATAGATAGATATATCTATATATCTATAGATATATATATATATATATATATCTATAGATATATCTATCTATATATATCTATATAGATAGATCTATATAGATATAGATATATCTATATCTATATAGATATATCTATATATATATATATCTATCTATATCTATCTATCTATCTATCTATCTATCTATCTATCTATCTATCTATCTATCTATCTATCTAGATCTTTCTCTCTCTCTCTCTCTCTCTCTCTCTCTCTCTCTCTCTCTCTCTCTCTCTCTCTCTCTCTCTCTCTAGCTCTCTCTCTCTCACCAAAAGTATTGGGACGCCTGCCTTTACACACACATGAACTTTAATGGGATCCCAGTCTTAGTCCGTAAGATTCAATATTGAGTTGGCCCACCCTTTACCGCTATAACAGCTTCAACTCTTCTGGGAACGCTGTCCACAAGGTTTAGGAGTGTGTCTATGGGAATGTTTGACCATTCTTCCAGAAGCGCATTTGTGAGGTCAGGCACTGATGTTGGACGAGAAGGCCTGGCTCACAGTCTCCACTCTAATTCATCCCAAAGGTGTTCTATCGGGTTGAGGTGCAGGCCAGTCAAATTCCTCCACCCCAAACTCGCTCATCCATGTCTTTATGGACCTTGCTTTGTGCACTGGTCCAAATCATTTGGTGGAGGGGGCAATTATGGTGTGGGGTTGTTTTTCAGGGGTTGGGTTTGGTCCCTTAGTTCCAGTGAAGGGAACTTTTATGCCCCATACACACGGTCGGACATTGATTGGACATTCCTACAACAAAATCCTAGGATTTTTTCCGACGGATGTTGGCTCAAACTTGTCTTGCATACACACGGTCACACAAAGTTGTCGGAAATTCCGATCGTTCTGAACGCGGTGACGTAAAACACGTACGTCGGGACTATAAACGGGGCAGTTGCCAATAGCTTTCGTCTCTTTATTTATTCTGAGCATGCGTGGCACTTTGTGCGTCGGATTTGTGAACACACGATCGGAATTTCCCGACAACGGATTTTGTTGTCGGAAAATTTTATAGCCTGCTCTCAAACTTTGTGTGTCGGAAAATCCGATGGAAAAAGTCCAATGGAGCCCACACACGGTTGGAATTTCTGACAACACGCTGTGATCGCACATTTTCCGTCGGAAAATCCGACCGTGTGTACGGGGCATTAAGGCGTCAGCCTACCAAGACATTTTGGACAATTTCATGCTCCTAACTTTGTGGGAACAGTTTGGGGATGGCCCCTTCCTGTTCCAACATGACCACACCAGTGCACAAAGCAAGGTCCATAAAGACATGGAGTTTTTTTATTAATTACCGTAATTTCACAGATTGCACAGTTATTAATTTGTGTATTATTCACCTGTTCAATGCAGGATCCTTGATTATTTACTATCAATCAGCGCAACTTGTTCTTTTTCTTTTTTTCTTTTCTTTTTTCTTTTATTAGGTATTTTTCTGTACTTGCAGGCTCTTTAACATCTTCCCACTGCTGGGAGATGGCCCTTTAAGGAAATCTAAATGCTGGAACGGTTTTCTGGGCTTCATGGTCATGTGATCACTGTGATTGGCTCAGAAACACACACAGATTCATAGCGCCACTCAAAACTGTCCTTTCTTGTAGATGGACAACCGGGTGCCAGTCATAGTAGTCCATCCCCACTCTCCATAGAGAACGTGAAAGAATTTTGGCCACACTCTGCCTAGCTTTTCGTGCAGTATTATTTTAATAATCAATTCATTGACTGCCTCACTGTGATATCTCCACCCGAAAACCAGCCTTACTTGATGCGTTTCACCACTCCCGGCTTGCTCACAGGGATAGGAAGGCCAGGAGTAGTAAAACACACCAAGACGAAATGCGTCAGTTATCGCTGTATGCAGTCAATTTATTGAATATTAAACAATACTGCAAAGAGAGCTAAAATGAAGTGCGGCTGAAATTCTTTCATTGTGATTGGATGTCACAGTAATCATTTGATCAGGAGCCCATCCTACTGGCTCCTGATCATCAATGGTGACTGGGCGCTGTTGGTGACAACAACGCACCAGAGGTGCCAAGTGAGTGTGTGCCCTGTACAAAACAGAAAAGCTGCATTTATGTTGCAGCATTGTGTTAAAGTCCACCATAGCACTACCACATATATGTGTGCGGATGGCGTTTGGAGGTTAATGGGATGGAGCATGGGAAACGTATTGCCAGGGCCGATCCTAGACGGGGTGCACGGGGTGCAGTGCACCCAGGCGCCAGAGAGGTGGGGGCGCTAAAGTGTCAGAGTGCTCCCTTCCCTCCTCCTCTTGATTGTGTCCGGCGGCTGCTCTCCGTCGGTGTTCCAAGAAGAAAGGCGCCGCTGTTTGCTGCTCGGTATTGCAGAACTGTACTGCATGTTTTTTTATTTTTTCATTTCACCTTGACACATTTTAAAGGAACACAAAACTGTCTGACTAAGGAGCATAAGAAGCAATGATACAACATGCATGAATGACAGCGGTACAAGGTGCAGTGACAATGCAACCCTCTGCTACCAGCTTCAGCTTTCATCAGTTACCAGCTGTCAGAAAGGAGAATGCTGATTGGTTCCTCTGGAAAGTTTTGCTGAAGTTTGCACAATGTTCCTTTGCGTACTAATTAGGCTCACACCACCATTAAAACGACTTTTTACACTTTTCCAGGTTTTAACAGGCCTAATGACAGAATGAGGTTGGTACAAGTCTGGGTATAAAATAAAAAAAAATAAAAAAATGCCGCCTCTGCCCTCAGCACAGAATGTAATCAATCACTAGAACGTTCAGAAAGTTCTGCTAAATATATTCAATCAGAAAGATTTCATAAATCATAAATGAACGGAGCTGACAAGCCTGGATCCTAGTTAACTACTATACTATAATAACTATAGGATGCAACACCCACCCAGGGGATGTAATAATAATGGAGGAGGGAGAGTAGGTCTCTGAACTAGGAATGGAGCCGTGCATGGCCTCCATAGGATGTCTGTAGACTTTTAAAGGCAGTGGGACTTGCACACACAATGAGACCACCATCCAGCAGCAAGTTTGGCCAGCAGGTCCTTTAATAGGAATATTCTGATTGGATCAACAGTCTCATGTTAACAGAGGGGGCTTGTGAGCAGGCATGACCGCTCTATGCCCACAGGGGAAGAGAACTCACATAGAAACCAAACTATATTAAAGTGGGGTTATGGAGGAAGAGTAACAAAGTCTACATACATGCTGCTGTGGCACTGTGGTTCCCTGGACAGAAAAGTTGTAGTTTCACTGTCCACCAGCAGCCAGCAGTTTCCAGTAATCAGTCTCCACCTGATGCTGGCTGCTGGGAGGGTATTTAGGTCCTCCCTTTTAGTGTCTTTTTGCTCCAGTGTTTTGCTGCTGCCATTTCTTCTGATTGCACTCCTGATGCTGGCTACTGGGAGGGTATTTAGGTCCTCCCCTTTTAGTGTCTTTTTGCTCCAGTGTTTTGCTGCTGCCAGATTCTGCTGCCATTTCTTCTGATTGTACTCCTGATGCTGGCTACTGGGAGGGTATTTAGGTCCTCCCCTTTTAGTGTCTTTTTGCTCAAGTGTTTTGCTGCTGCCAGATTCTGCTGCCATTTCTTCTGATTGCACTCCTGATGCTGGCTGCTGGGAGGGTATTTAGGTCCTCCACTTTTAGTGTCTTTTTACTCCAGTGATTTGCTGCTGCCAGATCCTGCTGCCATTTCTTCTGATTGCGCTCCTGCCCTGTACACCATGAGATGATCATCCAGATTTATCACAGAATCAACGTGTTTCGGGGGCTAGAAATTGACCCCCTTCATCAGGGCCTGGATGGGAAACAATATATATATATATATATATATATATATATATATATATATATACAGATACATAATATTACCAAAAGTATTGGAACACCTGCCTTTACACGCACATGCACTTTAATGGCATCCCAGTCTTAGACAGTAGGGTTTAATATTGAGTTGCCCCCCCCCCCCCCCCTTTGCAGCTATAACAGCTTCAACTCTTCTGGGAAGGCTGTCCACAAAGTTTAGGAGTGTGTCTATGGGAATGTTTGTCCATTCTTCCAGAAGCGCATTTGTGAGGTCAGGCATTGATGTTGGACGAGAAGGCCTGGTTCGCAGTCTCTGATCTAATTCATCCCAAAGGTGATCTCTGCCTCCCTCAGGGATTGGCTGAGACAGCCAAAATTTTTTGCTGATTTGTCTTTCCAGACTACTAAATTCTATAATCCTCCAGAAGGCAGGTGTAAACAATCAAACCTGCAACCAGTGAAGCCCAATACAGCTCAAAGCAATCACAACCACTGGTTACAGAGGAGCCAAAAAAAACTTACCTAACAGCCTAACAACCAGTCTGAGCAGATGTTACATCAAAACCAGACACTTCCAGGTGTGTCGGGATTTACTCTAATGCCGCATACACACAGTCAGACTTTTCGACCGGACTGGTCCGACAGACTTTCCAGCGTACTTTCGACGGACTTTTGACGGACTTTCTAACGACCGGACTTGCTTACACACGATCACACCAAAGTCCGACGGATTCGTACGTGATGACGTACACCAAACTAAAATAAGGAAGTTGATAGCCAGTAGCCAATAGCTGCCCTAGCGTGGGTTTTTGTCCGTCGGACTAGCATACAGACGAGCGGATTTCTGGGTTCCGGCGGAGTTACGACGTAAAGATTTGAAGCATGTTCCAAATCTAAAGTCTGTCAGATTTGTGACTGGAAAAGTCCGCTGAAGGTCCGGTGAAGCCCACACACGATCGGATTGTCCACCGGCTTTGGTCCGTCGGTGTCCGTCGGACCAGTCCGGTCGAAAAGTCCGACCGTGTGTACGCGGCATTAGTGCCTATGTTGTTTTTTCCTCTAGACATTATGTCACAAGTAAATGACAGCGCCAGGGCTGTGTGCAAGGGAGCCACTTTACTGAAGAATGTACCACGTATGGACCACTGTTAACCTCGGACAAGAATTAACTCAGGTTCTGTCTGTCGTTTCCAGGTAGACATCGGTCTATGGCTGATTTTCACCTGTAAGCTTATCAAGTACATTCCTGGCGTCCTCAGTATTCAGCTTTGACAGAAAGATCAATCTCACAGACAGACTTGGACCATTTCTCTTTAGTGCTCCTTCTCTAGAGGAGTCACGGCACCAAAGACAAGTGGGAAAAGGTCGGGCGAGAGGTTAGGAGAACTGCCCCCCCCCCCCCCCCCCCTGTCCTCCTCCTGACTTGTGAATTTACTCATGCTGATTAAATTTGTGATTATCATGGGAGCCAGAAATAGCAGGCTGTGCCACAGACACCCACGAGTACATTTTAGTCATGTTACAGCCCTAATAAACTGGAAGCCTGCCACGCCAAACCATTAAGATGGATATCACTTTCGCTTGCGTGTAACTGCGTGTAATGCACGAGGCAGATGAGGGCTTGAGTCCTTAAAGGACAAGTTCAGTTTTAGTTCAGTTGTTCTTCATGGTGGATTCATTATGCGTAAATATGTACCTGCAGCCCCCAGATCCTCCACTCTTCACTGTGTGGCCCTGTCCGGCCATCTTTTCTGCCATACAGTCCTGGCTGGGCACTATCATGGCTGCCCCCCTTCTTTCCTACGGATGGGTTCAACCACAGGCACATATGGGGACCATGATGAATGTGCGTGGCCCAGATGGGTCTGTTTTTGAAGAAAAGGCTATGCAATACTGGGAAGATCTCAGAAGCGGAGTTGCAGGTATTTATCCAATCCACTCAGAGTGGAGGGGGTCCACGAAGGACATCCTCATAAAGGCCTATGGTAAAATAGCAATCTTGTGTTATCAGCAACTTGGCAGCTAAAGAATTGCTAGGAGAGCAAGGAAACCCATCACCTGTTTCTACAGTGTGGCTTCGTCCATGGCAGACCAGCAAGGCTTCACTCCGCCGTTGCGCCCTTGCTGGCAACCAAAATTGTGAAGTGTTTTAGCCAATGAGGAAGCAACACTGCAGACGCAGACGACTGTTCTATTTAGAGATCCTGTCACTGGAGACGTCGTCAGTAACAGGATCACTAGTGCGTCATAGGCTTTAGAGCAACCTCTCTCAACTTTTTCAACACAGAGGATCTCTTAAAATAACTTTCTGGTCTCAGGGAACCCCTGCTAAAAATGTATGCATCTACAACCCATGATACAATAGTGGGATGCTCAGTGGGAAGAATGCTCCTTATACTTGTGAACACTGGAACAAATTATCCCGTAACAGATAGCTAAAATGATTAATGGTGTCAGTGGGAACTTATCTGAGAGAAACTTCTCCTTGTTCAAGGAACCCTTAGCAACCTCTGGAGGAACCCTGGTTGAGAAACCCTGCTTTAAAGTGACGCAGCACAGGGTCACTTGTATGTACAACATACCTGTTTCACTGCTCTTTTGGCACTTCAGGGTGTGTAAATGACTTTGCCACTAATAGTCCTGTCCTCTTCTGAGAGTGTCTAATTACTAAGAGAAATACTATAGAACGGGGATTCTCAACCTGGGTTCTGTGAAAGTCCCTCCATAGGTTGTTAGTGGTTCCTTGAGCTGTGGCTAATTCACCTTCTATCTCAAGATGCCTTCTTAGTTCCAGGTCCATCACCACTTGGCAGAGCTATTAGCATGACAGCAATGATCTTTTTCGCTATCTGTAAGGGTGGCATTCTGACCACCACTTTAAGGAAGGGGGTGGGCGATCTTCAAACTGACCACCAATGGAAGGGATATTTTCCTAATGGTCCTCCATGGATTATTCTTAGTATGGGTTTCCTGAGACCTGGACATTTTTCAACTGGGGTAAAAAGAATGCTATAAAGTGTCACTTGACTGACAGTCCCCTGATCTCACAACAAAAATGGCGGCACCCAGCAGGAGTCTCTGGGCTTTTGGATGTCTACACGAAGCATTAAAGTGGTTGTAATACCTTACATGTACACAGTGAAGTGACTTCACTTCACTTGTCTTCTCTACATCCATTCAAAGAACAGTTGTTTTAAAGCCTGTCTGCGAGTTCAGAAAAAAGGGGGCGGAGAGCTGAAAGCGGTTCTAAAGCCTTAAAGTGGTTGTAAAGCCTAAACATTTTTACCTTAATACATTCCTTGCATTAAGGTAAAAAATGTTTAGGTGCTCTAACGAGCAGGGCCCTCTGATCCCTCCTGTATTGACTTGTATTGTACTTGTACTGTCTGCCCTCATGTTGTAAAGCTCTGCGTAAACTGTCGGCGCTATATAAATCCTGAATAATAATAATAATAATAATAATAATAGGTGTCAGCATCCCCCCTTACCCCCCCTTTTACTTACCCGAGCCCTCATTCGATCCAGCGCTGTGCATGTCTGCAGTTCTTCTCTCCCCTCACTTCCTGTTCTGGTTCGCTGGGGCACCGGGAGCGATTGATGTCAACCAAAGCCAGGGACGAGGGAGCATGGGGGCGGAGCCAAGTCCCACTGTCTGTGTCAATAGAGGAGGTTCACGGCTGCTCGGTGCAAATCGATTTGCTTAGAGCAGGTAAGTGTTAACATGTTTGTTCTTTTTTTTATTTTTTATTAACCTTTACAATTACTTTAAGGTCTTTCACGTTAAAGCATTCTATGCATTAAAGTGAAAAACCTTCTGTGCTGCAGAATCCCAACCCCCCTTATTCTTACCAAACCAAATCAGCTCTCGCAACCGTCTTCCTCCTTTCCTGGGCAGATCCATAGCAGCGGGAGCCATTGACGAGTCAGCAGGGGGGGTGGGGGCGGGGCCTTGCCACCCACTCTGTGTAATAGACATAGGCAGGGCGGCTCGGGAGCGACAAGCACGTGTGCCCACATGGAAAGTTGCTTTTGCCGGCACTCGCCGAAGTGGAGGCGCCTGGAGTGCCGACAGGGGACCGCAGAAGAAGTGGAGGCTGTTCTGTGCAAAACAATTGCACAGAGCAGGTAGGTATGGCATATTTGTTATTTTCATTTTTTTTTAATGAAGCTTTAATATCACTTTAAAGCGAAGTTCCACCCAAAAATGGAACTTCCGCTTTTCAGAATTCCCCCCCCCCTCCGGTGTAACATTTGGCACCTTTCAGGGGGGAGGGGGGAGCAGATACCTGCCTAATGCAGGTATTTGCTCCCACTTCCGGGCATAGATAGCCACAGTACCTGCGAATATCTACGTCATGTCCGGCGCCTCCTCCGCCCCCCCCCCCACTGTCTTCTGGGAGACGCACCGGTCCCAGAAGACAGCAAGGACCAGTGGGATTGCGCAGCGTGACTCGCGCATGCGCAGTAGGGAACCAGGCTGTGAAGCCGCAAAGCTTCACTTCCTGATTCCCTTACCGAAGATGGCGGAGCCTCCACCCGAGAGCCGAGGGACAGATCGGCTTCAGGTGCCGACATCGCGGGCGCCCTGGACAGGTAAGTGTCCATATATTAAAAGTCAGCAGCAGCAGTATTTGTAGCTGCTGACTTAAAAAAAATTTAAAAAAATAGGCGGAACTCCGCTTTAACCACTTAAGGACCGAGCCTCTTTCTGAGATTTGTTGTTTACAAGTTAAAAACAGGTTTTTTTGCTAGAAAATGACATAGAACCCCCAAACATTATACATTTTTTTTCTAACACCCTAGAGAATAAAATGGCGGTCATTGCAATACTTTCTGTCACACCGTATTTGCGTAGCGGTCTTACAAGCGCACTTTTTTGCGAAAGAATACACTTTTTTAAAATAAAAAATAAGACAACAGTAAAGTTAGCCCAATTTTTTTATATTGTGAAAGATAATGTTACCCCGAGTAAATTGATACCCAAAATGTCACGCTTCAAAATTGCGCCCGTTCGTGGAATGGTGACAAATCTTTTACCCCTAAAAATCTCCATAGGCGACATTTAAAAAATTCTACAGGTTGCATGTTTTAAGTTACAGAGGACGTCTAGGGCTAGAATTATTGATCTAGTCTACAGTGTGATACCTCACATGTGTGGTTTGAACAACGTTTTCATATGCGGGCACTACTCACGTATGCCTTCGCTTCTGCACGCGAGCTCGTCGGGATGGGGCGCATTTAAATTTTTTTTCTTATTTATTTTACCTTTTATTTTTACACTGTTTTTAAAATAAAAATAAAATTGTCACTTTAATTCCTATTGTATTGTAAACATCCCTTGTAATAGAAAAAAGCATGACAGGACCTCTTAAATATGAGATCAGGGGTCAAAAAGACATCAGATCTCATATTTACACTAAAATGCAATAGCAATTAAAAAAAAAAAAAAAAATTGTCATTTAAAAAAATTATTTTAAAAAATGTCCCTTTAAGAGCTGTGGGCGGAAGTGACGTTTTGACGTCGCTTCTGCCCAGCAATTGTATGGAGACGGGTGGGCCGTCTTCCCCTCACTTGTCTCCATACCCAGCAAGCGGCAGGACGCGATCGCCTCCGCTGCTGCCGACGGCTCCGGTAAACGGCGGAGGGCACCGGATCGCGGCGGGAGGGGGGCGGGGGCCCTCTCCCGCCACCGATAAAAGTGATCTTGCGGTAAACCCGCCACAGAGACCACTTTTATCTTGTAGCGGACTGCCCGCTGAAGAAGGGGATACCGGGGTTATGGCAGCTACGAATAAGCATCCAAATGATGTGAAACGCGTTAGCAGTCTACCACCCTGTACGTCTCTGCTATTGACTGTATGTTTTGGATTTTATTGAAATAAAGATGTCCTTATCCCAGAGTGCGGCTATCCAGGATTTCTTTCTACCTCTCAGCTAGCTGCTTCTATAACAACAATATCCTCCTTCAAACAGCCAACGTAAAACTGCAGCGGGCGGTCCGTAAGTGGTCAAGTCACACTCTGCAGAGCTCAGTGGGGAGAGCTCTGAGAGATAATTGGAGGGGAGGGGAGGGAAGGGAAGGGACACACTCCCCCCCCCCCCCAATCACACGGCACACAGGAACAGAGCAATCACCTGGAGATCCCTCCCCGTCACCTTTTTTCTCTTGGTGTCAGGAAAACTTGTCAGAAGTGATTCATGCTGATGGCAGAGGAACGAGGCAGCAGACAGAAATTACACTTAGTTCTCTGGATTGAGACAAGTACACGCTATTATAGAGCAGTGATGGCGAACCTTGGCACCCCAGATGTTTTGGAACTACATTTCCCATGATGCTCAACGACACTGCAGAGTGCATGAGCATCATGGGAAATGTAGTTCCAAAACATCTGGGGTGCCGAGGTTCGCCATCACTGCTATAGAGGGATATGCTTTGTTCATATTTCATGTCTGAGGTTTACAACCACTTTAAATGCACATATAATTTTATGGAAAGCTTATTGTTGAAATGAACGGGCAGGTGGCCGGGTCTCTTTTAATACAAATAAACCTCATAAAACATAAATGGAAGCAGTTTCTCCCAGCTACTAATCAGAAAACTTGCTCCAGTCCCGAACATGATAAACATCTACAGAAATGACTCTACATTCCCTTTAAGAGGCAAGGAGCACGGACGGGGCAGACAGACAGTGATATGAAGAGACAGACAGTTACTGCCAGACTTCAGGAGGAGATGGAACTGCTAGAGGGGAAATGAGCTGTTCTCTTGAATTATGATCTCCCTGAGTGAGCACAGGAGCTCCAAGGAGCAGATCTGCAGCAGAGTGTGGAGGTCTGCACACAGCAATCGTATACATCTAACAAAGTTACCAGCAATTATACTCATTTCCGGGACACGTTTTTTTTTTTTTTTGCTGAAGCAACATGCCTTAGGTACACTCTCTCTCTCTCTCTCTGGATAATTGCACATTAAAATCTTACGAAGGCATTATTTACTAAACCGCACTAAAAATGGTTTTCTCGGCGTGTAATTCAGGACCTCAGGCAACAATAAGAACAAACACCCTTTCACCAGTTTTACATATCAAGTGTATACATTTGATACCGATTCCAGAATTAAATGATTTCCAGGACACGTTTTTGCTGAAGCGCCATGCTAAGGTAGCAGGTGCCGCGGTCAGTGCAGAAGGGCCCCCTATACTGGTGGTCAGTGGAGAAGGGCCTAGTTTACATTAGTGGTCAGTAGGAAAAATGCCTCTTAATTTGGTGGTCAGTGGGAAGAATACCCCTATATTGGTGGTTAATGGAAAGAATGTCTCTGACATTGGTGGTCAGTGAGAAGAATGACCCTTACATTGGTGGCCAATTGGAAGAATGTCCCTTGCTTTGGTAATCAGTGGGAAGAATGATGCTACCATCGGTGGTTATTGGAAAAAAATGCCACTTACACTGGTAGTCAATGGGAAAATGACCGTTACATTGGTGGAAAATGGGAAGAATGCCCCTATATTGGTGGTTAATGGAAAGAATGCCTCTAACATTGGTGGTCAGTGAGAAGAATGACCCTTACATTGGTGGCCAATTGGAAGAATGCCCCTTGCTTTGGTAATCAGTGGGAAGAATGATGCTACCATCGGTGGTTATTGGAAAAAAATGCCCCTTACACTGGTAGTCAATGGGGAAATGACCATTACATTGTGGTCAATGGGAAGAATGTCCCTTGCTTTGGTAATCAGTGGGAAGAATGATGCTACCATCGGTGGTTATTAGAAAAAAATGCCCCTTACACTGATAGTCAATGGGAAAATGACCCTTACATTTGTGATCAATGGGAAGAATGCCCCTATATTGGTGGTCAATGGAAAGAATGCCTTTGACATTGGTGATCAGTGGGAAGAATGGCCCTTACATTGGTGGTTGATTGGAAGAGTGCACCTTACTCTGGTAATCAGTGAGAAGAATGATGCCGACATTGGTGGTTATTCGAAAAAATGCCCCTTACACTGGTAGTCAATGGGAAAATGACCCTTACATTGGTGTTCAATAGGAAGAATTCCCCTATATTGGTGGTCAATGGAAAGATTGCCTCTGACATTGGTGGTCAGTGAGAAGAACGACCCTTACATTGGTGGTCAATAGAAATAATGCCCCTTTTAAATAGATGGTCAGTGGGAAGAATGACCCTTACATTGGCGGTCATTGGAAATAATGTCTTTTACAATGGTGGTCAATGGGAAGAATGCCCCTTACATTGGTGGTCAATGGAAAGAATGCCTTTTACATTGGTGGTCAATGGGAAGAATGACCCTTACATTGGTGGTCAATGGAAAGAATGTCCCTTATTTAGGTACTCAGTGGGAACAATGATCCATACATTGGTGGCCATTGGAAATAATGTCCCTTATATTGGTGGTTAATGGGAAAAATGACCCTTACATTGGTGGTCAGTGGAAAGAATGCCCCTTAAAAAGGTGGTCAGTGGCAAGAATGACCTTTAAATTGGTGGTCATTGGAAAGAATGTCCCTTACATTGGTGGTCATGGGGAAGAATGGCCCTTGCATTGGTGGTCGGTGGGGAAAATGGCCCTTAACTTGGTGATCAGTTGGAAGAATGCAGCATACATTGGTGATCAGTGGGATGAATTCCCCTTAATTTGGAGGTCAGTGGGAAGAATGCTACTAACATTGTTAGCCAGTGGGAGGAATGATCCCTTTACAGGAAGCTAAAAAGATTATTGGTGTCAGTAGTTACTTATCTGAAGGTATCTGCTGATTATTTATGGACCCCCTAGCAATCATTGGAGAATCCGTAGGGTACCAAAAAATCCTGACTAAGGTTGCTCAAGACTAACGGAGGATTTAATGAACCTCAACTAAAGAAAGCAATTCTACATAACCACCTGGAGAACTGGCAAAAAAGTCCACCACATGTGTTCCACATCTGCTGTAGGTGAGCATTCATGTTTATTCCTAGGAGGAAAGCAGTGCAAGTAGATGCTCCCGCCATTACCTAACTCACACCATCAGAAAAGTGTATTTTTTAACCCATTCAAAAGAAGGTCCCCCAAGAACCATTGTTTGAACAGTGAGGATAAAGATCTGCTTATCTCCTGCGCCATTATTCTCTATGGCCACAGCCTAAATATGGGCAGTACTGTTGAAGCTGTTAGCCATAACCTGGCCTAACTTACCAAAGAAAACATTTGAAAAGTGAATTTAAAATGAAAAAAATACATAAGCAGAAATTTCCTTCTGTAAAATGGCACACCAAAATGAAGATTTGGAGATATGGGCAGTTATCTGCAAATCTTGACTTTTACTGTAACAGCTGAGCCAAAGAATATATTGGTCAATGAGGTGGTGGAAGGAGGCAAAGCCAAGTTAAACCATTGCAGTAAAATATAAGACTTATACTGCCTATATCTGTGGATCTACTGATGGTTTTGCGGCTTTCACTGAAGCTGACCTCAGCTTATGTATTTTTTATTATATGCTCACTTTCAGGTCCCCAGGTTTGTGACAGGTTCACTTTAAGTCTTGAATTTAGAGAATGATAACCAGAAAAGAATGTTTATTTTTTTTTTCCATGAAATGAATCAAACTCTGGACCTCCCTTCACACCCATATATTACATTGTCAGAATAAAACCATACAGTTATCATCTAGAGTCACTGAATGTGGGGGAAGTGACTTCTCGAAAGCCACCAGATCTGTTCATCTTACACAGAAATACTTCTTGGCTGGTCGCTCTATCAGATGCAAGAGAGGAAAACATTTCTTTAGTAAAGGAACAGATAAGCTGGGGTGATTTATCTTGACTTGACAAGTTGAGAATAATATAGCAGGAGGGAGGACAGAGCACATTTTGCAACTGAAGGAAAACAAATATTCATTTCAGGTGCTGCTAAGGGCCTGGTTGCCCGTGGTGTGTTGAGTGCACATGTGTTGATGCATATTATGTTGTACGTGGCGCTGGGACAGGTCATTCATTTGAATGGGCTGCTAAGTGCACCACAACCCAATGCACCACCAACCAAAAACTGTGCAAACAGAGCTTTCGATAGTGGATTGCAACGCATATCGGCAAGGCATGGTTGGGGTGCCATTCAGAATGAATGGCACTGCATTGCACCAATGCATGTAACACGTGTTACCCCAATGCGATACTGTAAATGGGTCCTAATAGTGCACTTGATGGAGATATAAAAACATAGACCAGCCTTTCTCAACCTTGTTAACACAGAGGAACCCTTGAAATAACTTTCCAATCTCAGGGAACCCCTACTAATAATGACTAGATCTACAACTCATGATACATTAGTGTGATGGTCAGTGGGAAGAATGCTCCTTACACTTGTGGTCATTGAGAAGAATTATCCCCTTCCAGATAGCTAAAAAGATCAACGTTGTCAGTAGGAACTTATCTGAGAGGCAGAGATTACTCATTGTTCAAGGAACCCCTAGCAACCTCTGGAGGAACCCTAGAAATCCATTGAACGAAATGCTGGTAGAGAAACCCTGACCTAGACCTATTCTGTACACCTGGTGTAATGCTCCCAAGTTTCCAAGATATAAAATTACACCTTCTAAGATGAAGGCAAAGAATACACACCCCAGCTTCGCAGAGCGGTAAAAATGATTACACAGAATATGATTGGTTAAACCCATAAGTGCTTTTTTTTTCACCGCTACTCTTTTTGGTCGTTAAAGAAGAACCTCAGCCAAACGTTCTCCTAAATCAGTGGCCTTTAAACGGCGGACTGTTGGCCAGATGCAGCCCTTTGCTTGCCTTTATACGGCCCTTGTGGCACTATTCCATTCACAGATATGAGGTACTCCTACTGATACCAACGATGACGCATCATTCCTTCCACTGACACCAACAGTGAGGCATAATCCCTCCCACTGACACCAACAATGGGCCACGATTTCTCCCACTAATACCAATGATAGGGCACTATTCCTCCCACTGACACCAATAATGGTGCACCATTCCTCCCACCAGTACCAATTACCAGAAAATATTTCTCCTCCTACTGTCCACAGGCGCTATGTATATGTTTTTTTCACTGATCACCAAGCCTGAGGTATTATTTACATTCTGGAACATTTTCTACTCCCAGTGGCCAAAGTCCGCTTCCCCCCAAATGTCTGAAGGACAGTGTGACAAGATCAGACTGCGGTTCTCGGACACCCTGTGCCCGTAATGGACACAGGGTGTCTTACACATAGGTGGGGCCAGGGGAGCTGGGCAAGGAGTTTCCAGAGCTCTCCAAGGTAAGCTGGGTTCCACAAGCCCCCCACCCAAAGTGACTCCTGTCACAGACAGTAAAATGGCCCTTTGTTTAGAAATATTGGAGACCCCTGTCTTAAATAAATCAATAAGTACAAGGAGCACGCTAACAGGATGAGACAGCAGAGCGACAGAGAGATGAGCTCATAAGTGTGCTGCTTCTTCTTTCACTGTCCAGTCACAGAGTTGAGTTGGGTGGTGGCCTGTAAGTGAAAGTGAAACTGAAGCAAATAAAGAGAAGACAGGGCTTTACTGTTGGGCAGAGCGGTTTATATCTCAGAGCTGGATGGACAGAAATACAAATCCTTTGGCTGGTAAAATAGCCCCATTAAATGTATTTTATCTAAGTAATTAGCCGTTTCCCCCGGAGGTCAGCTTTAAGAGTTCATATCAGTACATTACAGTATACAAAGGGCTTTAAAATGGCTTTCTTTCCCTGCCAAGTATACTGTATACAGTCTATGCCCTCCAGGCACTATATGAACAGTCGCAGTCAAATAAAATCACAGGACAAAACTCTCTATAAGCCCATTCAGCCTTTTGCTGGCCGGTACGTCCCCCCCTTAGGTCTGCATTTCGAGGATGCGTACAAATACAAATACAGATTCTTATCCAGTTCCAGTGGTCATCCATGTGAATTAATCAAAGCTTTCTAGAGATTAGTGGAGCTTTGTGGGAAAGTATGAAGATATATTTACAAAATCTTCCTTCTCTCAACACACGATCCATTAGCAGAATCCTTAACAGACTTGTGTTGTTTTTTTTTTTTTTTTCTTCAGAGGGGATGAAACGCCATTAATGTCAATTAGTATCAGATAGTGACCTCTGCATAACAATTAGACTGGGGCTCAGATCCTGTTTTGAGTTTCAGTAGTCCTCAGGTGCCCTCAGTATGGAACGCTGCGTGGAATCTAAATGCCTTTCATTCCATTCACCGGATGCTGCGTGCAAAAAGGCTGTTTCTGTTGGGATTCAACAATGGTCCTGCTGGGCTTGCGCAGAGAGGGAGGCCACTATGGAGAGAGGCCCCAAACAGCCAGTCATGGGGTGCAATGGCTTTTAATAAAAACATAATGAAAGAGGAGAAGGGAAGGTCCTCCACCATAGGCCACCAGGCTTAGTGGCATCATTTGGACTTCAACAAAATGGCATTGGAAGTCCAAAAGTGGGAAACAGTCAACATGCCATTTCATTGGGTGGCACAATCATGTAGTGGGTAGCACTCTCGCCTAGCAGTAAAAAGGGTCGCTGGTTCAAATCCCAACCACGACACTACCTGCTTGGCGTTCCGGTTTTCTTTCCACACTCCAAAGACATGCTGGTAGGTTAATTGGCTTCTGTCCAAAATTGGCCCTAGTAGATGAATGTGAGTTGGGGACCTTGGATTGTGGGCTCCTTAAGGGTAGGGACCGATGTGAGTGTGCGATGTATGTGTGTGGAGCGCTGCTTAAATTGACGGCACTATATGGGTACCTTAAATAAAAATAGGGATAATTGTAGACACACACCCACACTCACTCAGGTTGAACTGGATGGACTGGTGTCTTTATTCAACCTTACTAACTATGTAACCACTTTCACCCAGAAGCTCTTCTACAAATGTACACTGTTGGGTTAAATAATGGGCAGGTATGGAATAAATGGAGCCTGCAGAGGGCATGCAAAGAAGAAGAGCCAAGCCAGAAGACTTCTAAAACAATGGCTGCGTGGGCAGGAGGAATAGGGACAGGTAAATGTAAGAATTGGTGGAGGTGCTGGGGGGGAGGGACTTTTAACTGTTTCCTGCCTGAAGTCTATAGATTATTAATCTCCAGCATCATGTCCCATGCTGAAAGTACACTATTCTACATCTTCTCTTGACAGCCAGCAGCCAACGCGATCCCCACCAACAAACAAGAGTGGCAATCAGCTATGCCAGAGCAATCACATAGAGGCTGAAGGCTTCATTCACAAAATTAGTCTGCAGCATGCAGATGCCCTTTGGCCTAAGGGTGGTAGTGTGCCTCTGTTTAGTACTGCAACTGTCAGATACAATTATCATATTAAAGAAAATGATAAACAATGAATTATTAGTACTGCTCTATACGTGAGGACATCTGTGGTTTAGAGTAGAGGCCACACAGAATGGTGGATGCCTGCCTGTGCAAAGAATAAGATATGTATTGCACCTTATCCATCTAACCATAGACCTAATGAGCACTTAAAGTACAATTCCAGGGGGTATAGAAAAGAAAAGAATACAAAAGGTGAATGTCTTTGCATGGCTTAGTCAGAGCCCAGACTTAAACCCCATTGAAAATCTGTGGAATTATCAGGCCTGGGCTCTCAGCCCCTCCTTCTCTGTGCTCATCTGTCAGTTAATTTCCAGTACTCATGATTCCACAGTGGCTCACCTGTTGATCATCTCCTTCTCATCAGTGAAGCCCACAGCCAGCCCCTTCTGGCTTTTAAACTGCCTGGTTCATTTCATCAATTGCCTTTGCCTTGGTCAACATATCTAGAGACTCTCTGGTGTGTTCCTGTTGAAGACTTGCCTGGCTTACGCCCCTTCTGGTTCCTGATCCTATCTGCTGCCTCTGACTATGCTGATCCCTGGCTTCCTGATTCCTTGGCTTGTTCTGACTATCTGCTTTGGCTACCGAACTCTGGCTATGTTTTGACTACGTTTTCTATTTGTACCATTTTTACCATTTTATTAAAAGGTGTGATTTTTACTGCATTTTCTGCCTCCGTCTGTTTCATGGTTCCTGACAGGAATGACTTGAAGACTGCAGTCCACAAACGGTCACCATCAAATTTAACTGAACCAGAGCAGCTCTGCAAAGAAGAGTGGGCAAATATTGCCACTTGTAGATGTGCAAAGTTAGTAGAGATATATCCCAACAGACTAAAGGCTGTAATTAAAGCAAAAGATGGTTCAACAAAATACTGTACTGACACAAGGGGGTGATCCTTTTTCCAACTCAGTAACCCTGTTTTTGATTTTCTGACATGTTGGTGTTATATCTTTCACTTGGATGTTATAAGTGGCACTGAGTAAATACAGCTGGATAAAACAAAAACTGTGCCTGTCTTCAATTTCAGGCTGCAAAGCAATAAAATGTGATTATTTTAAAGGGGGGTGATTCTTTTCTATACCCACTGTATATATCTTTCTTACACAGGTTAGTCAACAAAGGTGTTAGGAGGGAAGATGAGCATTTTTTAAGACTAGTAAGGTTTAGACTAGAATTCTACTCTTACTGCAAGGGTAAGTTTTTTTCTGTCTGGAGCGTGGTTTAAGAAATAGTTTAGAAAATAACATAATGCTGTCATTTCTTTTTTCAGATTCTATTTTTTTTTTTTTTTGGACCGGTGTCATTGTGCCTAGAAGAATAACAGCCATGGGATTTGGCTGAACCTTTCCAGGTCTTGAATAAGAAAAACAGCTTCTGCTAGATTTGGAGAGTTACTGAGGGTTGTGTAACCCTGGCGGTCTGATCAGAAGTCTGATTTTTCATCCTAGTATGAAGGATGGGGTTTTCTCTCAGTTTCCTTATCTTAATTTAGCCAATACTGCATTGTAAATATCGCAAGCAATGGAATACAACATCTGATAATATAAAGATAATAGTACAAATGTATGTCTACATAAAGCGGCTGAGTCAGCATTTGTTAATAAGAGGCTCTATACATTCTAGGAATAAAAAAAATAATTTAAAAAAATATATATTGCTTTGTGCACTGGTGCGCAGTCATGTTGGAACAGGAAGGGGCCATCCCCAGACTGTTCCCACGAAGTTGGGATCATGAAATTGTCCAAAATGTCTTGGTATGCAGACGCCTTAAGAATTCCCTTCACTGGAACTAAGGGGCCAAGCCCAACCCCTGAAAAACAACCCCACACCATAACCCCCCCTCCACCAAATGATTTGACCAGTGCACAAAGCAAGGTCCATAAAGACATAGATGAGCAAGTTTGGGGTGGAGGAACTTGAATGGACTGCACAGAGTCCTCACCTCAACCCGATAGAACACCTTTGGGATGAGTTAGAGCAGAGACTGGGAGCCAGGCCTCCTGATCCAACATCAGTTCCTGACCTTACAAATGCGCTTCTGGAAGAATGGTCAAATATTCCCATAGACACACTCCTAAACCTTGTGGACAGCCTTCCGAGAAGAGTTGAAGCTGTTATAGCTGCAAAGGATGGGCCAACTCAATATTGAACCCTACGGACTAAGATTGGGATGCCATTAAAGTTCATGTCCTGTAAAGGCAGGTGTCCCAATACTTTTTGTAATATAGTATATATATATATATATATATATATATATATATATATATATATATATATATATATATATATATGTATATATGTAGCACTAACTCTCGGTGGAGCTGCTGGTTTAAAGCGGGCTGTTACCTTCACTCTCAATACCTCTGTTTCACCGGCACCGGGTCTAGGGTCCCATTGAGTTTACCTCTGGATGATATAAGCACCAAGCACTCAAGTATATTTTCCAATGCTTTAATGAACAAGTAGTAAAGGAAGTAGCAGGAAAGAGGCAGAAGGAAAGTTGCAGGGAAGCTCAAATACCTTTCTTTAGTATTCTTTAGATCATTCTTTGGAATTGAACACTTGCAGTTGAATGCACTCCCCATGTGGGATTTAATCTTTGCCCGCCTGGATAGGCCTCTCTCACTTGCCTAGCAGCCAGTACGTAGCACGAACAAAAGTCTCTGCCACAGACTTGTTTGAAATGAAACCCGTACGATCCTCTGCCACAGGATGTATTGGTATGCGATGAATGTCAGACACAGTACTTGAACCTTTAAGCCAACCTGGCAGTACTATACAGTAAGACTACTTCAGGATACGTCCTCCAACCGAGTCACCAGGCCCCTCTCCAGACCAGCACTCTGCATGATCCTTCCATGACGGGTCCTCCCCTGGGATCTTCTCGGTTGTCCAGCTTCTTCACTCAGGATAGACAGCTCAGGACCATTCCTCTGCTGCTGTGGTAGGCCCCAAATAGGCTTCTGGGCCCACCTACACGCCGCAGCGACCTGGGCCTCCAGAACGGAGGACCACGAGGTGGTACTCTTAACGCATACCTGTCGGCCAGGAGGGCCAGCAGGTGGCTGAAAACAAACCCTAAACATGGCGTCTGTCCCATAAAAACCCTCTCCCAGAATGCAACTCGGAGGACCACCTACACCTGAGTTGTCTCCAGGACAGAGGAGCACTCATACGCTTCAACACGTTGCTTTTCCAACACCAGCCCATGGTGACAACGTCACCCACCAGCACAGTGTGGAACTACACGCAACTCAGCCAAGCTGGAACAGAGGCAAATCTAACTTCCTCTAACAAGAAACCCACAAGATTTACCTATCAGCAGGTGATAAAAAATCTACCAGCGCCACATATATATATATAAATATATATATATATATATATATATATATCTTTATAGGAATATAGGAATGGAAGAAGGTGATCTGCTCTGATGAATTCAAGAGGAACACAGCAAGCTCAATGTGTGACTATTAAGGAACAAAGAAACATATTTAAATAATAATAAAAAAAATATTGTGCCCGCAGTTCAGCTTTGAATGATCGTTATATAATAGCTTGTTTCTGACAGACACAATTTCTGTATGTGTTTCATCGTTTAATATTTCAATCATAGTTGAACTGCTTATCTGTGATCGCTCATATCCATACTATCAATACATAACTATGGCCACCTTTACACAATTACTACCACAACAGGTGTCCTCATGTCAAAATCCCATAGCTCCCAACTGTCCCTGAGTTCGATGGACTGTCCCTGATTTGGAACAAAGTCCCTCTTTCCTCCTCATTTGTCCCTCATTTTGGTCTGATCAATATAGTTGTATATAAAATGCTCTTTTTATCTTTCAAAAAGCGTTTCCCAGTGCTAAACCTTTCATCCAATTTCTAAATGGCTGCATTTGCATACAAAGATAATATAAAGGAATAGTAGTGGCAAAAAAAAAACACTTATGGGCTTAAGTAAAATGATAATTTTTTTGTTTAATTTTCCTTTAAGGGGGTGTAGCAGGGGGTGTGTCCTATGCCTACATACATTTCTTAATAGGTGTCCCTCATTCCCATCTCAAAAAGATGGCAGGTATGAAATCCCCCTCATCTCCTGTTCCGTGGTGCATGTCTAATTTTCGGTCCGTTCTGGTGTGTTGGTAGCCCGTTCAAATGAATAGGCTGATCTCATGCCATGCATGATAATGCATGTGCATTATCGCCTGCAATGGGTAGCATAGATCTGCATGGGCTCCTAAAGTATAACTATCCAAACACTTACAAAGAAAAAGTTTTGGTTTTAGAGTGGAGAGGGATTAGATAGAACACTGGCTGTCAGGTATTTATTGCTGTCTCTGCCCTCGTTAGGGAGAATTGTCCTCTTGATTTATCCTGATAACCATTATCACCAAGAGTAAAAAAATTAAGAAAATCCCAAATTTTGGGTTGTCACTGGAATAGGAATAGAGGGGACATCTTCCAATGGGAACACTAGTTCCAGCGCTTTTGGGGGATTTCCTCACTTCCTGTTTTGGATATGGGAAAGGTAGTGAAGTCTCCCCAATGGGACACAGATGGAGAAAAAAAACCTAACCGATATATTTTGCCTTCAAGTTCATAGATTAACTTTAAACCTGATGGTGTCCTCCCACAATGAAGAGATCAGCTTTGGGTGGACTCAGATTGTGCCGGAGAGAGCCAACAATTGAGACGGACCTGAAGTAGAGTTGCCACCTCATCCCTTTAAAACCAAACACGTAATAATTACACAGGTTCTGTGGCTCACCAAGAGTAAAAAATTTAAGAAAATCACAAATTTTGGGTTGTCACTGGAATAGGAATAGAGGGGACATCTTCCAATGGGAACACTAGTTTCAGGGATTCCCTCACTTTTGGGGGATTTCCTCACTTCCTGTTTTGGCTATGGGACAAGTAGTGAAGTCTCCCCAATGGGACACAGATGGAGAAAAAAAACCTAACCGATATATTTTGCCTTCAAGATCATAGATTAACTTTAAACCTGATGGTGTCCTCCCACAATGAAGAGATCAGCTTTGGGCGGACTCGGCATAACACCAGAAAATACAAAGATTGTGACGGAGAGAGCCAACAATTTAGACGGACCTGAAGTAGAGTTGCCACCTCATCCCTTTAAAACCAAACACGTAATAATTACACAGGTTCCGTGGCTCACCAAGAGTAAAAAATTTAAGAAAATCACAAATTTTGGGTTGTCACTGGAATAGGAATAGAGGGGACATCTTCCAATGGGAACACTAGTTTCAGGGATTTCCTCACTTTTGGGGGATTTCCTCACTTCCTGTTTTGGCTATGGGACAAGTAGTGAAGTCTCCCCAATGGGACACAGATGGAGAAAAAAAACCTAACCGATATATTTTGCCTTCAAGATCATAGATTAACTTTAAACCTGATGGTGTCCTCCCACAATGAAGAGATCAGCTTTGGGCGGACTCGGCATAACACCAGAAAATACAAAGATTGTGACGGAGAGAGCCAACAATTTAGACGGACCTGAAGTAGAGTTGCCACCTCATCCCTTTAAAACTGAACACGTAATAATTACACAGGTTCTGTGGCTCACTAAGAGAAAAAAAAATTAAGAAAATACCAAATTTTGGGTTGTCACTGGAATAGGAATAGAGGGAACATCTTCCAATGGGAACACTAGTTCCAGGGATTCCCTCACTTTTGGGGGATTTCCTCCCTTCCTGTTTTGGCTATGGGACAGGAAGTCTCCCCAATGGGACACAGATGGAGAAAAAAAACCTAACCAATATATTTTGCCTTCAAGATCATAGATTAACTTTCAACTTGCTGGTATCGTCCTCCCACAATGAAGAGATCAGCTTTGGGTGGACTCGGCATAACACCAAAAAATACAAAGATTGTGCCGGAGAGAGCCAACAATTGAGACGGACCTGAAGTAGAGTTGTCACCTCATCCCTTTAAAATCAAACACATAATAATTACACAGGTTCTGTGGCTGATTAAGATGGTAATTATACACACTTGGTGCCTTATCTGAATTAAATTTGCCTCAGAACCCGTGTAATTCATGTGTGTTCGGGTTTAAAAGGGATGAGGTGGCAACCCTAACGTGAAGCCCTGTGGCATTGATAGAGAAGGGATAACGGGAAGCTATACAGACCTTCCGTTCACCTTCAACTGACAGATTCATACTCAACTAATGGCTCATTATAAAAGTGATCAATAGATATCTAACAGCTACTCCGAGGCCTGTAAATGTTCTCCCAGTCAGACGAGCCATCGACACACATATAAAACCGCCGCTTTACAGCCTCCTTATAATGATATCAGGAGAGACTGGAGAGCCAGCATGGAGGAATCTCGTGAGCTCAGTGAGAAGGAATGTTGTGTATGTGCGCCAAAGTATTCTTAGTGAAAGCAGGTGGAGACCGAGTCTGCAGAATGTTCGATAACACAAGAAACAGCAACAGATGACATAATAATAGGCTGCATATCTACAGTGTGGTGCTCAACATCAGCAAAGTGCACCTGTCATTTTTTTTTTTTTAACGTTCACAACACTGCAAAGGAAAAAAAAATGACAGACCGGCACCGACTCTACTTTAAATTTTTAATATTCATCAGAGTCACAGCTGTTCTTTTAGGGGCTAATTTACACCTGTGCACCTGTTAACGCCGCTTTTTTGTTTCATTGATGCGTGTTGCTTTAAGGCAGGCCATTTACTTTGAATGGGTCCATAGGCTTAGGATGTGATAAAGTACTCTTTGAGTCAGTAATATCCAAACTGCGCCCCCCGGCCAAATGTGGCCCTTAACTAGCTTTTATCCGGCCCTTGGGGCACTGTTCCTCCCACTGACACCATTGATGAGGCCCAGTCCTTTCCACTGATACCAACAGTGGGGCACTTCCTCCCAGTGATGGGTCACTATTCCTCCCACAGATACCAACAATAGGACACTATTCCTCCCACTGATATAAATGATTGGGAACTATTCCTCCCACTAATACCAATGATGAGGCACTATTCCTCCCACTAATACCAATGATAGGGCACTGTTCCTCCCAAAATTAAAATGATTGGGCACTTTTCCTCCCACTGATACCAATGATGGGGCACTATTCCTCCCATTAATACCAATGATGGGGCACTATTCCTCCCACTAATACCAATGATGAGGCACTATTCCTCCCACTAATACCAATGATGGGGCACTATTCCTCCCAAAATTAAAATGATTGGGCACTATTCCTCCCATTAATACCAATGATGGGGCACTATCACTCCCATTAATACCAATGATAGGACACTATTCCTCCCATTATTACCAATGATGGGGCACTACCCCCCCCTCTAATACCAAGGAAGAGACACGCTTCTTTGCACTAATACCAATGATGATGCACTATTCCCCCCAATAATACCAATGATGAGACACTATTCTTCCCACTAATAGCAATGAAGGCCAACTATTCCTCCCACTAATACCAATGATGCAACACTATTCCCCCCACTCATGCCAATGATGGGGCACTATTACCCCCACTAATATGAATGATGAGGCACTATTCTTCCCACTAATACCAATGATGGGGCACTATTCCTCCCATTAATGCCAATGATGGGGCACTATTCCTCCCATTAATACCAATGATGGGGCACTATTACCCCCACTAATATCAATGATGAGGCACTATTCCCCCCACTAAAACCAATAATGAAACACTATTCTTCCCACTAATACCAATGATGTGACACTATTCCCCCCACTCATGCCAATGATGGGGCACTATTACCCCCACTAATATCAATGATGAGGCACTATTCTTGCCACTAATACCAATGATGGGGCACTATTCCTCCCATTAATACCAATGATGGGGCACTATTACCCCCACTAATATCAATGATGAGGCAATATTGCCCCCACTAATACCAATAATGAAACAATATTCTTCCCACTAATACCAATGATGGGGAACTATTCCTCCCACTAATACCAATGATTAGGCATTATTCTTCCCACTAATACCAATGTTGGAACACAATTCATTCTCCTACTGGCAGGCGCTATGTCATTTTTTTTACGCCCACTGACTACCAAGCATTGGACATTGTCTACTCCCCACTGGCCACAGTCCAGCCCCTTTAAAGTCTGGAGGACAGTAAACTGGCCATTTGTTTACAGAGTTTGGAGACCCTTGTTATATGTATTAGTAATGCAGGGTAGTGGCACAGCAGTGCCTGGTGTAGCTTCCCAAATTGCTTCTCATGGGTAGGGACTGATGTAGATTGTAAACTCTTCAAGGGGAGGGATTGATGTAATTTGTAGGCTCCTCAAGGGCGGGGATTGATGTAGCTTACGTTCTCCTCAAGGGCGGGGACTGATGTAGATTGTAAGCTAATCAAGGGCGGGGACTGATGTACAGTAGATTGTAAGCTCCTCAAGGGGAGGGATTGCTGTAGCTTGTAAGCTCCTCAAGGGCGGGGATTGATGTAGCTTATATGCTCCTCAAGGGCGGGGACTGATGTAAATTGTAAGCTCCTCAAGGGGAGGGATTGATGTAGCTTGTAAGCTCCTCAAGGGTGGGGATTGATGGAGCTTATATTCTCCTCAAGGGCGGGGACTGACGTAGATTGTAAGCTCCTCAAGGGGAGGGATTGATGTAGTTGTATGCTGCTCAAGGGTGGGGATTGATGTAGCTTATATGCTCCTCAAGGGCAGGGACTGATGTAAATTGTAAGCTCCTCAAGGGGAGGGATTGATGTAATTTGTAGGCTCCTCAAGGGCGGGGATTGATGTAGCTTACATTCTCCTCAAGGGCGGGGACTGATGTAGATTGTAAGCTCCTCAAGGGCGGGGACTGATGTATAGTAGATTGTAAGCTCCTCAAGGGGAGGGATTGCTGTAGCTTGTAAGCTCCCCAAGGGCGGGGATTGATGTAGCTTATATGCTCCTCAAGGGCGGGGACTGATGTAAATTGTAAGCTCCTCAAGGGGAGGGATTGATGTAGCTTGTAAGCTCCTCAAGGGTGGGGATTGATGGAGCTTATATTCTCCTCAAGGGCGGGGACTGACATAGATTGTAAGCTCCTCAAGGGGAGGGATTGATGTACTTGTATGCTGCTCAAGGGTGGGGATTGATGTAACTTATATGCTCCTCAAGGGCAGGGACTGATGTAAATTGTAAGCTCCTCAAGGGGAGGGATTGATGTAGCTTGTAAGCTCATCAAGGGTGGGGATTGATGTAGCTTGTAAGTTCCTCAAGGGTGGGGATTGATGTAGCTCATATGCTCCTCAAGGGCGGGGACTAATGTAGATTGTAAGCTCCTCAAGGGGAGGGATTGATGTAGCTTGTAAGCTCCACAAGGGTGGGGATTAATGTAGCTTATATGCTCCTCAAGGGCGGGGACTGATGTAGATTGTAAGCTCCTCAAGGGGAGGGATTAATGTAGCTTGTAAGCTCCTCAAGGGTGGGGACTGATGTAGATTGTAAATTCCTCAAGGATAGGGGCTGATGTAGATTGTAAGCTCCCCAAGGGCGGGGAGTGATGTAAATGTAAAGCGCTGTGTAAATTGTCTGCACTATATAAATACCTTTAATAATAACTCTGTCCTCTAACTGAAAACCTCTTCTTGTGTTTGGTATATGAGATTTTAGTTACATCTGCTACATGATGAAGAATAAAAAAACGCTTGGTTATTTCACTGCTAAAAAAACAAGGTAAAACCAGCCTTTACTCTGGCTATTATTTCCCGGAATCCTTCTCCAGGAACCAAGCGTGTCCCCATTGGCCACGCGGCGAGAAGAAGCCCGCTTCTGTTCTGGCCGAGATAAAAGCAGCGCAGAAAATGCACTTCCCCAGAGACACCTCCGCCCTGTTTAATTCACTCTCTCCCATCTGCAATTTGCTGAGTGGATTTAATATCTCTGCGCCCCCCTGGCACGGAAGTTGATGAAAGATAAACACAGCGCGCCGAGGACATAAAGAACCAGGCTGGAGCGGCTGCTGGTTTTCTAATCACAATGATTTGTATCACACTGTACCCAATCAAGCTAAGTGCTGACGAAGAGTCGCACAGAATGGCAGATCACTGGTGTCTGACTGAGCGCAGGAAACCAGAGAGGGCGGGGGCTTCGTTCACAACATGCTCTACGCAACACCCTTCGTTCAGTTATATTTTTGAAGGTTGCAGCCTGAATCTCTTAGGGTCCATTCTTATCTTTGCAATGTGGTAATGCATGAATGAACACATGCGTTACCCCTACACGCTGCGTCATGGCAGCCCGACACGCATGTGGCAACACACCATTAGGTGTGGCACCTGAACGTATAGTTTTCAGGCGTTTTTTCGGGAGTTTTTGCAGCGTTTTTGTACAGGTCAAAAGGGTCACCAGTGTAAAAAGCAGGAAAACGACTGTAACCTGCCTAAAAAGAAGCTCATGGACTTTTTTTTGAGCTTCAGGCGTTTCGCTTCAGGCGACAGAACGCTCTGATGTGAACAGGGGCCATTTAACTGAATGGGATTTTGGTTGTTGGGCTTTTGGAGATGAGCGTTTTCTGAGTGTTTTACGAGTTGAAAACGCTCAGGTGTGAATGGGCCCTTAAAAATTTGGTAAAAAAATCTGACTTTCAGGGGGTCTTTGGGTGCGTTGGCAGCCCGTTATTTTTAAAAGGAACAGCTAAACGCCCACGTGTTAACGTGTGACATAGCATGCGGTAATCCATTTACATTTTAGTGGTGTGTTCACGCGTGTTGCCTTGACACGGTGCATTGAAATAAATGGGATGCCAGCGCATTAAAACATCCTAAAAAATCGGACATGACACCAAACATTGCAATGCGATGTACTGCGGCGCACTGCTTGAATTTGTGGTAGCTTAGCGCGCCGGGGGACCATTTAAATGTACAAACATCTGTTTCCGTGTTTTTCGTCAATACATAGATGTAAATGGGCCCTTAACCGATTTCCGCCTGTGTAACACATGTGTGCGGCGGAAAAAAGGGTGGGCATTAACGCCCATATATATACGTCACTACTTACGAACAGGAGTTGGCCGAACCGTTTCCCAATCATGTGACAGCCGGTCACATGATCGCCGATCCTTCCCATCCCCTGGGTTCTAGAGAGGCCGGGGCTGATAACAAAAGGGGTTAAAGGGCAATTCTGGCCAATGGGACAAAGCCATCAGCAAACTTTACAGCTGTGCTAAAAGGTAGAAATATCTGTTTTGTTCTTGCCGACCAGCCGCCGTCATTATACTGCAGCAGGTTGGCTCTCCTGAGCGAAATCGCCGTAGGTGTACATCGAACGCTTTAAGAGCAATCGTGAGCGTGCGCGTGTGCCGCCGGAGCCGACGTGGGTGACCGGCGGCTGCGATGTCCGCCGGCCACCCGTGGTCGCTCCACAGAGAGCCAGAACGGGGATCTGTGTATGTAAACAAACAGATCCCCATTCTGACAGGGCAGTAGAGAGAGATCTGCAGTTCATAGTAATCAGGAACAGCAATCTCTCTCCTCCTCCAGTCAGTATACTCCACCCACAGTTGGAAACACCTCCCTAGGGAACACAGTTAACCCCTTGATCGCCTCCTAGTGTTAACCCCTTCCCTGCCAGTGACATTTATACAGTAATCAGTGGCTATTTTTAGCACTGATCGCTGTATAAATGTCACTGGTCCCCAAAAAAAAGTGTCAAAAGTGTCCGACCTGTCCACTGCAATGTTGCAGTCCTGCTAAAAATCACAGATCACCACCATTATGAGAAAAAAAAAAATAAACAATAAAAATACCATAAATTTATCCTCTATTTTGTAGACACTATAACTTTTGAGCAAACCAATCAATATACGCTTTTTGTGATTTTTTTAAAACCAAAAATATGTAGAAGAATACATATCGGCCTAAACTGAGGAAGAAATTAGTTTTTTTATATATTTTTTGGGGATGTTTATTATAGAAAAAAAAATATTTTTTTTTTTTCAAAATTGTCCCTCTTTTTTTGTTTATAGTGCAAAAAATAAAAACTGCAGAGGTGATCAAATACCACCAAAAGAAAGCTCTATTTGTGGGGGAAAAAAGGACATCAATTTTATTTGTGTACAGCCTCGCACGATCGCGCAATTGTCAGTTTAAGTAACGCAGTGCCGTATCTCAAAAAAAAAAATGGCCTGGTCATGAAGGGGGTAAAACCGTCTGGGGCTGAAGTGATTAAATAATATTTGTGCTGGTAAGGCTAGGTTTCCACTATTGCGACATGAAAGTTGAGCGATTTTGATGCGACTAGAAGCAATGCCTGCGTATTCTTGAGGATTATGGACCCCAAGTCTCATCAAAGTCGGACCCAAGTAGTGCAGGGAGTACCTTGAAGTCGCACAGATATGAACGGTACTCATTGTAAATCATGGAAGTACGACTTGTCATGCAACTTTGCAGTCCCAAATGGCAGGACAAGTTGCACAAGTGGAAACGGAGCCTTGTATGTAGGACAGCTATTGCTGAACCTCCTCCTGAAAATGCACATTTCCTGGCTGTCTCCAGCATTCCAGTAACAGACCACAGAGCAAGTAAGACTGAAGGTGGCACTCCTTATTTGCGTACTTGTTCCAGGTCAAGCGACTCAGCTATTGAATCCACAAGATCAGCATGAGAGCCAGGCAACAGGCATTTTGAAAAGGAATGGTCAGCAACAGCAGCCTATGCGTTTTTTAATTCCTCAGTACAGATCTTCTCTATAAAACCATTTTGGAGCTGGAACATGACGTGCTTTCACATCGTCACATGACCCTCGATTGCGCTCTGTGTCCATAAAATACGTTTCGCTCTTTTTTTTTTTTTTTTTTTTATAATTTTATTTCTGTGATTTGCTGAGCTGTTTCTTTCCTCATTATCTGACTGCAGCAGTTCTGGAGGAACAGGTTCCTGGCTGGATCAGTCCCACCCTGGGATGTCGGCTCCCCTGGACTTTTTCCAAGGTCACCGGCGGTGGGAGTAGACGACGGGCCAGATGCTGGCAGCCCGGGGCCTGACACCTGTGATGTGGATCAGCTGATCGCAATCACACAGGTGCTGCGGATCGTGTTCACTGGATGTACAATGGAAGGTCAGGCTCAGGAGCACCGCTGGTCATGTGACCCTGGAACAGCACGTTCTTAAAGACGCAGCATCCCTTTTTTGTTTGTTTTTTTTTAAATAAAATATACTGCACGCCAAACTGATCAGTATAATGTATATAAATCAGCTCAGTGCAGCAAAGGGGCTAAGTGGTTAGTGCTTCTGCCTAGCGGTACTAAGGTTGTCAGTTTGAATCCCAACCACAACATTACCTGCATGGAGTCCGCATGTTCCCCCTGTGCCTGTGTTGGTTTCCTTCCACACTCCAAAGACATGCTGAAAGGTTAACCACTTTAGCGCCAAGCCTTTTCTGGCACTTTTTGTTTATATGTAACAATCTGTATTTTTTGCTAGACACATGTGTGGGACGATCGCTGTTTGCGTGGGACCGCCGCCCGCGTTCGCCTTTGCCCGCATGCACGGTTATGCATGGGTATGAGGAGGACAGAGGGGTTTGGTATTGAGGAGGACAGAGGGGTTTTGGTTATGAGAGGGGCAGAGGAGTTTAGTTATAAGGAGGACAGGGGGACAGAAAGGTTTGTTTAGTAATGAGGAGGACAAAGGGACAAAGGGGTTTGGTTATAAGGAGGACAGGGGGGGTTAGGTTATGTGGTAGACAGAAGGGTTTGGTTTTGAGGAGGACAGAGGGGTTTGGTATTGAGGAGCACAGAGGGGTTTTGGTTATGAGAGGAGCAGAGGGGTTTGGTTATAAGGAGGACAGGGGGACACAAAGGTTTGTTTGGTAATGAGGAGGACAGAGGGACAAAGGGGTTTGGTTATAAGGAGGACAGAGAGGTAAGGTTATGAGGAAGACAGAGGGGTTTGGTTTTGAGAACAGAGGGGTTTGGTTTTGAGGAGGACAGAGGGGTTTTGTTTATGAGAGGAGCAGAGGGGTTTGGTTATAAGGAGGACAGGGGGACACAAAGGTTTGTTTGGTTATGAGGAGGAAGGAGGGACAAAGGGGATTGGTTATGAGGAGGACAGGGGGACAGAAAGGTTTGTTTGGTTATGAGGAGGACAGATGGACAGAGGGGTTTGGTTATAAGGAGGACAGAGGGGTAAGGTTATGAGGAAGACAAAGGGGCAGAGGGGTTTGGTTTTGAGGAGTTCAGAGGGGTTTTGGTTATGAGAGGGGCAGAGAGGTTTGGTTCTAAGGAGGGCAGGGGGTCACAAAGGTTTGTTTAGTTATGAGGAGGACAGAGGGACAAAGGGGTCTGGTTATAAGGAGGACAGAGGGGTTAGGTGAAGAGCAAGACAGAGGGACAGAGGAGCTTGGTTTTGTGGAGGACAGAGGGACAGAAAGGTTTGGTTTTGAGGAGGACGGAGGAACAGAGGGGCTTAGTTTTAAAAGGGACAGTCCCTCCACATATGGGACAGGTGTGATCTATGGGTGCAACTACAATCTCCGTAGCGATGAATGGAAGAGCCCAGCTCAGACATTGGTCTGTATGCATTGTAGGGGACGGTCACTGATGGAAAAGGTCAATGTATGCTATAGTAGTAGTAGTAGTAGTAGTAGTATCAGGAAAATACATTCATAAAGATTTGCGATTTTCTCCTCTCAGTCCCAATCTTGGGTTTATGCTATAATCCCTCCGTACCTGGACAGAAATCTCAGATAACTTCGTCTTTCGTATAATATGTGCAATACATGTAGGTATTCCTCTCTACATCCAGAATTTGTTGTTCCAATTCTTCACTTTTATACTCTTAGGCTTCCCGTTTAGTTAACAACCTTAAAAGCAGCAGCAACAGTCGGCAATTTGTCCATACCGTCACTCGCTGGCTAGAGAAAAACACAAAAACGCGCCACGCGCTCAATCGAGACGGAATGGGCTACGGAGACAGTTTGTTCCAGGCAGAATCATTATGCAGAGTGTGGTCCCCCATATATCCTTTTGTTTGTCATCTGCTGGGAAGAAATTATGCAAACTCCGATAGGCTTCACCGTCCTCAGATCGCGAGTCTGTGAAACATGAAATGAGGGCAGAGCACATAATGTTCTGTCTGGCTTACGGCAGAATTCGGGCGCTATTAAATCGGCGTGAATCTCTCATAATCAGCTATGCCCAGTTTTAATTAGGGCCCATTCAGAATACAGCATCCCGGTGTGTTGTGTTAACATGCATTTTTTTGTGCATTAACGTGTATTGTATCAAGGCAATCCACCAAAATGCGCTATTTTCGTCAATGCACCATACCGCTGTACAGTGTTTCTGTGCATTGTGGTGTGCTGCAAGACATATGCTTTGGCGCTGCACTGTCTTAGTGCAATGGAGTGGCATTTAAAAGTTAAGCGGGGAATGAAGGAGATCGACACTCCTGGAAGTGTCGGTTTCTCAGAAGATGATTTCTTTTGAATGGTTGTTGGTGCTGGAAGTGGTAGGGATTAGGTATAAACTCAGTAACTTTGCAGGTAGACCATTCCTGGCAATCTATTTTCCCTGACAGTGTCGCTTTAAAGATCACACCCTGACCTCCTTTTACACCCTGAGAACTGAAGTTTTACAAGGACAAGAAGTGCGTGAGAATCTTACCATTGAGGACACAGCAATAAAAATCTTTACTCAAACTTTAAACACATGCGCTTCACATTCCGCATACTTGTATCCTTGTTTATGGAGCAAATATTGATTTTACCGTCTATACGGGTGCTATTTATGGAACAGAATAAACAACTACCCTAAATACCTGACTCTGTTTTTGTAGGAGCCTTCAACCCTCCCCGCCACAGCAGCACTCAGACTGGGGGAGAGTCTAGCAGCACTAGGAACCAATCAGGCTCTGCTGCATGCTCATATGCCGACAGGAAACTTACTGACAGGAGGAGAGATGGTCCGGTGTCCATATACTCTTTGCCATGTAGTGTAGGTGTTATGGTCAGGTGTCCACAAACTCTTGGACATGTAGTGTAGTTGTGATGGTCAGGTGTCCATATACCCTTTGCCATGTAGTGTAGGTGTGATGGTCAGGTGTCCACAAACTCTTGCACACAGAGTGTAGGTGTGATGGTCAGGTGTCCACAAACTCTTGGACGTGTAGTGTAGGTATGATGGTTAGGTGTTTTTGTAGGGGCCTCCAACCCTCCTTTCCACAGCAGCACTCAGACTGGGGGACAGTCGAGCAGTACTAGGAACCAATCAGGCTCTGCTGCATGCTCATATGCCGACAGGAAACTTACTGACAGGAGAGAGAAGAGTGAGCAGCGCTGAAGACTTGTCACTGCATTGTTGCTTCTTCATTGTGCAATCAGCAGTTTGCAACTAAGGAGGTCACAGAAGTCTATTTCCTAACAGAGAAAGTGGTGTCACCCTCCTGTCTGGGCTATCTGGCAGAGGTGTATGAATAACAAAAAGCTGATGGACAAAATTGAAAACCTTTTGGCACATAAAGTAAATAACCAAGCGTTAGTGAACGACTATTACCTATAGGAGCCAGCTGGACATCTTATTCCAAAGGGGAAAAAAATGTGGATTTTGCTCCTCTTAGTGGCTACAACATTCTCCACTCTTATGGTAAGGATTTCCACAAGATTTTGGAGTGTCTGTGGGAATGTGTGATCATTTGTAAGGTCAGGTACTGAAGTTGAAAGAGAAGAACTGTCTCACAATACAAGTCACCCCAAAAGTGTTCAGTAGGGTTTAGGTGAGCACTCTGTGCAGGACACTCAAGTACCTCCACACCAAACTCATAAAACCATGTTTCATGGAGCTGGATTTGTGCACAGGGGCACAGTCATGCTGGGACAGGAAAGATTGGAATAGCACAATTGTCTAAAATGTATTTTCACTGGAAACTCCTGAACCCAATAATTTGGAATAAGCTTACTTTTGACCATGTAGTGTAGTTGTGATGGTCAGGTGTCCACAAACTCTTGGATGTGTAGTGTAGGTACTGTATGATGACTAGGTGTCCACATACTCTTGGACGCGTAGTGTAGGTGCGATGGTCAGGTGTCCACATAATCTTTGCTATGTAGTGTAGGTGTGATGGTCAGGTATCCACAAACTCTAATGCATGTAGTGTAGGTATGATGATCAGGTGTCCACAAACTCTTGGACATGTAGTGTAGTTGTGATGGTTAGGTGTCCATGTACTCTTTGCCATGTAATGTAGGTGTGATGGTCAGGTGTCCACAAACTCTAGGATGTGTAGTGTAGGTATGATGGTCAGGTGTCCACAACCTCTTGTACATGCAGTGTACATGTGATGGTCAGGTGTCCATATACTCTTTGCCATGTAGTGCAGGTATGATGGTCAGGTGTCCACATACTCTCTGCCACGTAGTGTAGGTATGATGATCAGGTGTCCACAAACTCTTGGAGGTGCAGTGTAGGTATGATGATCTGGTGTCCACAAACTCTTGGACATGCAGTGTAGGTATGATGATCTGGTGTCCACAAACTCTTGCACATGGAGTGTAGGTGTGATGGTCAAGTGTCCACAAACTCTAGAATGTGTAGTGTAGGTATGGTGGTCAGGTGTCCACAACCTCTTGTACATGCAGCATACGTGTGATGGCCAGGTGTCCACAAACTCTTGGACATGTAGTGTAGTTGTGATGGTCAGGTGTCCATATACCCTTTGCCATGTAGTGGAGGTATGATTGTCAGGTGTCCACATACTCTTTGCCATGTAGTGTAGGTATGATGATCAGGTGTCCACAAACTCTTGGAGGTGCAGTGTAGGTATGATGATCTGGTGTCCACAAAGTCTTGGACGTGCAGTGTAGGTATGATGATCTGGTGTCCACAAACTCTTACACAGGGAGTGTAGGTGTGATGGTCAAGTGTCCACAAACTCTAGGATGTGTAGTGTAGGTATGACGGTCAGGTGTCCACAACCTCTTGTACATGCAGTATACGTGTGATGGCCAGGTGTCCACAAACTCTTGGACATGTAGTGTAGTTGTGATGGTCAGGTGTTCATATACCCTTTGCCATGTAGTGTAGGTATGATGGTCAGGTGTCCACATACTCTATGCCATGTAGTGTAGGTATGATGATCAGGTGTCCACATACTCTTTGCCATGTAGTGTAGGTATGATGATCAGGTGTCCACAAACTCTTGGACGTGCAATGTATGTATGATGATCTGGTGTCCACAAACTCTTGGACGTGCAGTGTAGGTATGATGATCTGGTGTCCACAAACTCTTGCACAGGGAGTCTAGGTGTGATATTCAAGTGTCCACAAACTCTTGCACAGGGAGTGTAGGTGTGATATTCAAGTGTCCACAAACTCTAGAATGTGTAGTGTAGGTTTGCCTAGCATTCAGCCAGCACCTGGAGCTCTTCTGCTCTGAAACTTCTACTTACACCTGGGTCAGTGTCAGCCTGAGCGGTGGAAACACTTTCTTTGCTTGTCTGCATCTAAGTGTAGGTATGATGGTCAGGTTTTTACAAACTCTTGACCATGTATTGTAGATATGGTAGTCAGGTGTCTTCAACATATAACGTAAGACAGTTCACATATGTGGTCTAATCTGTTTGCCTCAAGTTCAGCTTTAACCTTTCACTTTAAAAGTGCCTCAACTTCTTTCCAAACATAACAAATCTCAGAGTTCAAAGCCGCACTGGAACTGGTGAACTTTTGCCCACTGCTTGAGCATCAAAAGACGTAGAATAGTGAGCCGTGTTCCAGAAATAGCTCTTGCGTTGCTGCGAGTTGTACTTGGGAAGAATTCAAATACACCAACTTTCTGCCACAGACACGGATTTCACATTACTTTTTACCATTCTTCCCATGAAGTAAGTAATAATGTATCTCTTCCCCATGGACAGAACCTTCCAGATATCCTCGCAGCCTGGCATTCAGATGTGCCTGTGTATGTGAAGCCTAGATGTCCAGACAAAGTTCAGAAGCGTCAGCAGCACGTGACAATTAACTTGACCATAACTCTAGAACTCACTTGAAAATGCAAATACATTTTAAAGATTACTAGAGTTTGGAATATCTGAAAAAAAAACATTATCTCTTTCACTCAAAAGGGAAATTTAAATTTAAATTAGATCTATAGGCAAAATGTTTTTTTCATATTGGATGGAGTAAGGGAGGGTCATAACCCGTCAGTTTTTTTTGCTATCTGTGTCCCACTGGGGTGGTTTACCTTCATGTCCTGTTCCATAGCCAAAAGAAGAAGTAAGAAGAAAACCCTGCAAGTTAAGGGACTCCATTGGGGCCCCGAAGTAACCAGAACTAGTGTTCCCATAGAAGGATTTGTCCTCCATTAGGCCTGGTTCACCCTGCCGCGACTTTGAATCCGACATCCCAGTGTGACTTCAGCATGACTGAGTGACAGTTGTAGCCTCCAGGTTTGTTTCTAAACAAATCTCAAATGATCAATGCGATTAGCTGCCATGGCGATCCCATGATTCAAAAACATGGTAATTGTTTTCCTGATCATTAGTTGAGATTTGTGGCATTAGGTGACTGTGCAGTCTTAAAGAGAAGCCCCCAAAAAAATAAAGTCAGCAGCTACAAATACTGTAGCTGCTGACTTTTAATATAAGGACACTTACCTGCCCCTGGATCCAGTGATGTCCTTACCCGAGCTGATTCTTCAATTGACTTTGGGTACAGGCACCGGTATCTTCACTAAGGGAAACCAGCAGTGAAACCTTGAGGCTTCACAGCTGGACTCCAACTGCGCATGCTTGAGTCCTGCTGCCCCTTCTGATTACTCCTACAGTCTTCTGGGACCAGTGATGTGTCCCAGAAAGCTGCTGGGGAAAAAAGAGGGGGGGGCGAACTTCCTCTCAGATCACCACAGCGATTTGACTGGAAGTGGGGGATCGGGTACCTGTCAAAATTGGGTACCTGCTCCCTCACAAAAACTAAATAATGTGCCAAATGTAAAGGAAGAGGGAAAGGAGGAGGAGAAAGAGCAGAACTTCTCCTTTTGGGTGAAGTTCTGCTTTAAGCCGGCCATAGATGCCTTGAAATTCAACCGGTTCAGCAGGAACCAGCTAATTTCGATCAATCTATCGATTAATATAAAGTACAACCAGCCTGTCTGTTTTTTTTTCATGCGATTACTGCTGACAGTTATTGCCTTCAGTAGTGGTCCTTGTCTTCTGATGGCTGGGACACCTCCTGCTGTCAGAATACAATAGCACAGCAGCAGGGATTCCTCCATCAACACTGATTGTGTTGATGGGGGAATTAGGCAATTTTCTTTCTATCAACCAGCCATAGAACTAAGAACACACACAGGTCCACAGCTTACAGGAGGAGATGGGGGAAACACCAGGAGAACCCCACGAGTGATGGTGTTCAACCAAAGTCCACAGCTTGGTAAGCTGCACTGGAGTAGGAGATGTACACTCACTGGAGGTGGAAGACTGGAAACCTTTGTTCAGGGAGAGGGGTAGGGGCAAAAACATCAAACTAGTCCTTACATGGTAGGGACAGATTTTTGTGGGCTAAAGCGTACCATACAAAGTATTTACGCATACCATACAAAGTTACATAGTGCTGCATATATTGGTGGCTAGGAAGGCTAGGAGCTGCACACAAGGAAGACTTGCCCCAGCCAGACACTCTATTTGTAGGCTCGAATAGGGAGCAGGAATCTATATAATGCCCAGCATGTGTCATTAAAGCGGAGCTCCTCCCAAAAGTGGAAGCTCTGCTTGTTCGCCCCCCTTCCCCTCCACTGCCATATTTGGCACTTTTTTGGGGGTGGGGTGGGGGGGTGGGGGGGCTGGTACCTGGTTTTGAAAGGGGCCCACTCCCAGTTCAGGGTAAGATCGGTGATCTACGAAATTTCCACCCCCCTCTACCTTCCCACCACTACCTTCTGGGACACACAGAGGTCCCAGAAGATGGTGGGACCATTCAGAAAGTGCAGCACGACTCGCGCATGCTCAGCAAAAAAACTAGAACTCCTCTTTACCCGCGGGTCCTTCTCTGATCGATGATTGAATGATTATATATTCCTTACTCAGGGCCATCAGCCCAACATATCTTAGAAGAACTGTCCCACAGGACAAATGCCTCCATGCTCAGGGGATACATTTTAAATTTGTTCATTTCTAATTACTAGTTCAGTCACAAGGGTCCTCGTGAATAAAAAGTGAAGAACACTTATCCCTGCCAATCAGTCAATCAGATTCTCTGTTCCATGCTTCCAGAGCTTTATGGGAGAGTGAAAGGAAGAAGCTTTCGGGCAACGAGACCTGTTCTTCCTTCAGACACGTCTATTCATGATCCCGCTGCCTCTCAGTAACATTTAAAAAGCAAAAGCATTGAGTTGTGTAATTGGAAGGAGAATTTCAGTGCTAACAAGGTAGACAACCCTTCCCCTCCCTGCAACGAACTGTCACATATCATTACAGGCAACCTCCTCTGCTCTCTATATTAGACATTTGGCTTGTTGCCCTGCTGTCGGCAAGCAAAGCAAAGAGACAGTTTCAAAGGGAGAAGCAGCCATCAGATGCAGTCACTCAAACTAATGAAGCCCAATTGCCTCAAGACATTTCCTTAAAGTGTATGGGTCATTTCCATGTACTTAAAGTGACTCTGTCATGAGAAATGTATGGAAGCCACCACTTCTGACCTCCTGTTTTGGAACAATTCCCAGGTTGTCATGTCCATGCTTTGGCTTCCATGCTTTTGACGTCTCTGGCCCAGAACAAGTATAGAGATAAAGAATTCTGACACTCATTTGCAGTATTTTCATTCCAGGTCTATGGCTTAAAGGTATTGATGCCAGACCAGACATAACCAGGCAACCAGCATTTCCAGAAGAAGGCCAGCAACGGCAGCCCCTTTACTTTTCTGAGGACAGAATCACTTTAAGGATATGTACACAGGACTTAAAGCACCCTAGCGGGGACACACTGGAACTGCACTTGCCAATGCCTAAACCATAGGCACGAACTGTGGTAAAGTGAAATCAGCAATAAGGAAGGACTCCAAACTCAGAAGCAAGCGGTACATTTGCACAGTTAATTCCTTGTAATCTGTGGCCATACTTCTTACACTGCTGACATTAAGCACTTCGGACACTCTTCTATCAGGGAACACCTCTTGCTTCTGGTGTGCAGCATTTCCAAGCAGGTATCTACCAGTCTCCCCCAACTTAGCCATCACCTCACCCCCAGTAACAATGTTCTGTATGTGGCTATTGAGCACAGAAAGCACACTTTTACATAACTCCATGCTTGTTCTTCTCCTGGGGCCCCCTCTAGGTCTCTCTCCGTGACTTCCAGGCTAGGTCCCTAGGTACTCCGTGCTGCGAGGATAGTCCCAGTATGTGGGGACCCAGCCACTAGTGAAGGGGCCAGGAATAACACCCTTCATTACCAGAGTAACTGTCAAATTTGCCATGTCACCCATTTCCTGGCTGGTAGGTTGCTTTAGCAAGTGACACACATAGTGTAGTCATTAGGCAATATAGCCTCCTCTGGACAGCATTCTGCTCATAAGACCTCTGTATTGTATCTTCTCTAACTTTAGTCCCCTTGTTGTAAGCTCTGTTCTTTTGATATGCCATGCATGCACCCCTTGAGAGACTTCGGATCAGTTTTGATGAACAGATCTTTTACTAAGCTAGTTGCAAGTAACAGGTAAAAGTTCTCAAAAGACATCTTCCTTAAACTTTCCTATACAAAGCTTTCTAGTGCCCCCAAGTTGCCGTACTTCAGGCAAATGGCTATATCCATAGAGTCCATAATAGGTAGTAATCCACAAAAGTGAGCAAGCAATCCCTTAAAGTCCATGGTTTGGTAATATTCCACAAAAAAGGCAGTGGCGTTGATTTATTAAAGGCAAATAGACTATTCACTTTGCAAGTGTAGTTGCACTTTGTAATGGAATTTACCCCAGAGCTTTGTAAATATGAATACCCAATCATGTGGAAGGGAAAAAAAACAAACAAACATTTTTGCTTGCATATGATTGGATGATGGAAGCAGAGTTTTACCTCATTCACCAAGTCCTGGTGAAAATTCCCTTGCAAAGTGGAACTTCACTTGCAATGTCAACAGCCTATTTGGCCTTACTAATTCAACCCCAGAAAGACCATGACTGGAAGCTATACGTCCATAGATATCCATGGGTTTCAGTCCCCACTGGGAACCCCAACGAGGTTCCAACCCCCCTACCCCCAAGGGTGTGGTCTACTCCGACAGAGAAACTACTAAATTTTGGGCGACATTCCCTGGACCAATCTTTCAGGGCACTAATGAGTCCTTATTTATATGGCATGACCTGCAGGGGGCAGTAACCTTCTGAAAAGAGTGGGAAAACCTGGCCAGAAGCGTTAACCCCTCATTCTCAGACACCACCAGCTCAGCAGGTCAACTTGAGGACACAGTGCAACATTTAGGCATCTTAACAATTTGCAACATGGTTGACCCAGTTAACTTGAGGGCATGAACACAGCAAAAGAAAACTGTTAACCTTTTAGAACCCTTTTGGAAGCACCTGCTTTCAGGTATAAAGTAAAGAGCACCTGGTACAAATGGTCAGAAAGGTTGGTATGAATTGTTCATAGAGTACAATACAACTGACACACTTTGGGGGGGGACCTCCCCGTTCTCTAGGGCTTAAGTGTAAGGTTTGTAATGAACCCCCATCAAGATTTATTTAAAATGCCAACTTTAAGGCTGAAATAAGTGGCTGTAGCAGGGTATCAATATCAACATGGGAATGAAGGTGGCTGGCAGGTTGACTAGAGACACTTTAAGTCGGCCATGTTGTGGCTATAACCCATGTTTGTAAGAAAGAAGCCAATGAATTGTCTGGAGGCTACAGACATATTTTTAGTACACGTTATACCTCCTGCTACAGTGACGTCACAAGTTCCCAAAGTATCTCATCTTCATTCATCCAAGTATCTCAGCCACAGCAACAACATTTTATCTGCAATTTTTGTAAAAATTGAAAAAAAAATAAAAATAAATTAGATAAGGCCTCCTACAGGGATGTTTTTTTTAGGTATAACTAAGCACTTTAACATCAATAGAGCAAAATAAAGGAAAGAAAATATATCTTTAAGTTAATTCTTAAGCACAGGTCCTCTTTAATCTTCTGTATTTATGCCATTTTTTCCCTTGATGGTTTCTGGTTGTATTTCCCAACATTTGTAAACTGATTTTACCTTTTGCACAACCTGGATTGGCATGACCGGCTGTTATTTCCCGACACTCAGTATGTCTCACCCTGAACCCAGACCGATTGCCAGGACACACCGCAAAACCTGTGCCGATCAATAGAACCTGATTTGAATCCCTAATAATTAGTGTGACCTGTTCAGCACTCAGCTGATCCATGTGACCGCCTCCGAATCTTCGCCGATCAATCTACCTGCTCCAAACCCTTGCTTATCAGTGTGACCTGCTCCGAATCCCCACTGATCAGTATAACCCACTTGAAATGTTGCCGATCCATGTGACACACTCCATATTCCTACCAATCAGCATGACCTGCTACGAACCCTTGCAGATCAGCATAACCCAAACCCCCACTGTTCAAAATGACCTGCTCCGAACCCTTGCTGCTCAGTGTGACCCAACCAAAACCCCTACCGGTCACTGTGACCCGCTTGAACCATTGCTGATCAGTGTGACATACCCTATACCCCTGACAATTAGCATGACCTGCTCTCAACCCTTGCTGCTCAGTGTAATCCAACTCAAATCCCCACCATTCAATGTGACCTGCTTCGAAAATTTGCTGCTCAGTGTGACCCAAACCTTGATCAATCAGTGTGACCAATGAGCTCTTTCTTATCAGTTTGACCCATTCCAAACCCCTGCCAATCACTGTGTCCTACTCTGAATCCCTGTTTTGCAGTGTGACCCAACCCACGCCTGGACCAATCAATGTGACCTGCTCCGAACCCTTGCAGCTCAACGTGACCCGACTCAAACCCCGATCAATCAGTGTGACCAATGAACCCTTGCTTATCAGTTTGACCCACCTGAACCCCTGGCAATCAGTGTGAACTCCCCCGAACCCTTGCTTCCCAGTGTGACCCAACCCAAGCCCCAACCAATTAATGTGATTTGCTCCGAAGCCTTGATGACCAGTGTCACCCACCTTGAACCCCACCAATCAGTGTGACCCAACCCAAGCCCCAACCAATTAATGTGCCTTGCTCTGAAGCCTTGATGACCAGTGTCACCCACCTTGAACCACACCAATCAGTGTGACCCAACCCAAACCCCCACCAATTAGTTTGACCTTCTGCAAACACCTGCCAATCAGCATTACCTGCTCCGCATATTGCCTGTCATGTTCATCCAATGGCTTCAGTATTTTCAGAGTCACTTACCCCCACCATTCAGTGTGACCAGTGAACCCTTGCTTATTAGTTTGACCCACCCTGAACCCCTGACAATCAGTGTGACCTGCCCTGTATCCTTGCTGCCCAGTGTGACCCAACCCAAACCCCGGCCAATCAATGTGACTTGCTCCAAACCCCTGGTGACCAGTATGACCCATCCTGAACCCCCACCAATCAGCATGACACACTCTAAACCCCTGGCAGTCAGCATGGTCTCCTCTGAACCCTTGCTGATCAGTGTGATTCACCCCCAACCTCAACCAATCAGTTTGACCTGCTGCAAACCTCCGCCAATCAGCATGACCCGCTCTGCTTTTTGCCTGTCACGTTGATCCAAAGGCTTTAGTGTTTTTAGAGTCACTGTCCTGATGTAATTATACAGATTGGGAGCTCTGACTCTTGCTGCCAGGTCAAAGTATTGAGACCTCAGTTCAGTACGACAGGCAGGCAATTAGCATTTCCAGGAGGTGGTCAGCAAGTCAGAAGGTGGTCAGCAATGGTAGCCTCACTATTGCTTTCAGCTTGAAGTTCTCAACTTTACAGTAGTATTTTAGATTATACTAAATAGCATAATCTACACTCTATCAGGGATATTAAGCTCACTAGCGCTAATTAACCAAACAGTTGGAGTCCTGACTAGGAGGCACCTGCCAATCAGCAGAAAGTGAACAACTGTACCAGCTCTCTTTTCTCTCTGAAAGTGGAGGCCCCCTTTAAGTATTTTTTAGGATTGGATGCATTTTGCTTCCAGATCATCTGGAGTCGCACTACAGCGCAGTCCAGAATCCCTCCTTGAAATAAACCTGCGAAAGTTTGCTCCTCGTCCAGAAAAATATATAGTATTTTTAGACGGAACACTCCCCCACGTTGGACGAGTCGCAATGTCTCCCTCATGAAATCTGCGGAATGCTGTCTGTCACACAGCCCACGCCTCCGTCACACACACAACGAGTAAATGTGACTCTGGGAATTTTTACACACTTGCGGCATGTGACACCCTACACTACTACCAGTTAACAATTCACAGACTGCTTTACAATCTCAAAGTGGACCGTTCAGTATCTTCATCCACATGAATAAATTCTTGACATATCACAATATATAGCAACAATACAACGGGGGGGGGGGGGGCTGATTTATTAAAAGTGGAGAATGCAAAATCTGGGGCAGTTTTGCATTGAAACCAATTAGCTTCCAGGTTTTATTGTGAAAGCTTAATTGAACGAGCTAAAGTTAGGCGCTGATTGGCTACCATGCACAGTTGCACCAGATTTTGCACTCTCCAGTTTTAGTAAATCAACCCCAACATTTGTGTAATATTTGTGTCACATCAATGAAAAGCTATCCTTCAGTCCAGTGACTTTGCCTAGGCTAAGAGGATGTCGTTAGTCTGCTGCAGGTAGGAGAAAGCATTTCCTCAGTCTCTCGTCCCCCAGTGATCAGACTGCACCATTGCAACTGTAGCGAATCTCTACCGCAAGGTCTCTCAACCAGGGTTCTATGGAACTCAAGGGTTCCTCAAGGAGGTTGCTAGAGGTTCCTTGAGCAATTCCTGCCTGCCAGATAAGCTCTCACGGACACCATTGATCTTTTTTAGATATCTGTAAGGGGGTAATTCTTCACAATGACCAAAGTATAATGCCGCGTACACACGACCGGACTTTACGGCATACTTGGTCCGGCGGACAATTCGATCGTGTGTGGGCTCCAGCGGACTTTTTTTCCCCAAAAGTTTGATGGACCTAGAAATGAAACATGTTTCAAATCTTTCCGACGGATTCGAGTCCGGTCGAAAAGTCCGCTCGTCTGTATGCTAGTCTGACGAACAAAAACAGAAGCTAGGGCAGCTATTGGCTACTGGCTATGAACTTCCTTGTTTTAGTCCGGTCGTACGTCATCACGTACGAATTCGTCGGACTGTGGTTGATCGTGTGTAGGCAAGTCCGTTCATTCAGAAAGTCCGTCGTAAAGTCAGTTGAAAAGTCCGCCGGACAAAGTCTGCTGTAAAGTCCGCTCGTGTGTACGCGGCATAAGGAATATTCTCTCCACTGACTATCACACTAATGTATCATGATTTGCAGATATAGGAATTTTTAGCAGGGGTTCCCTAAGAGTGGAAAGTTATTTCAAGGGTTCCTCTGTGTTGAAAAGGTTGGGAAAGGTTGCTCTACCTTATCAATATAAAACCGCCCTTGAGCTCCAGTCAATTGATTAAGCTGAGATGATGTGATCAGTTTGCTGTGGGCAGGAGGAAACTTTCCTCTTCAGTCTTTCTTTCCTCAATGATCAGGGAGCAAATTTCTCCACCTCATCATTAACTACTTGGCGCCCGCGCTATAGCTGAAAGATGGCCTTGATTGCAGGGAGGGCGTCCCTGAACGTCCTCCCGAGCAAGCGCAGTGTGCACGACCCTGTGGGTTGTGCGCGGCGCGCTCTGTGGTCACAGAGTCTATGAGACTCGGCTGATCACAGATCAGAGTAAGGGGTCGATCCAGGCTCCTTACCGCGTGATCAGCTGTCAGCCAATGATGACTGATTACGTGATGTAAACAGAAGCTCGGTAATCAGTATTTTTTTTTTCCTCATGCTATCAGCATGAGGGGGAAAAAAAGCAGATCACCGGCTTCTGTCAGAGGGACATCAGTCCCTCACTCAGAAAGCTGCGGCTGTGCCCACCAATGTCACCTACCAGTACCCACTGTGCCACCTACCAGTGCCACCTACAAGTACCCACAGTGCCACCTACCAGTGCCACCTACAAGTACCCACAGTGCCACCTACCAGTGCCCACAGTGCCACCTACCAGTGCCACCTACCAGTGCCCACAGTGCCACCTACCAGTGTCCACAGTGCCACCCATCAATGCCCACCAGTGCTTCCAATTAATGCCCATCATTGTCTAATAATCAGTGCCACAGATCAATGCTGCCTATCAGTGTCACCTACCAGTGCCTACCAGCGCCCATCAGTGCCGCTTATCAGTGCCCTTCAGTGCCACCCATCAGTGCCAACCATCAATGCTCATCAGTGCCAACCATCAGTGCCACCTCTCAGTGCCAAATATCAGTGACGCCTCATCAGTGCTTATCAGTGCCACCTATCAGTGCCCATTAGTGCCGGCTTATCAGTGCCTATCACTGCCCATCATTGCCGCCTATCAGTGCCGCCTTATCAGTGCCCATCAGCGCAGCCTCATTAGCGCACATCGGTGAGGGAGAAAAATTACCTGTTTTCAAAATTTTTTAACAAGCTATGAAACAGTTTTGTTTTTTGTTTTTTTTTCTAAATTTCGGTCCCTTTTTGTTTTATTTATCAAAAAATAAAAAAACCAGCTGCAATTAAATACCACCAAAAGAAAACTCGATCTGTGTGAAATAAATGATAAAAATTTCATTTGGGTACAGTGTTGTATGACCGCACAGTTGTCATTCAAAGAGTGACAGCGCTGAAAGCTGAAAATTGGTCTGGGCAGGATGGGGGTTTAAGTGCCTCGTAAGCAAGTGGTTAAACAGCCATCTTTCTGCTCCAATCCATTGACTTTGATTAAAGTAGCGCTATAGGCAAAACTTTTTTTTTACAATTTTGGATAGAGCAGGGGAGAGTTATAACCCCTGTCAGATTTTTTTTTTATTTTTTGTTCGCCATCTGTGTCCCATTGTGGAGATTTCCCTTCACTTGCTGTCCCATAGCCAAACAGGAAGTGAGAGGAAACCCTGCAAATCCCCAAAGGTATTACTTGGGGACCCCCAGGTCACCAGAATTACTGTCCTCATTGGAAAATTTCCCCTTCATTAATTTTCTTGGGAGAACCCAAAATTTAGGATTCTCCTTAACTTTCACTTTTAATGATAATGGTAAGCAGGACAAATAGAGAGGGACAATCTCCTTAACAGGGGGGGGGGGGGGGGGGCACAGACAGTGATAAAAACCGACAAGCATTCTAATCCCTCTGCACTCTATCCAACGCTAAAAAAAAAAAATGTTTTAGCTTTAGACTATACTATAACACCTTGCTGACCAGCCGCTGTCTTTATACGGCAGGAGGTTGGCTCCCCTGAACGAATCGCCATTGCTGTACGGCAGGCGCTTTAAAGGGCTATAGGGGGGCGCGCGCACGACTCCGGTGCCTATGCATGTGGCCGTGGCTGCGATGTCCGGCGGCGACCCGCGATCGCTCCTTTAGAGAGCCGAAACGCAGATCTGTCAAAGTAAACAGACAGATCCCCGTTCTGTCAGGGAAGTAGAGAGAGATCTGCTGTTCCTAGTGATCAGGAACAGCAGTCTCTCTCTTCTCCCAGTCAGTCCGTCCCCCTGACAGTTAGAATCACTCCCTGGGGAACGCATTTAACCCCTTGATCGGCTCCCTAGTGTTAACCCCTTCCCTGCCAGTGACATTTATACAGTAATCTGTGGCTATTTTTAGCTCTGATCACTGTAATAAGGTCACTGGTCCCAAAAAAGTGTCCGATCTGTCCGCCGCAATGTCCGGCAAAAAAATCGCAGATCACCACCATTACTATGATAGCTATGGGCGCTGTCTAGGAGATATTTACTATATACGCCACCACCGACGTCATTGGCGTATGTGCTCTGAAGGAACAGCTACCCGTGCCGTTTCTTCTGAGCCCTGTGCGGTGACCGGTAGCTCTGGATGAGCTGAGTGACATCATTCCGGCTCTGGTAGTCACAACACCGGAGCCCGCAAACCCGGAAGAAACATCGGGGAAGATGTCAGCCGTCTCAGCGGTGTGCAGGCGCTGCTGCGGGGGCTTGAATTCTAAGTTATGCGATGCGAACTAGCTCATTATGCCTTTGTCTTACAGTTTTTTTTTTCTTTTATTGGGTTTATAACCTCTTCAAAGCAAATTTCACCTAAGCAGCTCGAAATGGAGATTTTTCTGTTCCACAAAATTTCACCAATAGCAAAGTCTGTAAATTTGTCGAAACCACTGTGATCATCCCTATCAGACAAGTAATAAAAAACTGCACATGAATATTTTATAGGATACTATTAGCAGCCAAGGAGATCCAGGCTCTATTTTCAGGTATAGCAGGTTATCTTAAAGTGGTAGTAAACTTTCATATTTAAATTTTTCTTTTTTTAAAAAAAAGCTTATCTGTAGGTAAAATGGATATCTCCTAAGCATGCACCGTTTAGGAGATATTTTAGCGAGCAGCAGTCGGTGACGTCACTGGTGCATGCGCTCTGAAGGAATGGCATACACGTGCACACGCAGGAGTGGCATCATCGCGGCTCGGCCAATCCAGCAACCGCAGCCCGCAAACCCATTAGGAAGACCGGGTGAAGATAACAGGCTCTTCAGCGGTGACAGCGGACTGATGGAGGGCTTCGGTTTAAAGGGGTTGTAAAGGTACTTTTTTTTTAAATGTCAATAAGTGCCCCCATGGAATGCGGTTCTCCATGGGGGCACTCGAAGTAGAGGAGGAGTCAGGAGAGCTGCCAGGGGACGCCAGAAAAGGGGGATCGGGGCCGCTCTGTGCAAAACCCTTGCGCAGAGCAGGTAATTATAGGCACGTTTGTTATTTTTTTTAAAATGAGCCTTTACAAACACTTTTTTGCAAGGAATGCATTAAAGGGGTTGTAAACCCTCGTGTTTTTTCACCTTAATGCATCAAGTGCATTAAGGTGAAAAAACACCTGGCAGTCACCGGCCCCCCAGCCCCCCGCCGTTTTACTTACCTGAGCACTGGAATTTCCCAGACCGGAGATGCGCTCTTCCTCTGCCCGGGGTTCTCGGCTCTTGATTGGATAGATTGATAGCAGCGCAGCCATTGGTTCCCGCTGCTGTCAATCGAATCCAATGACACGGGTTCCGGGGGCAGAGCCGAGTCTGGCATTCGGAGTCTATAGACACAAACGTTGGACTCGGGAGCGCGCCAGCAAGGTAACCCCCCGGGAGAGCGCTTCTCCTAGGGGGTTATCTAATGCGGGGAGGAGCCGCAAGAGCCACCGAGGGACCCCAGAAGTTGAGGATTGGGGCCACTCTGTGCAAAATGAACTGCACAGTGGAGGTAAGTATGACATGTTTGTTATTTTTTTAAAAATTGAAGCTTTACAATCACTTTAATGTAAAAAATGTTTAAACAGCTCCCAACTGTCCCTGATTTGGAGCAATGTCCCTCTTTCCTTCATTCTTCCTCATTTGTCCCTCATTTTGGTCTGATCTGTATAGATGTATATAAAATGTACTTTTTATCTATCAAAAAGTGTTTTGCAGCACTAAACCTTTCATCTGATTTCCAAATTGCTGCATTTGTAAATTCCAAAAGTCAATATAAAGGAATAGTAGTGGTAAAAAAAAAGCACTTGTGGGTTTAACCAATCTTGTTTTTTTGTAAAATTCTCCTTTAAGGGGTGTGGCCAGAGGTGTGTCCTATGCCTGTATACTTTTGCCGATAGGTGTCCCTCATTCACATCTCAAAAAGTTGGTAGGTATGTATCCCCATCCAACCATGTAAAAAAAAGCACTTGTGAGTTTAACCAATCTTGTTTTTTTGTAAAATTCTCCTTTAAGGGGGCGTGGCCAGGGGTGTGTCCTATGCCTGCATACTTTTGCTGATAGGTGTCCCTCATTCCCATCTCAAAAAGTTGGGAGGTATGTATCACACGCTCTGACCCTCATTTCCTCTATTAGGTCTGCAGTTTCTGACAGTCCTCTAAAGCATTCCATATACTGGACATTATGTGCGGCCCCTTTGGTGACGTCAAGGGTCGCATTCTTCATGGTGGTTTTGCATTCCCATACAAGTCCACAACAATGCAAAATCCACATAAGGCAGGTCAGAAGGAAGTAAACTGCAGGTCAAATGCACCGTTCAATGAATTGTGAATGACCTCAGGAGAGTCCCATACCACTGATGCCATCAACATAAGCCCAAAACCTATTGACACTGGCACTTACTGAGTTCTGTAAATAGTGACTACTTATAGGAGTGCTGTCATGGACCTGCGGACCACAGCCGGAGAGTACCCACCCTAACCACACCTGGGTTTACCAAGGAGCAGAGTCCACGGAATGGGTGGCCTTCACCAAAGTTCCTGATGGTGGAGATGACTTGGCTGCTTCCCACACCCAGGTCACTACCCTAGATACTACCAGCGAAGGCAAGGTGAGTGAGAGGTTCTGGCATAGCGCCAGCCACTGGAATGATGAGCAGCGGCACAGTACTGGATCAGTACTATTATTTTTACAATTTTAACTTTAGTCCTGACCATAATCAACACAACAAAATTATACACAAATATCTCTGTTTGACTTTGCCATTGTTTCCCTGTGAAGGAAGGCGTTAACCATACATGCACCATTCCCTGTTATCAAGTGAGTGGCAATAAAACAGAGGTGGTGCCAACATTACAAAAGATGGGCATGGCCCCCCCCTCCCATCTACGGTTCTCTAGGACACATCTGGTCACCCATAACCGGCTTATATCCACAACCACGCATGGAAAGGCTGAATGGATCCTCAGGAGCTTCCAGTATAAATGTTACAAGGTCTCTAGATTTTGTTAGCAGAGCTTAAATCAGCCCGGACTGTTGTTTCTCATTTGTCAATTTTCCTGGAGACTATATATACAGTATATTTATATATACACCACCAAAAGGTCATATCTGTGTAAGGATTAAGCTTTAGTTTTATTAGTGTAGACTAAACCCTTGCGCTGCCGTCTTGTTACTGTGTACATTGTTCAACAAAAGTATCAGCAGTCATGGAGGGGCAGATGTATGAAAAGTGCGCTATGGTACAAATATCATATCGCCCTTTGTAACCAATCAGCTACAAGCTGTCATTTTTACAATGCAGGTTAAAGCCTCATTCACAGGGGGTGCACTACACTGCAGAGTAGGGTGACCACGCGTCCCGGATTGCCCGGGACAGTCCCACATTTTGTAGGTCTGCCCCGGCAACCTTCATTCCCGGGACAATACAGTGTCCCGGAATGAAACTGACACTGTCACCCACCCTCAGGGCTGATCTGATGCCCCCAAAAAAAGGCCACCGCATCGCCGCTTTACTCACTGACAGTACTTGTCCTGGCCGGGAATGTCTAGAGAGGCACAATCCCCACCCCCTGCTTGTGATTGAAGAAATCATAAATCCCGCCTCTTGCGTGTAATCACTGTAGAGCCAGCATTGGAACAAGGCAAAATGGGTCTCGGCCGGCCAGGACAAGTACTGTCAGTGAGTAAAGTGGCGACGCGGCGGCCTTTTTTAAAGGGGCGTGATCAGTGCTTCTGGGTAAAGTGCGCACCCGCCGCCCCAACTGTGCTGTGATTCGTTACAGCACAAGCTGATTTTTAGGAAGGGGGGGGGGGTGTGCCTAAATGGCAGTTTAGAAATGTGGTCACCCTAATGCAGAGCCGTATTTACCTGCACCAGGATGTACATGTTTTTCATGCAACCCCATGCAGGCAGTTCCATTGATGTCTATTGGGAAGCAGCGGTTGCACAGACACAGCCACTGCTGCCAATATGACATCCATGCGAGTCCCCAACCGTCCATGCAACCGCTGCTTCCCAATAGAACTGCCTGCACGAGGATGCATAGAACACCAGTACATACCCCTGTGGGTACATACGACCCTGCAAAAGGGGTACGGTATACTGTGAACAAGACCTAAAAAAAAAAAATATGGATTCTGTTTAGTTTGTCATAAGCACACAAGGGATTCTTCCTTTTGGTACAATTTTCAGACATCGGGTCTCAGTACTGACTGATGTGGCTGGTCCAGTGCTTAAATGAACTGTGAACAGGAGCAGAGACCTAAAGGTGCCAAGAGATTTCTCCTCACTTCCTGTCTATTTAATGAGTGGGGGATTCCTTCTCACTTTCTGTCTATTTAAAGGGTGGGAGATTTTCCCTCACTTCCTGTCTATTTATTGGGTGGCACCCCCTACTATTATATATACAGTATATGCATATATATAAAATAGAACTAAGTTCCCCTCATTTCCTGTCTATTTATTGGGTGGGAGCTTTCCCCATATTTCCTGTTTATTTAATGGGTAGGGAGAATGCTCCTCCCTTCCTGTCTATTTAATAGGTGGAAGATTTCTCCTCCCTCCCTGTCTATTTAATAGGTAAGGAGATTTATCCTCGCTTTCTGTTTATTTATTGGGTGGGAGCTTTCCCCTCATTTCTTGTCTATTTAATTGGTGGGAGATTTCTCCTCATTTCCTTTTTATTTAATAGGTAGGGAGATTTCTTCTTGCTTCCGGTCAATGTAATGTGTGGGAGATTTCCCCTCGCTTCCTGTCTATTTAATGGTTAGGAGATTTCTCCTCACCTCCTGTCAATTTAATGGGTAGGGAGATTTCTCCTCACTTCTTGTCTATTTAATGGGTGGGAGATTTCTCTGTGCTTCCTGTCTATTTAATAGGTGGGAGATTTATTCTCGCTTCATGTCTATTTAATGGGTGGGAGATTTGTCCTACCTTCCTGTCTATTTATTGGGTGGGAGATTTGTCCTCCTTTCCTGTCTATTTAATGGGTGGGAGATTTATCCTCACTTCCTGTCTACTTATTGGGTGGGAGCTTTCCCCTCATTTTCTATTTAATGGGTGGGAGATTTCCCCTCACAGATCTTGTCTATTTAATGGGTGGGAGATTTCCCCTCACAGATCTTGTCTATTTAATGGGTTGGAGATTTATTCTCGTTTCCTGTCTTTTTTTATAATCAGGAATAAAGTTTATTACGTTTTTAAAAGCAAACAAAACATACACAGCCAAAATACAGAACAATATAAGAACTTTCAAAGCATCTATGTGCCATATATTGCACATCACAATCAAAGAACAGTGGGTACTTAGAAAACATATGTAAAAGGAACAATGCAGAAGCATGCAGCCTAATACCAGTGCTATGGGAATACCCCCGCCCTCGATAAGAAATGTGGGAGAATAACTCTTATATACCCCTTGCATTCCTGTGGGATGAGGTTTAGCCCAGTATTTTATCCATCTCTCACTTCCTGTCTATTTTATGAGTGGGCTATTCCCTCTCACTTCCTGTCTATTTTATGTGTGGGAAATTCCCTCTCACTTCCTGTCTATTTTATGGGTGAGATATTCCCTCTCACTTCCTGTCTATTTTATGGGTGGGTTATTCCCTCTCACTTCCTGTCTATTTTATGGGTGAGATATTCCCTCTCACTTCCTGTCTATTTTATGGGTGAGATATTCCCTCTCACTTCCTGTCTATTTTATGCATGGGATATTCCCTCTCACTTCCTGTCTATTTTATGGGTGGGATATTCTCTCTCACTTCCTGTCTATTTTATGGGTGAGATATTCCCTCTCACTTCCTGTCTATTTTATGGGTGGGATATTCTCTCTCACTTCCTGTCTATTTTATGGGTGGGTTATTCCCTCTCACTTCCTGTCTATTTTATGCATGGGATATTCCCTCTCACTTCCTCTCTATTTTATGGGTGGGATATTCCCTCTCACTTCCTGTCTATTTTATGGGTGGGATATTCCCTCTCACTTCCTGTCTATTTTATGGGTGGGATATTCTCTCTCACTTCCTGTCTATTTTATGGGTGGGATTTTCCCTCTCACTTCCTGTCTATTTTATGGGTGAGATATTCCCTCTCACTTCCTGTCTATTTTATGCATGGGATATTCCCTCTCACTTCCTGTCTATTTTATGGGTGGGATATTCTCTCTCACTTCCTGTCTATTTTATGGGTGGGATTTTCCCTCTCACTTCCTGTCTATTTTATGAGTGAGATTTTCCCTCTCACTTCCTGTCTATTTTATGGGTGAGATTTTTCCTTTAACTTCCTGTCTATTTTATGGGTGAGATTTTCCCTGTCACTTCCTGTCTATTTAATGGGTGGGATATTCCCTCTCACTTCCTGTCTATTTTATGGGTGAGATTTTCCCTCTCACTTCCTGTCTATTTTATGGGTGGGATATTCTCTCTCACTTCCTGTCTATTTTATGGGTGGGATTTTCCCTCTCACTTCCTGTCTATTTTATGAGTGAGATTTTCCCTCTCACTTTCTGTCTATTTTATGAGTGAGATTTTCCCTCTCACTTCCTGTCTATTTTATGAGTGAGATTTTCCCTCTCACTTCCTGTCTATTTTATGAGTGAGATTTTCCCTCTCACTTCCTGTCTATTTTATGGGTGAGATTTTTCCTTTAACTTCCTGTCTATTTTATGGGTGAGATATTCCCTCTCACTTCCTGTCTATTTTATGGGTGAGATTTTCCCTCTCACTTCCTGTCTATTTTATGGGTGGGATATTCTCTCTCACTTCCTGTCTATTTTATGGGTGGGATTTTCCCTCTCACTTCCTGTCTATTTTATGAGTGAGATTTTCCCTCTCACTTCCTGTCTATTTTATGAGTGAGATTTTCCCTCTCACTTCCTGTCTATTTTATGAGTGAGATTTTCCCTCTCACTTCCTGTCTATTTTATGAGTGAGATTTTCCCTCTCACTTCCTGTCTATTTTATGGGTGAGATTTTCCCTCTCACTTCCTGTCTATTTTATGGGTGAGATATTCCCTCTCACTTGCTGTCTATTTAATGGGTGGGATATTCCCTCTCACTTCCTGTCTATTTTATGGGTGGGCTATTCCCTCTCACTTCCTGTCTATTTTATGGGTGAGATTTTCCCTCTCACTTCCTGTCTATTTTATGGGTGGGATATTCTCTCTCACTTCCTGTCTATTTTATGGGTGGGATTTTCCCTCTCACTTCCTGTCTATTTTATGAGTGAGATTTTCCCTCTCACTTCCTGTCTATTTTATGAGTGAGATTTTCCCTCTCACTTCCTGTCTATTTTATGAGTGAGATTTTCCCTCTCACTTCCTGTCTATTTTATGAGTGAGATTTTCCCTCTCACTTCCTGTCTATTTTATGGGTGAGATATTCCCTCTCACTTGCTGTCTATTTAATGGGTGGGATATTCCCTCTCACTTCCTGTCTATTTTATGGGTGGGCTATTCCCTCTCACTTCCTGTCTATGCTATAAGTTGGAGATTTCCCTACACTTCCTCTCTATTTTATGGAAGGGAAATTTGTGGTGGCTGTCTGAAAGATTAGGAAGTGAAGGGAAATCTTCCCTTACAGGGACTTTCAACAATAGGAACAAAAAGTCACAGTGTTTTTTCTTTTTTTAGCGGTCTGTGTGCCCATTGTGGAGATTTATCCTCATTTCCTGTCCAGATGATGGGGCATCACACGGAACAGGAAGTGAGAGTCAATCTCCTCAAGGTGGACACACCATATCATGTCTGAAATAATTCTGAACCCTTCCCTTGCTCCATTAAAGGGTAAACATTGGTTAGGTTTGAATTGTCAATCTCAGGTGGACAGACCTTTGGAGGACCTTTCCCGGTAAAACGTGTATAATAAAAGGGGGGGGGTGGATTTTTTTGAAGCACAGCAGACTTCCTGTCCATTATTGCCCAGCAGGATTTTGACAGGCATTAGTGGTAAGTCTCCTCTAAGATCATCTAATTCGTAGAAATGGATGAAGAGCCGTTTCGGTGATAACTGTGAAATATGGAGATCATTAACACAGCGGGAGCCGCATAATGCACTGTGCTCGGCAGGACTCGTCAGACATGTTATTTTATTATTACAGGGTATTAGAACCGCAATTCCGCCTAAATTATGCAAAATCTAATTTTCTCTCCAGTAATCTGAGTCACTGAAGGAAGATGTACACAGTCTGGACGTGGTAATCAAATCAGACCTCCGGCCTTCCCTCCAGTCTTGCACAGTTGTAGCGGCTCCTCTCCTGTACTGAAATAGATCACTCTGATTTCACTGCACACTGTGAGCTCCTCACAGTGTGCATTAGGAGCTGCAACAAGTCAGATAGAGCCCCGCCTCATTCCCTGGCTGGAGCATCATCTAGCACTTTTCTCCCCAGCCTGACTGTCGCTGGCCTGCCCATTTTATTCATTGGATGTCAGTGCTTTTATGCTTTTCATTTGTGAGGTCAGGCACTGATGTTGGATGAGAAGGCCTGGCTCGCAGTCTCCGCTCTAATTTATCCCAAAGGTGTTCTATCGGGTTGAGGTCAGGACTCTGCGCAGGCCAATCAAGTTCCTCCACCCCAACCTCGCTCATCCATGTCTTTATGGACATTTCCGATCTCTGTGAAGAGCCACGGCTCTTTAACCATGTGATCGACTGTGTCCAATCACAGCCGTTCACATGTAAACAAGGAAGTGCCGTGAATCGGCTCTCCTCTCCTCACACTGACAGAGTGTGAGGAGAGGAAAGCCGATCAGTGGCATCCCCTCACAGAGGAGACCTGGGCAGGTAATCAGGGCACTGATCTTCAGGAAAGCCCCAGCAGTGCAACCAATCAGTGCCCATAAATGATGCCAGTCAGTGATGCCCATGCCAAATGATGCCCATCAACCCCCCACCCATCAGTGCTGCCTATTCGTGCCCAATGATGCCCATCAGTGCCCATCAACCCCCCGCCCATCAGTGCTGCCTATCCGTGCCCAATGATGCCCATCAGTGCCCATAAACCCCTGCCCATCAGCGCTGCCTATCCGTGCCCAATGATGCCCATCCGTGTCCATCAACCCCCGCCCATCAGTGCTGCCTGTCCGTGCCCAATGATGCCCATCAGTGCCCATCAACCCCTGCCCATCAGTGCTGCCTATCCGTGCCTAATGATGCCCATCAACCCCCGCCCATCAGTGCTGCCTATCCATGCCCAATGATGCCCATCAGTGTCCATCAACCCCCGCCCATCAGTGCTGCCTATCCATGCCCAATGATGCCCATCAGTGTCCATCAACCCCCGCCCATCAGTGCTGCCTATCCGTGCCTAATGATGCCCATCAACCCCCGCCCATCAGTGCTGCCTATCCATGCCCAATGATGCCCATCAGTGTCCATCAACCCCCGCCCATCAGTGCTGCCTATCCGTGCCGCCTATCAGTGCCCACCAGTGCCCATACCTCCCAACATTTTGAGATGGGAATGAGGGACACCTACTAGCAAACATATGTAGGCATAGGACACGCCCCCTGTCACACCCCCTTAAAGGGGAAATCATTCTTTAAAAAAAGGTTAATTAAATCCAAAAGTGCTTTTTTTTTTGCCACTACTATTCCTTTATATTGGCTTTTAAAATTGACAAATGCAGCATTTTAGAATTTGGATAAAAGTTTGGGAAACACTTTTTGAAAGATAAAAAGTGCATTTTATATACAACTCTATAGATCAGATCAAAATGAGGGGGAAAGAGGGACAGGGGGACATTGCTGCAAATCTGGGACAGTCCCTCGAAATCCGGGACAGTTGGGAGCTATGAGTGTCGCATATCAGTGCCTCCTCATCATTGCCACCTAATCAGTGCCCATCAGGGCAGCCTCATCAGCGAAAAAAATTACTTGTTTACAAAATTTACTGACAGAAAATAAGAAAAACTTTGTATTTTTAAATTTTTTTTTTTTTTTAATTAAAAATAAAAATCTCAGCAGTGATTAAATATCACCAAAAGAAAGCTCTATTTGTGTGAAGAAAAATAAAAAAAAATGTATTTGGGTACAGTGTAGCATGAGCGCGCAATTGTCATGCAAAATGCGACAGCGCTGAAAGCTGGCCTGGGCAGGAAGGGGGTAAAAGTGGCCGGCGTTGAGGTGGTTAAACAATGTGTGCAAAAAAAAAATGCAAAAACGGTTCTGGCAGCGAAAAGGTTCACGGTTCCATTGCTGTGCATTGTGGGAGGACAAGAATAAAGCTATAAATGAAATTGTTAACAGCGAAGCCCGCACAGTTGTAACGCTTTATTTAATACTGAATATTCAGATTGTGGTGCAAAGCCGATCCTTGACAGGTTCTCTTTAAGAAATGGATCTTTTTCCAATGAGCTGGACAGTGTGCTGGGCTCTCCATCAGTGCGGAGCAGAGCAGCTGCAGGATGACTAAGTGATGTGAATGGTGTTCAGATATAAAACACATTTATAAAGTGCTGACAGCTTGGCCCGGCCGTCATCGCCTCCCCGCCCAGGCAGACGTTTGTAGGCCGCAGTATGTACAGCATCTTCTCCGGAGAGCCGTATCTGCTCCATACTCTGCATGCCACGCACATGAGGCACCCGCCCTATCAGCCCCACTCCCCATAATGCCATATTGCCATACAGAGATAAAGGGACGTTTATTCCAGCTTCATATTGACTCTCTGAGGATCCTACATTTTAGATTAGACCTCTGGCCTTCCCTGCAGTCTTGCACAGTTGTACCGGCTCCTCTCCTGTACTGAAATGGCTTATTCTGATTTTGAGCTTCTCACAATGTGCAGCAAATCATATTTAGCCCCTTCCTCCCCAGCTTGACAGTCCCTGGCCTGCCCCTTTCATTCACTGGATTTCATGGGTTATCAGCATCATATGTGGGCGTTACCTAGGATGGTCCACCTAGGACCACACGCTCTTCCAGCCTCACATCTTCCCGTAAAAGGCTTTTTAATATTTTTTTAATAACGACTCCCACTGCTTGCACCAGGGCTGAGGACTTTTGAGGGAGGCAGGGGGCTATGTGATGTTTCAGGGAGCCATGTAAACCAGCCTTCTTTCAACCAGGGTGCCCAGGTACCCTGGGGTTAGAGTTGCCACCTCATCCCTTTAAACCCGAACACCTTTGATTTACACAGGTTCTGAGGCTAATTAAATGAAGATAAGGCACCAAGTGAGTTTAATTACCACCTTAATCAGCCACAGAAGCTGTATGTATTTGGGTTTAAAGGGATAAGGTGGCAACCATAACTGGGGGGCCTTGAGGTCTCTTCAGGGGCCAAAAATTGTATTCAAGGCAGTGGGTAGATGAAGCCTGCCTTTTAGTTACACAAACCCACAGGTTTTCATTGTGCACCATTACGACCTTCTAGCTGCCCACCTCCTAACGACCAGTGACCAGGGGCGGACTGACCATTCGGGCACTCGGGCACTGCCCGAGGGCCCCATGCCACTAAGGGGCCCCATCAGGGTTGCCAGCCTCAATAAAACCACGGACAGTATGTAAAAATCTGTGTTTTTTTAAAAATTCCAAGATTATAGCTGCCCCGCCTCTCCAGTACCTTTTCAGTGTGTGTATTCTGTGTGTGTATACTGTGTGTGTATATTGTGTGCAGTGTGTGTATACTGTATGTGTGTGTGTATACTGTGTGGCCCCATAATCTATTGCCTGGGGGCCCCATAATCTTCTATTGCCCGGGGGCCCCATGAGTTGTCAGTCCGCCCCTGCCAGTGACATCTTCAGTTGATGTCAGTCGCCGGTATGGCATCCTCATTTGACCCTCCCCTGCCTCTTTGGGGGGGTCACATTAGCTGATTGATGGAGAAAAACTGAGAAAGAAGAGAAACTAGTGGAATACTAGTCAGTACCAGTTTGCACCTCTAACGTTGGGTCTCCTACGCGTGTGGATGTTGTTGCATAATGTAAAACTATTAGAACCTTTTTTTAAATTTTAGGATGGGGTGCCTCAAGATTGTCCATAATTTAAAAAGCTGCCTCAAGACTGTCTAAGGTGTCACCATACCAAGACATTTTGGACAAATTCAATCTCCCGACTTTGTGGGAACAGTTTGGGGATGTCCCCTTCCTGTTCCAACATGGCTGCGCACCAGTGCACAAAGCAAGGCCCATAAAGACATGGATGAGCGAGTTTGGGGTGGAGGAACTTGACTGACCTGCAGAGTCCTGACCTCAACCCGATAGAACACCTTTGGGATGAATTCGAGCCAAGACTGCAAACCAGGCCTTCTTGCCCAACATCAGTGCCTGACCTCACAAATGTGCTTCTTGAAGAATTGTCAAACATTCCTAAAGATACACTCCCAAACCTTGTGGACGGCCTTACCAGAAGAGTTGAAGCTGTTATAGCTGCAAAGGGTGGGCCAACTCAATATTCAACCCTACGGACTAAGACTGGGATGCCATTAAAGATCATGTGTGTGTAAAGGCAGGCGTCCCAATACAATACAGGATTTCCCTCACCTTAGAGGGACAACCGAGTATTTCCCTCACCTTAGAGGAATTTCCTTTCACTTGGCGATGGGACTGGAAGTGAAGGGAAATCTCCCCAATAAGACACTGGTGATAAAAAAAAAAACTGACAGGGGTTTTGCCCTCCCTTACTCTATCCAAAAGTAGAAAACAAAAAGTTGTGACTTTAGTTAATTTAGTTTAGATATCGATGAAAAGAATCTGCTAGGAGGTCCACTTTAGGAGATTTCAGCAGTAGGAAACAGTAGATTTCTTAATTCTGACAAATGGTAGAAGGACCTAAAAGAATTGCAACATCGACGGTTTTGTTTCTGAGAAATGTTGTAATCTGTTTATCTCTTAGGACTCTACGCGTGGCGCTCGTACCCCGACAGAGAACTGCTGCCAGTTTCATCATATCAGCACCACTGCGGCTCAGTGGGTAAGCTGCAGATATTTATTTTTATGACTATTTTGGTGCCAAAATTAGAAGATGTCACAATGTTTACCGAGAAGGCACAAAGAATTCTGGTGTACAAATTTCTCTGGAAGCTCATTGGTGTGGTTGCAGAATTGGTTGATGCCACCAAACTGGGGCAAAAACAGACTTCTGAAGAAGACTCTTTGGGGTTCTGAAGTCAGGCCTTGTTAGGGTTCTGAAGAAGTCAGGACTCTTCAGGGTACTTAAGAAGTCCGACCACCTATAAACAATGAAGGCGTTAGTTTGTTAGATAATGCAAACCTGTTGCTGTACAAACAGTACAAAATCACAGCACACTGTGGTGAAGGCATCTCCAGATACCTGGATGGTGTGCTCAGATATTCAGATGAATGCCCCATGAGACCTGACACATCTTCTGACACATAGCTACAGTATGACAAAAATGTGAGTACGCCTCTCACATTTTTGTAAATATTTTATTATATCTTTTCATGTTAGTACAGACTGTGGTCAGCTTTTGTGTATATGGTTTGTATTTGTATAGTTACATTGGTGTACCTTGGACCAACTTCCAGTATCTCACAAAAGTGAGTACACCCCCTCACATTTTTTGTAAATCTTTTATTCTATCTTATCATGTGACAATACTGAAGAAATGACACTTTGCTACAATGTAAAGTAGTGAGTGTACAGCTTGTATAACAGTGTAAATTTGCTGTCCCCTCAAAATAACTCAACACACTTAAACGCAATTAATGTCTAAACCGCTGGCAACAAAAAGTGAGTACACCCCTAAGTGAAAATATCCAAATTGGGCCCAATTAGCCATTTTCCCTCCCCGGTGTCATGTGACTCGTTAGTGTTACAAGGTCTCAGGTATGAATGGGGAGCAGGTGTATTTAATTTGGTGTTATCACTCTCACTCTCTCATACTGGTCACTGGAAGTTCAACATGGCACCTCATGGCAAAGAACTCTCTGAGGATCTGAAAAAAAGAATTGTTGCTCTACATAAAGATGACCTAGGCTATATTAAGATTGCCAAGACTCTGAAACTGAGCTGCAGCACGGTGGCCAAGACCATACAGCAGTTTAACAGGACAGGTTCCACTCAGAACAGGCCTCATCATGGTCGACCAAAGTAGCTGAGTGCACGTGCTCAGCGTCATATCCAGAGGGTGCCTTTGGGAAATAGACGTATGAGTGCTGTCAGCACTGCTGCAGAGGTTGAAGGGGTGGGGGGTCAGCCTGTCAGTGCTCAGACCATAGGCCGCACACTGCATCAAATTGGTCTGCATGGCTGTTGTCTCAGAAGGAAGCCTCTTCTAAAGATGATGCACAAGAAAGCCTGCAAACAGTTTGATGAAAACAAGCAGACTAAGGACATGGATTACTGGCACCCTGATGAGACCAAGATAAACTTATTTGGCTCAGATGGTGTCAAGCGTGTGTGGCGGAAACCAGGTGAGGAGTACAAAGACAAGTGTGTCTTGTCTACAGCCAAGCATGGTGGTGGGAGTGTCATGGTCTGGGGCTGCATGAGTGCTGCCGGCACTGAGGAGCTACCATAGGTGTGTGCAGGGGGTTTTCCGGGTGTGCCTGGGCACATCCTAATCATCCCATGCAGCGCTAATTCCCCCCTGCTGATATTTCACCAAAGCCCTCCAACGGGGCTCAAAAAAAAATTGTAGAAAATAATACGAAAATAGTATGGTTTAATAACACCTGGGCCTACTTTGCAGTGGGTATAGAGTGTGCCACACACACAAAGGCAAGGCAGCAGATAATCCATGTTCTTACCTCCTGCAATGAAGTATGTACAAGCTAAAAGCGGAGGGAAGACCATATAATATCATCATCAACAACTCCCGGACACAGCTGGGGGCAGACACACCCCTCCCCTCCCTTCTACTGCTTCAGGCCAGTCATTGAAATGTTGCTAAAATGGATTACCCACCCAGTTTGTGGACGCCATTATTAAGGCTGGAAAGAAATTGGGGACACATTCTTTTAACCAGAGACAAAAATCAAAGACAGCCCCCTAAAATAAAGGGAATGTCCCCAGAAACTGGGGACATCTGGTAACCCTACGACAAGGTGCCTACTATCTACTGTACCTTTGCAAACCCAGATATCTGCATGTAAAAGTAGCCGTGACATCATCGCTGTGCTGTACATAGCATGTGCAGAGAAGCAGAGCTGTGGGAGGGGCCCAACAAGCTCCACCCACAACAGGCTGCCTGCAGAAAACTACAGGAGGGGGGCGGAGACAAGACCAGTCACTCAGCACATAGAAAGAGAGCAGCAGTGAGCGGTCTTTATCACAGGAAGTCTCACACTGGATTACTGCACAGATCTGGAAGAAATACACAAAGCACACCGAGATTCAAGGAAGAATACACGTGATGAATGAATTTAGATGACATTTGCTAATCCCAGAGGTCAGCTTTAACATTTTTAAATGTTTCCTGAAATGAAGTGAGAACTTTTTTTCAGTTCAGGCCCACTTTAATTTTAAGTAAGTGGAAATGTCATTACAGGATCTGTGATATAAATAACCCGTTACATTATTTATGTCATCGCTGCCAACATTCAAAAATACTTCTAAGGGACACTTTGATGCTGAGCCAGTAAATTTCAGACAATGACTGAGTCAGAGGACCACAGACTATTACATGGCTTATTATATCACGGCTCTTGAAATGATTTGTATTCAAAGTTTATGGAAAGTTAAAAGTGTTTTTTTTTCCTTTTTTTTTTTCCTGGTGGCTTTTTTTTTTCTCAGTTTGTCCTAGTGAACATTGCCACAGAGGGAGCAAAAATGATGGCAAAGCCGAACTATTAAAGCCCTTTCACATGGCCAGCGCCCGGGCGTCGGCGGTAAAGCGCCGCTAGTTTTTGCTGCGCTTTTCGGGGCGCTAGCAGCCGAATAATGGGTTAAAAGCGCCCACAAAGTGCCGCTGCCGAGAGGCCATATTTGTGGAGTGCTCGACTACTAGTTATCCTGTGGACAGATTCAAAATATATACAGAGTAGCGCTACAAAAGAAAAAACGCTTGCTCCCCACATTCCTTTTTATCCATTTTTTACCTATTTTTGTGATCACCAGTATTTGTACTGATTTGATGTACTGTCTTTTTTTAAAATAAATAAATGCCTTCCAGGTTTTTTGTTTTTGACCTACACCATATGGAGTCCTTCCATTTTTCTTTTGCCTTTATCCCGGTCCTTTTTGAGTGCAACAACAACCTCCAGACGGCTCCCCCGTGCGGTAGAAGTCCTTTACGATCTTGGAGAACCATAATGAAACAAGAGTTGCTGGCCTGACCACCACGGATGAGGAGTGGAACTATCCCTTATAGAGTGACCGATCTCCTGCCAACTGTGACCCTGTGGCACTTGATCCACATAAGCCTGATTGACCCACTACCAAATGGTGAGTAGGTCCACCATATCTGGTAAGAGGACCCACCGTACATAATGAAACAAGAGTTGCCGGCCTGACCACCACGGATGAGGAGTGGAACCATCCCTTATAGAGTGACCGATCTCCAGCCAACCGTAACCCTGTGGCACTTGGTCCACATAAGCCTGATTGACCCACTACCAAATGGTGAGTGGGTCCACCGTATCTGGTAAGAGTACCCACCTTACTCCTCTTACTGAGGATTTCTTCACAACTGCAGTTTTTTGCACAACTGTTTGTGTTGTCCGTGCCCAATTGAAGATTTGCTATCAAGCATGGGATGGACATATCTTTGAATTTTCATTAATCTCTTAAAGTCCCCTTCAGTGAACATTGGACTTTCATGTGTTTATCTATCACCATTTTATAGGACATCACTGTTCATTGTTTTTTTACTTTTGTAGCGCTACACTGTATATATTTTTATTCTGTTTGGACTTTGTTTATTTGAGTGTTAGCTGCTTTTCATTCCTTTTTTGACACTATTGTGTTTTAGCGCAATAATTTCACCTTTATTTGCACTGTGGACAGATTCTCCCACCTGAGCTGTGGATCTCTGCAGCTCCTCCAGAGTTACCATGGGCCTCTTGGCTGCTTCTCTGATGAATGCTCTCCTTGCCCGGCCTGTCAGTTTAGGTGGACGGCAAAGTCTTGGTAGGTTTGCAGTTGTGCCATACTCTTTCCATTTTCGGATGATGGATTGAACAGTGCTCTGTGAGATGTTCAAAGCTTGGGATATTTTTTTTTTAAATCTAACCCTGCTTTAAACTTCTCCACAACTTTACCCCTCACCTGTCTGGTGTGTTCCTTGGCCTTCATGTTTGCTAAGATTTTCTAACAAACCTCTGAGGGCTTCACAGAACAGCTGTATTTATACTGAGATTAAATTACCAACAGGTGAACTCTATTTACTAATTAGGTGACTTCTGAAGGCAATGGATTCCACTAGATTTTAGTTAGGGGTATCAAAGTAAAGGGGGGCTGAATACAAATGTACCCCACACTTTTCATATATTTATTTGTAAAAAAATTGGAAAACCATTTATCATTTTCCTTCCACTTCACAATTATGTGCCACTTTGTGTTGGTCTATCACATAAAATCCCAATAAAATACATTTACGTTTTTGGTTGTAACGTGACAAAATGTGGAAAATTTCAAGGGGTATGAATACTAAAGGCACTGAGGAAATCCTCGAATGAGTACAACTGCTTCTGTGACAACTCTCTAAGATGGGAATCCTATTGGTTGTAAAGTCTTGGTGTATCTTAATGAATTCCCAACACTTGCCGATCGGCCCATAGTAAAAAAAATACATCATAATTTTGACGTTTAATAATTTTTTACTATGAGCGATTCCGCGTCGGATAAAAGTGGTCCCGTGGGCGCATTCGCCGTGGGATCACTTTTAGAGGTGGTGGGAGAGGTGGGGCTTACCGGAGCCATCGGTAAAAGCCCGGGAGCTATCCGATGTGGCCGTTTGCTGGGCAGGAAGTCATCTTGTCCTCACTTGGCTCTATGCCCTTGGAGGACCGGAGCGGCCTCTGACGTCACTACCAGTTCCTGGGCATAAACAATTTATTTATTTATTTTTTTTTAAAGTCATACTAAAATTTTTTTTTTTGCTTTTAAAAGGTAAATGAGAGATCTGGGGTCTTTTTGACAAACAGCTATGCCATGGAGTGTGTACCCCCCCCCTCTTTTTTTAGGGTGCACCTTCCTCCTTCTAATGCTTTGTTCCTCTTCTTTTCTCATATTAACCATATTCTCGCTACTATACTTGCCCTTCGTGCTCAGGTCAACTGGGGTATCCACTAGGGTTGCGCCGATACCGAGTATTTGCACAAGTATCGGTACTCGTGCAAATGCACTAATACCTGAAACCGATACTTTCAGGCTCGGTTCTTTGAGCTGTCAGTGGGGTCTCCCCTGTTGATAGCTAAAGTGGTAAAGAAGTCCGGTAATTGAAGCTGTCAAAAAAAAAAAAATGTTTATTAACAACATTGCTCAGCCGTTGAAACACTAAAATAAAAAGAAACATTGTTTGTTTCTTTTTGTATCTTTCTGTTTCTTCATCTGCAGATCAAAAGGGATGAACAAATGTTCCTCTGTTTAACCCCTTATTAACCCTTAATTTACTCTAATCAGCCTTAATTAACTCCCTATTCTCCTCCATTTAATTATTATTTTCTGATGGGGTCAGTTGATGTATGGGGCCATACTGATGGGGGCAGCTGATGCAAGGGGGCACTCTGATGGGGTCAGTTGATGTAAGGGGGCACTCTGATGGGGGCAGTTGATGTATGGGGCATTCTGATGGGGGCAGTTGATGTAAGGGGCCATTCTGATGGAGGCAGCTGTTGTAAGGGGGCATTCTGATGGGGGCAGTTGATGTAAGGGGGGCAATCTGATGGGGTCAGTTGATGTAAGGGGGCACTCTGATGGGGGCAGTTGATGTATGGGGCATTCTGACGGGGGGAAGTTGATGAAAGGGGGCATTCTGGAGGCAGTTGATGTATGGGGGCACTCTGATGGTGGCAGTTGATGTACAGGGGCACTCTGATGGAGGCAGTTGATGTATGGGGGCACTCTGATGGAATCAGTTGATGTAAGGGAGCACTTTGATGGGGACATTTGATGTAAGGGAAAACTCTAATAGGGAAAGACTCAGATGTAAGGGAGGACTTTGCTGGGGAGCCTGATGTAAAGAGGGACTCTGATGAGGACTCTTGATGTGGGAATTCTGGAATAGGTTCTGTTTATTCATCCAGATCTATTGACAGCCCCATACATAATAGCATTCCCTTTTCACTCCTGCTCCCCTCTACACTACCTACTGTCACTAGTGTCTTCTTGGAGATCCCATACCTAAGCCACAACATGTTGGAAGATCTCATAGTAAACTCGTGCTGCACATGCGCCTTATCTCACACATGCCCTATATGAGACATTAAAGTAATTTTCTGTTACAAAATTGTAAAAAAAGAAAAAAACAGTTAAATGATTTCTCATCAGCATGCAGGGATGGATGTAGATGTAAAAGTTAGTAAAAGGGGGGAAAGGATCTCTTTAATGCATGTTGTAACAGAATTTATGTAGGCCAAAAACACTCTGTATTTGCAAAATAAGAACTGGGACACAAAAGAGTTTGTGATAATTCTTTCCATATTATAAATATCCTTCTTTTTTCCATATTGCACGCCCCTGGCTACTTAGTTATCAATTAAGTTTCCAGCAACAAGCAGCAAATCACCTGTAAATAAGTAAAAAAAAAAAGCTGGTATCTGCCATCTGCTGTGAATCATCTGGGCTGTGTATTGGCAGAGCGGCTATCTCCTACCCAGATGTCTGCTATCACAGAGGGCCATGATCTGAAGCAACATGATCTCATTAGGCTTTGTAATCAGCGGAGACGACATGAGATGGCTCAGTCAAGTCTGAGGGGACTTCTACATGAAACAGGCAACTCCTGTCACCTGCCAAAGTACCGCCAAATTATCTACTGTGAGGATACAAAGAAAAGAAAAGATTGCAAAAGGCTTCACAGACCACTAAAGCTGACCACATGCATTTTCCGATTGTGACATGACTCAGGCAACTCATGTCAGCTATTAATTCACTTCCTTCGACTTGACTATTGCAATTCCCTCCTCATCAGCCTACCTCTACACAGGCTGTCATGAATGCTACTGCCAGACTCATCCATCTAACCAAATGTTCAAGTGTCCTCCTCCACCCTTCTTTGCCAATCTCTGCACCGGCTTCTGTACATCTAACAAAATTCCACAACTCTGCCCCAAGCTATACCACCAACCTCATTTCAAAATATTACCAAGACCATCGACTCTGTACACCCCCGCCCCTACCTTCTCCCATATTGTCCTCCAGGACTTCTACCATCCTCTGGAACTACAAAGCCAGCTTCTCCAGCATCTCTTCAATCCTCTGGAACTACAAAGCCATCCACAACTCTGCCCTGAGCTATACCATTAACCTCAATTCAAAATATTACCAAAACCATCGACTCTGTCCCTCCCCCCCCCAAGACTTCCTGCTTTGTCACCTCCTTCCATGTTGTTCTCCAGGACTTCTCCTAACCCTTGGAACTACAAAGCCAGCTTCTCCAGAGTCTTTTCAGTTCTCCAGAACTACATCACCATCCACAACTCTGACCCCACCAGTAATTTCACCAACCTCGTCCCAAAATGTCACCTAAACCATCTTCTTCACTCCTCTTGATCTCTAGGGCCCTCATCAACTCCTCCAATGCTCTCCTCCAAAACATCTCCAGAGTCTCTCCCATCGTCTGGAACTACGAAGCCATCCACAACTCTGCCCCCCCCGTTACATCACCAACCTCATGTCTAAATATCACCCAAACCATTCTCTTTGCTCTTTCCCCAAGACCAGCTCTCTAGCTCCTTGTCTCCTCTTCCCATGCCCTCCTTCAGGACTCTTCCATCATCTGGACTACAAAGCCAACCACAACTCTACCCCCATCACCAACCTCAACTCAAAATGTCGTCTAAAGCATCCTCTTCACTCCTCTCAACATCTATAGCTCCCTCATGACCTCCTTCCATGCTCTCCTACCAGATTTCTCCAGAGCCTTTAACATTTTGTGTAACCCTCTACCACAATCTGTCCAGCTATCTCCCACGCTGACTGTCTTTAGGCAACACCTGAAGACTCATCTCTTCAGGAAAGGCTATGTCTGCCGAAAAACAAAAGTTTTACTTTACCCATCAACTCATCCCCACACAGTAGGATAGAAGAAAACCCAGATCTCTGTATACCAACAAGACCCGAAGGTCATTAGCGTGAAAGCAGCCTCAGCCCAGCTCTGTCCAGGCCACGCCCACTATGCATAGTTATGACTAAACCCTGGGGCGGGTCAAAACATGCTAAGAGCGTGGCCTGGATGGAGCTGTGCTGAGGCTACTTTTACTCTATTGACCATCGGGTCTTGGTGTTGGGAGATTGGGGTTTTCTTTTCTCCTACTGAATGCATTAAGCCAGGGCGGTCTTTTTCCAAGTCAACACCCCCAGCGTGAGTCACTGGATTTTAAAAAAAAAGAAACCTGGCACAGCACCCAAAGTTCTTTTGATGCAGGTTCATCCCCACACAGTTACAACCTTTTTTTTATTTTTATCATGTGCCCCCCCTCCTTTTTAGATTGTAAGCTCTCCTGAGCAGGGCCCTCCTAACCTTCTTGTCTTGTATTGTCTCTCGACTGTCATACTGTCTTTGTATGGGACAAAAAAGCTTTTAAGATGCTCTGGACTACAACCAAGGATGCAATAAAAGGGGAAATAGTCTAAAAAGAAACACAGCAATTGTTTATGGTACACGGTGCATCCAGTTAAGATTTACATCTATATTAAAGCATGCCCAAACCCAAGAACAAAAGTATTATATATTGCAGCTTATTAGTCCTTAAGCCCCTTGCATACAGAGCGGTCTAGCTGCAGTGCGCCCGGTGCAGCGCCCAACCGTGGTGCAGGAAACCTGTCAAAGTCTATGGCAGGAGGCAGCTGGACGGTCCTAAACGCTGTACTGAGTCGTACCGGTGTTAAATGCATAGTGTGAGAGGGGCCTAAATGGTTTAAATGCAAGCAATGTGAGTAACTGAATTTGATTTGGTATCAGCCCCTGTACAGCAGTGCTCCGACCTGGAGAGGGAAATCAGTTGTGCTGCAGTGTTCATGGATACCAAGGAACAGGCTGATAGAAGGAGAGAGCAGATTGACAGTGGGAAGAGCAGATCAATCTACTGTTTCTCCCTTCACTATCTAATCACAGGCTGGGGAGGGAGAAGACCTGTGCGTGTTACTTAACCCGAGCAAATAAAAATCAGGTCTTCCTCCATGCAATGCTGTGTGGCAGAGCTGTGTAAATCAGAGGACTGGATGGGCTGAAATACAAATCCTTTGGCAAGTAAAACAGCTCCCATATACACTCAGCAGCCACTTTATTAGGTACACATGTTCAATTTCTTGGTAACACAAATTGCTAATCAGCCAATCACATGGCAGCAACTCAATATATTTAGGCATCTAGATGTGGTGAAGAAGACTTGCTGAAGTTCAAACCGGGCATCAGAATGGGGAAGAATAGGGATTTAAGTGATTTTAAAAGTGGCATGGTTGTTGGTGCCAGACGGGCTGGTCTGAGTATTTCAAAAACTGCTGATCTACTGGGATTTTCACGCACAACCATCTCTCGGGTTTAGAGAGAATGGTCAGAAAAAGAGAAAATATCCAGTGAGCGGCAGTTGTGTGGATGAAAATGCCTTGTTGGTGTCAGAGGAGAATGGGCAGACTGGTTTGAAATGATAGCAAGGCAACGGTAACTCAAATAACCACTCATTATATCCAAGGTATGCAGAATACCATCTATGAATGCACAACACATCAAACTTTGAAGCAGATGGGCTACAGTAGCAGAAGACCACACCAGAAGCCACTCCTGTCAGCTAACAGGAAACTGAGGCCACAATTTGCACAGGCTCACCAAAATTGGACAATAGAAGGTTGAAAAAACGTTGCCTGGTCTGATGAGTCTCGATTTCAGCTGCGACATTCAGATGGTTGGGTCAGAATTCGGTGCAAACAACATGAAAGTATGGATCCATCCTGCCTTGTATCCCCGGTTCAGGCTGGTGGTGGGGGTGTAATGGTGTGGGGGGATATTTTCTTGGCACACTTTGTGGCCTCTTAGTACCAACTAAGCATTGTTTAAATGCCACGGCCTACCTGAGTATTGTTGCTGACCATGTCCATCCCTTTATGACTACAGTGTCCCCATCTTCTGATGGCTCCTTCCAGCAGGATAATGCACCATGTCACAAAGCTCCAATCATCTCACCACTGGACAATGAGGTCCCTGTACTCCAATGGTCTCCACACTCACCACATCTCATCCAATAGAGAACCTTTGGGATGTTGTGAAACAGGAGATTCCCATCATGGATATACAGCCGACAAATATGCAGCAACTGCGTGATATTATCATGCAATATGGACCAAAATAATCTCTGGAGGAACGTTTCCAACACCTTGTTGAACTTATGCCTCGAAGAATGAAGGCAAAAGGGGGTCCTACCAGGTAATAGCGAGGTGTACCTAATAAAGTGGTCGGTGAGTGTGTATTTCATGTGTGTATTTAGCTGTGTGCCTGAAGTTACGCTTCAAGAACATTAAAGGTTAGGTCCAGGGTTTAGACCATGCTTCACATTCCATTCCATTGATTATGTTCATTGCTCAAGATCAGCGTTTCTGCATTTGCTACTTTTTTTTTTTTTTTTGCAAAAAGTGGACTTAGCCTTTAAGCGCATTACAATTAGTCTTGTGTAGCAATTACATGTTTTTTTTTTCAAACCAAAGTAGAATTTTATAACTACAGACGAGCTTACAAAATTCCATTATGCGACCATCACGGTTACAAAGCACATTATGTAAGAGGCGGGTGAGGCTCAGTTAACAGGGTCATCTCCAAGGCACTAACAAGTCTGGAGAAGCCTGAAGGGTATTGAGGGCTCCAGATGACTTGCTGCCAACATGAAACATCTGCAGATGTTGGCCTCCTCCCTCGGCCCATGAGATCGCAGGTTGTCGAGGAAAAAAAAAAAAGAAGAAGAAGGATTCTCCAACTGAGCAGGATTTCCTCAATGTACTGAAATGTGCGAAGGCTGAGCTATTGTCGTCATTCTTTACTCAAAAAGAAATGTATTGTCATTGCTTCAAGTTGGATTTTTGGCTGGAGCAAGGCCACGAATGTATCATCTTCATCTGTGGATTATAAGCTTTCCGAAAAACGCATAAGACCCAGGTGGAGCTCAACGGGGCTTTGGCCCTTGTGACGTCAATGTGGCAGTTCTACGATGACGTCAATACACTTGCTGGTTGACAGGTTGATCTTCTCTAGAGGGCCTAATTTTTGTGTCGTCCGCCGACTATATTGTCCAATCAGATTTAAAATGTCAACATCACCCAAATTGCTATTTCCAGTTTGGGTGGCAGAAGGTCCATGGGCAGGGATGTTGCTAGACCTTAGCACCCAGGGCACATGCTCCATGTCCTCTACTGGGTGCGCCAGGTCTCCTTTGGAGATGAGAACATTCTATGCATTATAAAGTTTTGGAACATTGGGGTTGACTTACTAAAACTGTAGAGTGCAAAATCTGGTGCAGCTGTGCATGGTAGCCAATCAGCTTCTAACTTCAGCTTGTTCAATTAAGCTTTGACCAAAAAAAAACCCTGGAAGCTGCTAAAAGTTGGGTTGAGATGGCGTTTGCACAAAGTAAAGTAGATTTAGGTAAGATGGTTTGGATTCCACGATCATATCGAGATTTAGCAAGTAGCACAAATCCAATGACAGAAAATGTTTTTAGAATATGGGATAGCCTGGGCAGGCACTATCACTGGGAGTACAATTCACCTTTGACTTCATTAACCACTTCAGCCCCGGAAGATTGCTGAATGACCAGGGCCATTTTTTGTAATTCGGCACTGCGTCGCATTAACGGACAACTGCCCGGTCATGCGACGCTGTACCCAAACTAAATCGACGTCCTTTCTTTTTCCCACAGATAGAGCTTTCTTTTGGTGGTATTTGATCCCCTCTGCGGTTTTTATTTTTTGTGCCATAAACAAAAAAATAAAACAACAATTTTGAAAAAAAAAAAAACAATATTTTTTACTTTTTGCTATAATAAATATCCCCCAAAAATATATAAAAAAACAATTTTTTTCCTCAGTTTAGGCCGATATGTATTCTTCTACATATATTTGGTTAAAAAAAAAAAATGTATATTGATTGGTTTGCACAAAAGTTATAGCGTCTACAAAATAGGGGATAGTTTTATGGCATTTTTATAATTAATTTTTTTTTTTTTTATTAGTAATGGCGGCGATCTGCGATTTTTTTATCGTGACTGCGACATTATGGCGGACACTTTTGACACTATCTTGGGACCATTGTCATTTATACAGCGATCAGTGCTATAAAAATGCACTGATTACTGTGTAAATGACTGGCAGGGAAGGGGCTAATCACTAGGGGGCGATGAAGGGGTTAAGTGTGTCCTAGAGAGTGATTCTGCGGGGGGGCTACCACTGACATGACAGCGATCACTGCTCCTGATCACAGAGAGCAGTGATCTCTGTCATGTCACAAGCCAGAACGGGGAAGTGCCTTGTTTACATAGGCACTTCCCCGTTCTACCTCTCCACACCGTGATCGTGGGCCGCCGGAGAACGTTGAGTTCCCGGGACTCGCGGGCACGCTCCCGCGGCGTGCGGCAGGTGCGCCCGAAAGGCGGCAAATTTAAAGGGACGTACCTCTACGCCCATATTCCTGCCTGTGCCATTCTGCCAACGTACATCTGTGTGCTGCGGTCGGCAAGCGGTTAATAGATACAAATTATTTCACACCCGGGAAAGAGGATAATTTAAATTTTGTTAGATGGGCAAAAAAAGGAGACAATAGTACAGCTACAAGACAGGATTTGTTCTCTTTTTGAATTAAAGCAAAAAAGGGGTAGTATGCTACTAGATGAATGGAGACAGTAATGACGTACTAAGATACAGGCCTTCTGGAGGGAGATCATTGAGGTTATCTAGGAAATAACAGGGGAGCATAGGCAGGTAGAACCCTGGAGATGTCTATTCCATAAAACAGACAAATCTATAGCACAATATAGGATAGCTCCGGTACCACACCTATTAATTGCAGCTAAAGGCCTGATTCCCAGGTACTGGCGAACACAAAAAAACTCAAGTGTGAGGGAATGGATACTAAAAATCGATCAGACATGTTCCACTGAAGAGACAATACAGTATCTCACAAAAGTGAGTACACCCCTCACATTTTTGTAAATATTTTATTATATCTTCTCATGTGACAACACTGAAGAAATGACACTTGTCTACAATGTAAAGTAGTGAGTGTACAGCTTGTATAACAGTGTAAATTTGCTGTCCTCTCAAAATAACTCAACACACAGCCATTAATGTTTAAAACCGCTGGCAACAAAAGTGAGTACACCCCTAAGTGAAAATGTCCAAATTGGGCCCAATTAGCCATTTTCCCTCCCCGCTGTCATGCGACTCATTAGTGTTACAAGGTCTCAGGTGTGAATGGGGAGCAGTTGTGTTAAATTTGGTGTTATCGCTCTCACTCTCTCATACTGGTCACTGGAAGTTCAACATGGCACCTCATGGCAAAGAACTCTCTAAAGGAGCTGAAAAAAATAATTGTTGCTCTACAAAATGATGGCCTAGGCAATAAGAAGATTGCCAAGACCCTAAAACTGAGCTGCAGCACGGTGGCCAGGACCATACAGTGGTTTAGCAGGACAGGTCCCACTCAGAACAGGCCTCGCCATGGTCGACCAAAGAAGTTGAGTGCACGTGCTCAGCGTCATATCCAGAGGTTGTCTTTGGGAAATAGACGTATGAGTGCTGCCAGCATTGCTGCAGAGGTTGAAGGGGTGGGGGGGGTCAGCCTGTCAGTGCTCAGACCAAACGCCGCACACTGCATCAAATTGGTCTGCATGGCTGTCGTCTCAGAAGGAAGCCTCTTCTAAAGATGATGCACAAGAAAGCCCGCAAAAAGTTTGCTGAAAACAAGCAGATTAAAGCTGGCCATACACCTATAGATTATCTGCAGATTTTCTATGGTTAGATGGAAAAAGTGGGAGATTCCTCCATCCGCACAGTTTAGCGAACATCTAACCATAGAAAATCTGCAGATAATCTATAGGTGTATGGCCAGCTTAAGGACATGGATTACTGGAACCATGTCCTGTGGTCTAATGAGACCAAGATAAACTTATTTGGTTCAGATGGTGACAAGCGTGTGTGGCGGCAACCAGGTGAGGAGTACAAAGACAAGTGTGTCTTGCCTACAGTCAAGCATGGTGGTGGGAGTGTCATGGTCTGGGGCTGCATGAGTGCTGCCGGCACTGGGGAGCTACAGTTCATTGAGGGAACCATGAATGCCAACATGTACTGTGACATACTGAAGCAGAGCATGATCCCCCCCCTTCGGAGACTGGGCCACAGGACAGTATTCCAACATGATAACCACCCCAAACACACCTCCAAGACGACCACTGCCTTGTTAAAGAAGCTGAGGGTAAAGGTGATGGACTGGCCAAGCATGTCTCCAGACCTAAACCCTATTGAGCATCTGTGGGGCATCCTCAAACGGATAGTGGAGGAGCGCAAGGTCTCTAACATCCAACAGCTCTGTGATGTCATCATGGAGGAGTGGAAGAGGACACCAGTGGCAACCTAGGAAGCTCTGGTGAACTCCATGCCCAAGAGGGTTAAGGCAGTGCTGAAAAATAATGGTGGCCACACAAAATATTGACACTTTGGGCCCAATTTGGACATTTTCACTTAGGGGTGTACTCACTTTTGTTGCCGGCTACTTGGAAAACGCTAAGAAGGGAAAAGGTGGGAGCCTAGAAAGGTGAGAGGGAGGGGGTGGGCAGGGATCTCCCCTCTTTTTGCGGGAGGGGAAGGGGGGGGGGTAAAGAATATATTGGGAGGTATATTAAGGGATTTTCTTTTTGATTGTGTTATATTGAATAAAACTTTGATGTAATCCTTAAGAAAATGAATAAAAAGTAAAAAAAAAAAAAAAAAGAGAAAAAAGGACTGAGCTGCATCGTCTACTACCCCCCCCCCCCCCAAAAAAAAAAACCTAGACCTTTTAATGACCATGCCCCTTTTCAGCACACTATTTAAGGGCAACGTTCTACACAGCATTGGGCCCCGGCTCGCCCTGCACACCCCCTGCAGCTGAATTATTGCACTTGCGCCATTTGCGTCATTAAATGAGCCCGTTCCTGTCATGTCACAGCTGATCAGCGAAGGAGCTCTGCGCCAATCTCTCAGCTGGGCAGAATGGCTCCTGCAGCCATCCCTTGTTCCCTATCCAGAAAGGAGCGCCCCCCCCCCTCCCCAGGAGAGAAGAGACAGAGCGGGGGGAGGGGTCCTGTAACAGGATCAGGTTGGTATTGATCAGAGCATGTGATGATGTGAGGCCGGCGGTATTGATGAAGATTCCTGCATTTACTGGCCCAGGGGACCTGCCAGCCTCTCTGATCCGCTCCTGTTACTGCATTAAAGGACAATTCCCTTTACAGCTCACACAGAGCCCCCCTGATGAAAAAAAAAAAAAAAAGGAACTAATGGATCTGCCGATATCTAGGACAGCTGCAGCCGGTGCCCGCCGTTAACCCTTCGCGGCCCCGATCATACCAACACGAGGGCTACTCCGCCTACTGACCACCTCTTCACATTCCTATCCAATGTGTCTCTTATTTTCAAAAATGTAAATTTTATTGATTACAGGACATATGGCCATCAATTGCATACTGTACATTCACATCAGTCACTGCACCCAAGGAGCTTACAATCTAAGACTCCTATCCCACATGCATATAAATAGTAGATGATGTCAAGTATCGGTACTCGTAGTCGGTGTCAAAAAAGTGGCATCGGTGCATCCCTAATAAATACACATACTAGAACCAATTTACCCAGGAGCCATTAAACTTACCAATTTACTTAATTGTCCTAGATTATAGTAGAGAAGCCAACCTATGAACAAGAAGACAGGCAGCTCTTTCAGGGTACAGATTCTTTAATAAATGGATTCATAAAAGGCCTTATACCAAGTTGAATTCTGCAGCAACGACTTCTATTTTACACCGTCCTTTTACAATAGATCAGAGGAGTTCTGCCGCTGACCACTCTCTTCTTCCCGCACATGGTATATCCAGGAATCAGTCATTAGAAAGAGCAGCTACGGCCATAAAATGGCCTTTATCTTGACTTGAACATCTCCACTCATCTTGAACATCTTCCTTTTGCTTCTATAATGACACCGAACCCATTACCCTTGCAGAGTCATAAACGCGGCGCACAATATGGCTGATCACTCGTGTAGGTTATATTCCTTGGAAGCTCTTCCAGAGGCTTTACCACAATCACATCATTGGAAATGACCAGGAAAGGTCGGGATGATATCATTCAAACGCCCACAAGATTCCTTCACCCATGGAAGCTTCACTATAAATAACAGGCCTCCCAACTGTCACCGGGTCAACTGGCCATTTCATTTCCATTATGTAGGTGATATCATTGAACATATATAGTGCCTTGTTGTTATTCAGACGCCCACGGAAACCCACTATGACTGTTCAGACCAGTGCCGAGGGGCTTCTGTTTGTTTCAGAAGTGTCCTTCATTCCCTATACAAGTCTATAGGAATTTAATAGATTAAAATCGTATCATCGCATAGTGGTCATGCGGATACGGAATAAGTTACAGGTGCCACGTCTTATATACAATAGTTTAGAAGAACAAGAGAATATTGGTGGGCTCAAGACTTTATAGGCACAATAATGAGGATAATATGTAATTAAAATATTATTTTATTTCGAAATTATTATAAAAAAAAAAAAAAAGGAGAAGGAGGATAAAAAATAGGGTAGGACAATCACAGTTTACAAATTATGCACTCCATACACATTTGGTTGGTTGGTGAAAAAGATAAGCGAAACTTATGGAACCAACAAGAGACATGCAGCTTATTGATCTATATAGTTACAGTACATTTCGTTGAACCAAGCGCTATGTGATGGTGGCAATCAGATTCTGTATGAGCTCGACATGTTACGCGCCACATGCGCTTCTTCAGGAGCACAGAATTAGTATACCTGATAGATTTATGACTATGCTTGGTACTATCCATATCACAAGTCGCTCGCGGCCGGACGGCTGTGCGGTGCCTCACCACCAACTCCCCCACTTACGATCTATATGCTACATATCCAGACTCAGCAGGATTGGGGCTCAGACTGAATAGCTTCCCAAGGAATAAAAGTCTCTATGCACTTTGATGCAACTTCTATTTCTGCCTCTGACTATTATATATCCCCTTCCATCAAACAATTACCGCTGAGAGTGCTGGGAATTACTAATACTTACTAAGGAGACCGCTGTGGTTTTGTTTTTACCTCCCCTTTCTTCCAAGCATAGTCATAAATCTATCAGGTATCCTAATTCTGTGCTCCTGAAGAAGCGCATGTGGCGCGTAACATGTCGAGCTCATACAGAATCTGATTGCCACCATCACATAGCGCTTGGTTCAACGAAATGTACTGTAACTATATAGATCAATAAGCTGCATGTCTCTTGTTGGTTCCATAAGTTTCGCTTATCTTTTTCACCAACCAACCAAATGTGTATGGAGTGCATAATTTGTAAACTGTGATTGTCCTACCCTATTTTTTATCCTCCTTCTCCTTTTTTTTTTTTTTTTTTTTTTTATAATAATTTCGAAATAAAATAATATTTTAATTACATATTATCCTCATTATTGTGCCTATAAAGTCTTGAGCCCACCAATATTCTCTTGTTCTTCTAAGTCTATAGGAATGCCATAGGCGTGCGCAAGGGGTGTGCCCTAATCCTGGGGTTGGCAACTTGTCAATGGTGGGCAGGTGACAGGTAGACCACAACCCTTCCTTGCCGACCCTCAGAACCTGGACAGGAGAAGTGGCGTGGGTGGAATTTAGTGGAACCGATCTGTATTTTCCTCCTGCAGCAGCTGAAAGTAGGCTTCTCCTCTCCCTTTTGTCAACATTCAGCTGCCACGGGAGGAAAATATAGGGGATTGGTACTAATATATGCAATATGGGGGTGGGGGGTAAAACCAAGGCTCAACTGCCTGATTTTACCACCCCCCTGGCCACTTGTTTTAACAACCCTTTACTTTCAAGTGAGGCACACTCGACAACTGAGGTTCAGAGATGTTCCTACCATGAGATGAGCTGAGAATCGTCTCAGCCAACGCCACTTAGGGAAGTGTTGGGAGACGCTTATGGCTGCATGCTTGCTTTTAGATGTGACACACACACACACAAGGATGTATTTATAGAACATGTCCTTGTTCAGTGGGGCGGAGGGAGCAGTAAAACTGCGGTTCAAGCTCACCTCAGCCAACGCCACTTAGGGAAGTGTCAGAGATGCTTATGACTCCATGCATACTTTTAGACACTATACACAATAGGGTTACTGTACATTTATAAAGCAGTGAATACGACTTTCACCAAACATTCACTGGTGGTGTCCTTTAAAAACACACGCACCGGGAAGATTCACCCGCAGTAGACACGTGCACTGCCAAAAAATGTGTTCGTTTTCGTTTCATGCGTTTTTTTTTCCATTTTTCGGGTCATTTGTTATGATCGCAATTCGTGAATTAGAAAATCCAAAAATAAGAAAGAAAATCCTAAAATTCAAAGGAATAACTAACTAATAATAACTATTAAATTATAGGTATTGGAATTTCCTTTCAAATTTGTTAGTGAACGTAACAAATACGAATTATCCGAAATAACAAATACCGCATCTAAACGATTGGAACGGAACAAATGAATAATAAATAATAATAATAAAAAAGGTTTAATTATTATTTATTATAAATAATTTGTAACGTTCCATTCGTTTAGATACGCCATTCCTTATTTCGGATAATTCGTTACTTTGGGTAAATTTGTATTTGTTACCTTCACCAACAGCCAAATTTGAAAGGAAATTCCAATACCTATAATTTAATAGAACCAAAAAGACAAATGCCTGCACTCCCTTGCGATGCAAAAAGGCTTTATTGATATCCAAAAATCAAAAAAAAGCAACAAAACACAGGCAGGGGAACAAAAAGGTTGACGCGTTTCACACAGGATTCGTGCTTTGCCAAAGCACGAATCCTGTGTGAAACGCGTCAACCTTTTTGCTCGCCTGCCTGTGTTTGTTTGCTTTTTTTGATTTTTGTATATGAATAAAGCCTTTTGGCTTTTTTTGGAGTGTAGCCATTTGTCTTTTTTGGTTCTACTAGTTTTCTGCTGGCAGTGGCAGGGCGTGCACCCCACGTTTTGCAGCAAGCTCTGAAGATTATGGTCTGTGAGACTCACCTGGGAGCGGCGGTTTTCTTTCGCCTATAAATTTAATAGTTAGTAATAGTTAAGTTATTATTAGTTCGCATTTATTTCAGATTTTCAAACTTTCGGATTTTCAAATTTCCGAATATTAAACTGGTTAATTTGCATATTTCCGGATGAACAAAATTGTCGAAATGCGTTAAAAAACCAATTCGGAGAGAAACGAATTGCATATGTCTAACCCTCAGTGACTATATAGTGAAATAACAGGTCTGCTGATCTAGAAGTACGCCCCTTTTTTCCCAAGTTTCTATGGAACGCGGTGAAAGTATCAGAATGGGAATACGAGATAAGAATCCTTTCATAATAAAGTTATTAATCCGCGGCAAATTAAAAGTGTCCCGCCATGAATAGGCAGCTTTAATTAAAGAGGAGCAGATCCGATGTGCTGCATCTGATAATGTTTATTAAAAAAAAGGAATAATCTGCCAATTTAAAGAAAACATTCAGCCGCTGAATTATAGAGAGTCTACGCTCGGCTCCGATCGGTCAGCGATGGCCAGTATAAAGCGGACGCATATTAATGAGATGATCAGGGGGAGCCCCAATCTGATGGGGATTATTTAATCTTTATTTTATTTTTTGGGCAAAGGCAGAATCAGGTGATCAGCTAATCTTCAACGAACGAACAAATTTAGTTTGTAATACGCAAACAATGGATGCATCTGATTGGACGCAGCTGCTGTCCTGCCAGCAATTTTCTGCCCCCGTTGCTTAGATTTTCCAATCGGAGGGATGTTTGGCGGGAGACGGCGAATTCATCAGGAAGCGACTGGAATTGGAATCGGTGTATGGCCAACTTAACCACTTCAGCTCCAGAAGACTTTACTACCCCCCCTCCTTCATGACCAGGCCATTTTTTTTGCTATTTAGCACTGCACTACTTTAACTGGTAATTGTGCGGTCATGCAACATTGTACCCAAACTTTGTGATATACACAAAAAAAAAAAAAAAAAGTCCAAAAATTTTGAAAAAAAAACCTAATATTTTTTACTTTCTGCTATAAAACATATCCAATAAAAAAAATAAAATGAAAAAAGACCTACCTTACTTAGCGCTAATGTTGTTTCTAGGAACCTTCTAGGAAGCATCCTGGAAGGTGATAGGAGAAAAATCCAATTGCTTCATAAATTGTGGCCAAAATGTATTCTGCTACATGTCTTTGGTAAAAAAAAAAAAAAAAAAATCCCAATAAGTGTATATTGATTGGTTTGAGTGAACTTTATAGCAAAACTATGGTATAGAATAGATAATGGATTTTTTTTATACTACTGATGGCAGCGATCAGTGACTTATTATGGGACTGTGATAGTCCGGCGGGCATTCTGGCATCACCAGTGACACTAATACAGTGATAATACTATAAACTGTCACTGTACTAATGACATTGGCTGGGAAGGGGTTAACTTCTAGGGGCAATCAAGGGGTTAAATATGTGTCTAACTATGTGTGTTGTGTATACAGTGTACTACTTTTACCAATTGACCTCTAAGGCCGGCCATACATGGTTCAAATCTCAGCCAGCTCAGCAGGAAGTGGCCGAGATTCGAACCGTTAATGGGCAGCCTCAAATTGGGTACAATTGATTCCCTTGTCAACACTCTGGGTTGATGGGGGAATCGTTCACAGAAAGAAATCTGCACCGTTTATGGCCTTCCTAAGTTTCTCATCCTGGCTTTGCAGGGATAAGAAACAGAGAGATCGCCCCCCGTGTACAGAGCCCTGTGTTGATTATCAACACAGAGCTAAGGTCTGTAATTGGATACAGCTGATCAGCAGTTCCCACCCGTTAATCATTGGCTGGGACTTGCTGACAGACTCCCAATGTGTACAATCACAGCGGGTGTTGGGGGGGATGGGAAGGGGCACGCTCAACCTGTAAGTAGGCAGCGTCGTACGGGTACATCGCTTTGCCTACAGCGGCTGCTCATCCGCAGTACATTGCAGGCAGGGAGGCGGTTCGCCAAGTGGTTAAAGTGGTTTTAGAGTCAAAGTGTGCAAAGTACCTTAATGCATTCTCTGCACGAAAGTAGAAATTTCCGCACTAACTTTCCTATCCTCCCCCATCCCTAAACACTTACCTGGCTCCTGTCACTGATCTAGCGCTCTCCCGATTCTAGCACCGCTCCCCACAGGAGACACTGAGAGCAGTAGGATCCTGCTGCTGTCAGTCAAATCCCTGTGAAGAGGAAGAGGGCGTAGCTTACTGGCGCTGTGCGTGTCTATGGACACACACAGCCCGGCTCATGAGCGAGGGACTGCCAGAAGAGGAGGCAAGGGACATCTATGTGCAATATCATTGCATGGAGCAGGTACGTATAAATATAATCTATACAGTCAGGTTCATAAATATTGGGACATCGACACAATTCTAATCTTTTTGGCTCTATACACCACCACAATGGATTTGAAATGAAACAAACAAGATGTGCTTTAAATCCAGACTTTCAAATTGAGGGTATTTACATCCAAATCAGGTGAACGGTGTAGGACTTACAACAGTTTGTATATGTGCCTCCCACTTTTTAAGGGACCAAAAGTAATGGGACAGATTAACAATCATCCATCAAACTTTCACTTTTTAATACTTGGTTGAAAATCCTTTGCAATCAATTACAGCCTGAAGTCTGGAACACATAGACATCACCAGACGCTGGGTTTCATCCCTGGTGATGCTCTGCCAGGCCTCTACTGCAACTGTCTTCAGTTCCTGCATGTTCTTGGGGCATTTTCCCTTCAGTTTTGTCTTCAGCAAGTGAAATGCATGCTCATTCGGATTCAGGTCAGGTGATTGACTTGGCCATTGCATAACATTCCACTTCTTTCCCTTAAAAAACTCTTTGGCTGCTTTCGCAGTATGCTTTGGGTCATTGTCCATCTGCACTGTGAAGCGCCGTCCAATGAGTTCTGAAGCATTTTGCTGAATATGAGTAGATAATATTGCCCGAAACACTTCAGAATTCATCCTGCTGCATTTGTCAGCGGTCACATCATCAATAAATACAAGAGAACCAGTTCCATTGGCAGCCATACATGCCCACGCCATGACACTACCACCACCATGCTTCACTGATGAGGTGGTATGCTTTGGATCATGAGCAGTTCCTTTCCTTCTCCATACTCTTCTCTTCCCATCACTCTGGTACAAGTTGATCTTGGTCTCATCTGTCCATAGGATGTTGTTCCAGAACTGTGAAGGCTTTTTTACATGTTGTTTGGCAAACTCTAATCTGGCCTTCCTGTTTTTGAGGCTCACCAATGGTTTACATCTTGTGGTGAACCCTCTGTATTCACTCTGATGAAGTCTTCTCTTGATTGTTGACTTTGACACACATACACCTACCTCCTGGAGAGTGTTCTTGATCTGGCCAACTGTTGTGAAGGGTGTTTTCCTCACCAGGGAAAGAATTCTTCGGTCATCCACCACAGTTGTTTTCCGTGGTCTTCCGGGTCTTTTGGTGTTGCTGAGCTCACCGGTGCGTTCTTTCTTTTTAAGGATGTTCCAAAAACAGTTGATTTGACCACACCTAATGTTTTTGCTATCTCTCTGATGGGTTTGTTTTGTTTTTTCAGCCTAATGATGGCTTGCTTCAATGATAGTGACAGCTCTTTGGATCTCATATTGAGAGTTGACAGCAACAGATTCCATATGCAAACAGCACACTTGAAATGAACTCTGGACCTTTTATCTGCTCCTTGTAAATGGGATAATGAGGGAATAACACACACCTGGCCATGGAACAGCTGAGCAGCCAATTGTCCCATTACTTTTGGTCCCTTAAAAAGTGGGAGGCACATATACAAACTGTTGTACTTCCTACACCGTTCACCTGATTTGGATGTAAATACCCTCAAATTAAAGCTGAAAGTCTGCAGTTAAAGAACATCTTGTATGTTTCATTTCAAATCCATTGTGGTGATGTATAGAGCCAAAAAGATTAGAATTGTGTCGATGTCCCAATATTTATGGACCTGACTGTATCTCTCTCTCTCTCTATATATATATATATATCTTTCTATCTATATTTCTCTCTATCTATATCTCTATCTCGCTCTATATCTCTATTTCTATCTATTTCTCTCTCTCTCCATCTATCTCACTTTATTTCCCTCTCTATATCTATCTATCTATCTCTCTATTTCTATCTCTCTATCTATATCTCTATTTCACTCTCTCTCTCTCTCTCTCTATCTCATATATATATATATATATATATATATATATATATATATATATATATATATATATATATATATCTCTATCTATTTCCCTCTCTATATCTATCCATCTCTCTCTATATCTCTATTTCTCTCTATCTACATATATTTTTTAAAAACAGCCTTTAGTATCACTTTATTGGAAGGACATTTCATGTGGTAAATCACTGCCCTTTTTTTTTTTTTTTTTTTTTTTTTTTTTTTAATAAAACACATATTTTCAACTTTTTTTTATCTCTTGTTGCATTTTGGTCCTGCTCTACTCCTGCAGCCTCTTTGCAGCCATTTCCTGTCCAGTGATGGCTGAACGTCATTCCTCAGGGGCGTGTTTCAGAACAGAGTGTTGGAAATGGCCACCCGGGTGACAAAGCTCTCTGTCCCTTTCTCCCTGCGTTGTCACCCTGTCACACAGGAAGTGCCTGAACCTTCATAGCAGGATCACCGGCTTTTTTTAATAAAAGCTGCAGATATTTAAAAAAAAAAAAAAAAAAGACTTTTGAAATGGCATTCATGACAAAGCTTATAGGATATGTGATCTGATGTGTACAGATTCCTGTAGGGTCCCATACACCTCCCAATCTGGTCATACAATCTTTCTACAATCAAGTTTAAATTGACCAAATCTATGTAATATTAAGACCTACCTGATTCTACCCAATCAATTTATGGCCCTCCTGCTACACAGCGCCCATAGTATTCATCCAAATGTGTCGTTTTTTTTTTTTTTTTTTGCTGAAACGTGTTGAAATCTTCATGGAACTCGTTTGCTACGAGAAACTTTTTTTGTGTTCTGTTAAACAAGCACAAGTGGATTGTGATGGAGCCAAAGATTTTTTTTTTTATTATTATTATAAAGTTGAAGTTTAATCTGCTCATATTTTGCCTCCCGCCCTCATTAAGATGCAAGAAAAAAAATGTAAGTAAAACGATTCCAATGTCATCTCCGGGTCTCTGTGCTTCTCTATGTATTAAGTGCCACCAAGCCAGGAATGGGGGGGGGGCAGGCTCTGATTTGCTGCAGCTTCTAATGCATATTGTGAGAAGCTCACAGTGTGCAGTGAAATCAGAATAAGCCATTTCAGTCCGGGAGAGGAGCCGATACAACTGTGCAAGACTGAAGGGAAGGCCGGAGGTCAGATTGAAATAGTTTTGTTATGTTGGCCGGTGTCGGGGGCTATAAAGGATATCGATGATCTGCTATTTTTTCCAATTGGAGACGTGTCTTCTACTGAAAGATATTACAGGATGAGTTCCATCTTTTCCATCAGAATATTATGGGTCATGATTTGGGGTCTCCTCTGTACCTTTTGCGCCTGAATATGAAACACTCGGCGGTGAGGTTACGCAACACGCTGACATCACAGGAGACCTTGAACGTTTCCTGACCTTTGGACAATTGCACCTTGCAGGGCGATTGCCAGGAACCTAAAATAGAGACTTCATGTGGGGGGGCTCCTGGATCCAGAACCCAGCTTTTGATCAGCACACAGCTTTTGATCAGCAAATGGATCCTGGCTCCAGAACCCAACTATTGATCGGCACACGGATCCCGGCTCCAGAACCCAGCTATTGATCAGCACACGGATCCTGGCTCCAGCACCCAGCCATAGATCAGCACACAGATCCTGGCTCCAGAACCCAGCTTTTGATCGGCACAGATCCTGGCTCCAGAACCCAGCTATTGATCGGCACGTGGATCCCAGCTCCAGAACCCAGCCATTGATGATCAACACATGGATACTGGCTCCAGAACCCAGCCATTGATCAGCACACAGATCCTGGCTCCAGAACCCAGCTTTTGATCAGCACACAGATCCTGGCTCCATAACCCACTATTGATCGACACATGGATCCCGGCTCCAGAATCCAGCCATTGATCAGTACACGGATCCTGGTTCCAGAACCCCGGTTACCCACCAGCACATGGATCCTGGCCCCAGAACACGGCTATTGATGAAGCACATGGAACACGGCTTCAGAACCAGGCTATTGAGCAGCACTTGGATACCGGCTCCAGAACCCAGTCATTGATCAGCACACGGATCCTGGCTCCAGAACCCAGCTTTTGATGAGCACATGTATCCTGGCTCCAGAAACATGCCTATTGATCAGTACACAGATCCTGGTTCAAGAACCCCGGTTACCCACCAGCACATGGGTCCTGGCTCCAGAACCCTCCCATTGACCCTCACATGGATCCTGGCTCCAGTACCTGAATACTGATAAGCACATTGATCCCGGCTCCAGAACCTGGCTATTGATTAGCACTTGGATCCTGCTTCAGAACCCAGTCATTGATCGGCACATGGATCCTGGCTCCAGAACTCAGCCACTAATCCTCACATGGATCCTGGCTCCAGAACTCAGCCATTGATCCTCACATGGATCCTGCCTCTAGAATCTGAACATTGATCAGCACCTGGATCTTGGCTCCAGACCCCGGCCATTGATCAACACATGGATCCTGACTCCAGACCCCGGCCATTGATTAGCACATGGATCCTGACTCCAGAACCAGACTACTGATCGGCACACAGATCCTGGCTCTAGAACACAGCTATTGATCAGCAGGCAATACCAATGATGGAGAAGCAGCTTCAAGGTCACCAATGGTTTTTTTTCCACATGCGTCTGCTGGAAAACTATCCCCCCACCCGGAGCAGTGATAGGACAATGGACACTTGATAGTCTCTCTCTGGTATCAGGCAGACCCTGGAGGCTGTACAGTCTATGTCAGCACCGTCTGTACCCATCATCTCCTACAACCAGCCTGTCCTTCCAGGTCTCTATAGAACTGACTGCACATTATACAACCTCAGACCCTCCAGCTTCTAACATACCCTATACCCAGCATCAACTTTCCAGCCATGGCCTATGCACAGACCCACCCTTCCAGGTGTGCCCTATACACAGAGCCATTCTGCCAACTGTGCCCTATATACAGCACCATCCCTCCAGCTGTGCCCTATACACAGCGCCATCCCGCCAACCGTGCCCTATACACAGCGCCATCCCTGCAGCCGTGCCCTATACACAGCGCCATCCCTCCAACCGTGCCCTATACACAGCACCATCCCTCCAGCCGTGCCCTATACACAGCGCCATCCCTCCAGCCGTGCCCTATACACAGCGCCATCCCTCCAGCCGTGCCCTATACACAGCGCCATCCCTCCAGCCGTGCCCTATACACAGCGCCATCCCTCCAGCCGTGCCCTATACACAGCGCCATCTCTGCAGCCGTGCCCTATACACAGCGCCATCCCGCCAACCGTGCCCTATACACAGCGCCATCCCTCCAACCGTGCCCTATACACAGCGCCATCCCTCCAGCCGTGCCCTATACACAGCGCCATCCCTCCAGCCGTGCCCTATACACAGCGCCATCCCTCCAGCCGTGCCCTATACACAGCGCCATCCCTCCAGCCGTGCCCTATACACAGCGCCATCCCGCCAACCGTGCCCTATACACAGCGCCATCCCGCCAACCGTGCCCTATACACAGCGCCATCCCGCCAACCGTGCCCTATACACAGCGCCATCCCTCCAGCCTTGCCATATACACAGCGCCATCCCGCCAACTGTGCTCTATACACAGCACCATCCCTCCAGCCATGCCCTATACACAGCGCCATCCCACCAACCGTGCTCTATACACAGCGCCATCCCGCCAACCGTGCCCTATACACAGCGCCATCCCACCAACCATGCTCTATACACAGCGCCATCCCGCCAACCGTGCCCTATACACAGCGCCATCCCTCCAGCCGTGCCCTATACACAGCGCCATCCCTCCAACCGTGCCCTATACACAGCGCCATCCCTCCAGCCGTGCCCTATACACAGCGCCATCCCTCCAGCCGTGCCCTATACACAGCGCCATCCCTCCAGCCGTGCCCTATACACAGCGCCATCCCTCCAACCGTGCCCTATACACAGCGTCATCCCTCCAACCGTGCCTTATACACAGCACCATCCCTCCAACCGTGCCCTATACACAGCGCCATCCCTCCAGCCGTGCCCTATACACAGCGCCATCCCTCCAGCCGTGCCCTATACACAGCGCCATCCCTCCAACCGTGCCCTATACACAGCGCCATCCCTCCAACCGTGCCTTATACACAGCACCATCCCTCCAACCGTGCCCTATACACAGCGCCATCCCTCCAGCCGTGTCCTATACACAGCGCCATCCCTCCAGCCGTGCCCTATACACAGCGCCATCCCTCCAGCCGTGCCCTATACACAGCGCCATCCCGCCAACCGTGCCCTATACACAGCGCCATCCCGCCAACCGTGCCCTATACACAGCGCCATCCCACCAGCCGTGTCCTATACACAGCGCCATCCTGCCAACTGTGCCTTATACTCAGCACCATCCCTCCCACCGTGCCCTATACACAGCGCCATCCTTCCAGCCTTGCCATATACACAGCGCCATCCCGCCAACTGTGCTCTATACACAGCGCCATCCCACCAACCGTGCCCTATACACAGCGCCATCCCTCCAGCCGCAGTGAACCTCCACTAAGATCCATGTGTCCGGCGCCCCGCATGTAGATTAGGGGCCAGGCGCATGAATTGGTGGCGGGGGGAACGGCGGCGCCCCTACACACCTAAAGGACTGGCTGTCACTGATACTAAGACATTTTAGACAATTTTATTCTCCCATCTCTGTGGGAACAGGTTGGGGATGGCCCCTTGCTGTTCCAACATGGCACAAAGCAAGACATATATGAGCGAGTTTGGGGTGAAGGAACTTGACTGGCCTGCACAGAGTCCTGACCTCAAACCGATAGAACGCCTTTTAGATGAATTAGAGCGGAGACTGTGAGCCAGGCCTTCTCGTCCAACATCGGTGCCTGACCTCACAAATGCGCTTCTGTAAGAATGGTCAAACATTCCCATAGACACACTCCTAAACCTTGTGGATAGCCTTCCCAGAAGAGTTGAAGCTGTTATAGCTGCAAAGGGTGGGCCAACTCAGTATTGAACCCTACGGACTAAGACTGGGTTGTGTGCAAGTGTTGCCCATGGGTGCTATAAAAATGAATTGTGGCGCAAGTGCTGCCCGCTGCGTGTACACGCTGTATTAAAATTCGGTGTGGGGGCTTATTAGATAGGAAAGGGGTGAGGGAATCACTAAAAGGTTCTAAAGCAAAAAATAAACCTCAGCTTTTCTTCTTGCTCAGGCTGTTGTGCGCAAGCTAGTCCACGGGTTTCTAGAAGGATGAATGGGAGCATGGATGCGCACTTCATTTAAAATCTGCGCAAAATCTTGCTCAGATGTTCTAAAGCAAAAAACAGACCTGGGCTTTATTTTTTTTGCTGGGGCTGTTGTGCGCAAGCTTGCTCACAAGTTCGAGGAAGAAGAACGGGAGCGCAAAATGTGCAGGTGCTCCTTTCATCTAAAGTCTGTATAGAAGCTTATTAGATAAGGGAGTTGTGTCCAATATTGTTGCCTGGGACTTTGCACCCCCCCCCTTCCCCGCAATGCTCTCTATGGCTCTCCTGGATAACCCCTCCCCCTGAGTGGCCTGTAATGGGTTAATCCACCTGGCATTCACCAACTTGTCCGACTAGTTGTGTAGAGATTGTTCATTCAAATGGCTCACAAAGCAAGCCGGCAGGGTGCTGCAAAGAGCACAATGGGAGCAGAAAAGCCCAAAGTGCTCAGAGGGGGACCCCACCCGGCCAGATTAACCCCCGCCACCGTCTCCCATAGTGACTGGAGCGCATCGCCCTGGGGAGGGCGCGGCACGGGAAGGGTTAACTGACGGAGGTGCTTGTGTTTACAATGTGAGTCCTGTGCACCTGTGACAGGTGCAATGCGATCTCCCTAACTGTACAACAACCCCACCCCCGCCAGACCGACTACAGACACAATGAGCGAGCAACTTCCCAACGCTCTCCACTGCAGAGTTACAGCGAGCAACTTCAACGTACAGATACCCCAACACATCACTTACTTTTCTCTCTCTTTTTTTTTTTTTGGTGCTCCCAATGTCGAACAATCAGCTGTGGAATGGACGATGTTGGTGCCTCCCAATGCCGAATAATCAGCGGTGGAAGTAGCAAATTTAGTGTCTCGCAATGCCGAATAATCAGCAGTGGAAAGAGCAAATTTAGTCTCTCGCAATGCAGAATAATCAGCAGTGGAAAGAGAAATTTTGGTGCCTCACAATGCCGAATAGTTAGCAGTGGAACAAGGCTTAGATGGTCCTATAGAGGTCTATGGGCCTGAGATGAATCTATAGAAGTCTATAGGGGCCGATATGATCCTATAGAAGTCTATTGGGGCCGAGATGGTCCTATAGAAGTCTATTGGCGTGAGATGGTCCTATAGAAGTCTATTGGCGTGAGATGGTCCTATAGAAGTTTATTGGCGTGAGATGGTCCTATAGAAGTAGTCTATCCGGCCGAGATGGTCCTACAGAAGTCTATGGGGCCGAGATGGTCCTACAGAAATCTATGGGGCCGAGATGGTCCTACAGAAGTCTATGGGGCCGAGATGGTCCTACAGAAGTCTATGGGGCCCGAGATGGTCCTACAGAAGTCTATGGGGCCGAGATGGTCCTACAAAAGTCTATGGGGCCGAGATGGTCCTACAAAAGTCTATGGGGCCGAGATGGTCCTACAGAAGTCTATTGGAGTGAGATGGTCCTATAGAAGTCTATTGGAGTGAGATGGTCCTATAGAAGTCTATTGGAGTGAGATGGTCCTATAGAAGACTATTGGAGTGAGATGGTCCTATAGAAGACTATTGGAGTGAGATGGTCCTATAGAAGTCTATTGGAGTGAGATGGTCCTATAGAAGTCTATTGGAGTGAGATGGTCCTATAGAAGTCTATTGGAGTGAGATGGTCCTATAGAAGTCTATTGGAGTGAGATGGTCCTATAGAAGTCTATTGGAGTGAGATGGTCCTATAGAAGTCTATTGGAGTGAGATGGTCCTATAGAAGTCTATTGGAGTGAGATGGTCCTATAGAAGTCTATTGGAGTGAGATGGTCCTATAGAAGTCTATTGGAGTGAGATGGTCTTATAGAAGTCTATTGGAGTGAGATGGTCCTATAGATGTCTATTGGAGTGAGATGGTCCTATAGATGTCTATTGGAGTGAGATGGTCCTATAGATGTCTATTGGGCTGAGATGATCCTATAGAAGTCTATGGGGCTGAGATGATCCTATAGAAGTCTATGGGGCTGAGATGATCCTATAGAAGTCTATGGGGCTGAGATGATCCTATAAAAGTCTATGGGGCTGAGATGGTCCGATAGAAGTCTGTGGGGCTAAGATGGCCCGATAGAAGTCTATGGGGCTAAGATGGTCCTATAGAAGTCTTTTGGGGCTGACATGGTCCTATAGAAGTCTATGGGGCTGAGATGGTGCTATAGAAGTCTATTGTCGTGAGATGGTCCTATAGAAGTCTATTGGAGTGAGATGGTCCTATAGAAGTCTATGAGGTTGATCTAAATCTATAGAAGTCTATAAGGCTGAGATGATCCTATAGAGGTCTATGAGGCTGAGAAGAACCGTAATGAAGAGCAGGACAGTCAGAGAGGACACACTGCAATGAAGTTTTTTTCTTGAAATGCTATCTCCGGACATGGAGGTATTACACCAAAGGAGAGGATCCTCATTTCACAAGACATTTCCAAAGACCAAAAACAATTCCAGGAACTGATGTTTAACAAATACCTTGAATTCAGATTTAAAAAGTATAATTCCCCCTTTTTGGACTGTTTTACATTTTATTTCTTCCTAATCTTTTACCATAATCCTCTATTAATATTATATCGGTTCTCTGTATGGTTCCAGCACAGACATTGGAACACTGGAACTTTTCATTCCAATAGCAGTAAGAGAGAAAAAAATGAATATATAAATTAAATAAATTTATAATAAAAATATATAAATAATATAATTTAAAAAAAAATTAAAAATAATAATAAAAAAAAAAAATGTATAGATCTGATGGGCAAAGAAACCATTGATCATTGATAAAGCGATATAACAATAGATGGCCTAGAAACACATGCCTCGAAAATTTCCAAGGATAAATTTTTAATAAATACTCTGAAATCAGATCAATGAATTGACCATGAAAAAAAAAGAAAAAAAGAAAAAAGAAAGATCAAAAATTTCCAGGGACAAATCTACAAAACCACAGAGTGGAAATCCAAAAACTGAACACTATAATAAAATAAATAGCTGGTACATATTCGGGGGCAACAGAATACATCCAAGGACAAATCAAGAGATGTCCACCGATTTTAGCAGGTCAGAGATTGAAAAAAATAGGGACTTCTCTGTACAGCAGATCATTTCTGGGGACAAGTCCCTCAAAACCCAAAGACTGTCCCTGGAAAAATCCAACCCAACATTTTATAAATCACAGATTGTAGCCGGTCAGAAAAAAAAACAGGGACATTTTCAGGGACACCAGAAATCCACAGAACGCCCCTGGAAAAAAAAGCCAACCACATTTTATAGCAGATAGAAAAAGCAGGGACAGAAGATAATTCTGGAGGGACAAGTCCTTCAAAAGCAGAGCGCATCCCTGGCAAACCCAACCCAACATTTAAATAGCAGATAGAAAAAGCAGGGTTTTTTTCTCAGGGACAGCCGATCATTTCTAGAGACAGCAAATCATTTCCAGGGACATGACCTCCAAAACAAGAGCGTGTCCCCAGAAAACCCAACCCCACATTTTATAAAACACAGTTTGGAACCAGTCAGGGAAAAGAGGGCCATCTTCTGGGACACCAGATCCTTACCAGGGACAGGTCTTGCAATCCACAGAGCGTCCACTGGAAAACCCAACCCTATAAAGCAGGCACTTTTCCAGGGACCATTGATCACCTCTAAGGACAAGTCATTAAATCAAAGAGAGTGTCCCTGGAAAACCCAACCCTACATTTAATAGCAGATAAAAAAAAAGCAGGGACTTTTCCCAGGGGACAGCAGATCATTTCTAGGGGCAGCAGATCGTTTCCCAGGACATCTCCTCCAAAACCAGAGCATGTCCCTGGAAAAGCCATCCCCACATGTTACAAAAATCATAGATTGTAGCCGGTCAGAGAAAACATGGCCATTTTCAGGGACACCAGGTCATTCCCAGGGACAGGTCTTACAAACCACAGAGCGTCCCTGGAAAAAAAAGCCAACCCCCACCTTTTAAAGCAGATAAAAAAAGCAGCGACTTTTCCAGGGACAGAAGATTATTCTGAGGCACAAGTCCTTCAAAAAGCAGAGAGCATCCCTGGAAACCCAACCCTACATTTAAAAAGCAGGGACTTTTCCAGGGACAGAAGATTATTCTGAGGCACAAGTCCTTCAAAAAGCAGAGAGCATCCCTGGAAACCCCAACCCTACATTTAAAAAGCAGGGACTTTTCCAGGGACAGAAGATTATTCTGAGGGACAAGCCCTTCAAAAAGCAGAGAGCATCCCTGGAAACCCAACCCTACATTTAAAAAGCAGGGACTTTTCCAGGGACAGAGGATTATTGAGGGACAAGTCCTTCAAAAAGCAGAGAGCATCCCTGGAAAACCCAACCCTACATTTTATATCGCAGATTGTAGCCGGTCAGAGAAAACCGGGCCATTTTCAGGGACACCAGGTCATTCCCAGGGACAGGTCTTACAAACCATAGAGTGTCCCTGGAAAACCCAACCCTGCATTAAAAAAGCAGGACTTTTTCCAGGGACCATTGATCATTTCCAAGGACAAGTCCTACAAATCAAAGAGTGTCCCTGGAAACCCCAACCCTACATTATATAAAAAAAAAAAAAGAAGATTTTTTTTTAGGATGTAGCAAGAAGCAGCTGCGACTTTTCCAGGGACGAGGGGTCTATGGGATAAGTAGCGGGGGTACTCACGTATCTCCTCAACTTTTTCTCGGGGGGAGACTTCCTCAGCCAGCCGCAGTAGACCACTTCTCCTTCACTCATCCTGCCTGATAAGAAAGGGAGCCTTGTGTCCAGATCTGTCATCCAGCATCAGAGGGGACCAGTTGTCAGCGCAGTGCCATGGGGGGGGGGGGCGCTCCTTGGAGGGGATGTCCGGATGACACAGGACCCCCTGTGTGTAGGACACACAGTACCCTCACTGTGCTGGGCTCATCAGCTTTTTCCCCTTCATCCTCCTCGCTGGCTCTCTTGTCTTCTCCTACATCTGCTCTCCGCCAGCAGGAAACTGCCACTGTCTGTGTCTCTCTGTGTTTCCCAAGCAGCTACCCGGCTGGCCACACCCTTTCTCCGGGAGTGGGCGTGGCCTGAGTTGGGCTTTAACAGCCTGCCTGTGCTGTCTGCAGTCCTATATAGGAGGGTGACAGTGACAGAAGTTGGGAAGTCGCAGCATTACATTGTTGCAAAGATTTCTTTCCCTTTTGCTACAAAGATTCTTTTTATTTATATAGAATCAGGAGGGTTCCGGAATACAAGATGACGTGCGGCTCAGTCAATCGCTTTGCGATTGCTTTTCAGGGACGGGCGAAGGCGATATGAAGCCAACACACATGACGTCCCAACGCGGCTTGCATACGACTTCTTTAAGGCTCCATTCACACCTAAGGCAATTTGAATCGCTGGGGGGGGGGGGCGGAATCGCCACGATTCGAAAAACACGGGACGCGTTTGCGATGATATTACTTCTTAACGGCACCCCAATCGCGCCGCGATTTTGACACGTAATAAATCGCACCGCAATCACAGCTAAAACCACAAACGCACAACGCTGTCGTCCCAAAAGAAGCTCTTGCTCCTTTTTAAATCGACAAGCGCCGCACGTTGCGATTTGCCACGTTTGCAACACGGCACAATTGTTACTTCTTAACAGCACTCCAATCGCGCCATGATTGTGCCACGGTCGTCGCATGATAAACGTTGCTGCAATTGTGGCAAATCGCAATGCGCGATGCTTGTTCGCTCAAAAAAGGAGCAGGAGCTTCTTTTGGGCAACAGCGTTATGCGTTTTGCCGCTATTTATCACGCAAATGAAAATCCGATGTGATTGGAGTGCCATTAGGGAAGTAATGGCATCGCAAGCGCGTCCCGCGTTTTGGAATTGTGGTGATTCTGCTTGCGATTTAAATCGCCTAGGTGTGAACGAAGTCAATGCAAGTCGTGCCGAAGTCGCATCAAAAGTAGTGCAGGAACCGATTAAAACAGATCCACTGCAGTTAATGGGGCGAGACTTTGAACTCTCAAGTTGCATGACAAGTCGCGGCAGTGTGAACCAAGGCTTAACCCCATAAATTCCACACCAACGAGCTGCATACATGTGCATTGCATGCAGTTGTGGGGCGTTTGTGGTGCGGCAGTACAGGAGCAATAATCTTATTTATTTCAGGTAGTTGTATAGCACCGTCAATTTATGCGACTGCCGCCTTTGCACTTTTTACCGCCCCCTAGAAAGTCTAAACAAGCTAAATTGCCCTCCCTCTGAAAAACGATTTCGGTGTTTGAGACCGCATTACAGGGGTGTTTGACAGGTGGTGAGGAGGCACCTGTTTTAACCCCATAAATGTCACAGCAATGTGCTCTTACTATCCCCCAAATTGCAAGTCTAAATGAGAAAGAAAAAAGAGAAACAGAGAAAGAAAAAAGAGAAAAAGAAGAAAAAAGAAGAAGAAGAAAAAAGAAGAAGAAGAAGAAGAAGAAGAAGAAAGAAGAAAGAAGAAAGAAGAAAGAAGAAAGAAGAAAGAAGAAAGAAGAAAAATCAGGTGGTAAGATCTATGGCTTCCTCACCACCTGTCAAATACCCTCTGAAAAGTGACTCATTGCAGATCGCTCTTTAGAGAGCACCACACATCTAAGCAAGCCCTAATATATTTCCCGCCTCCACCATCTGCAATTCTAAACTGACCCTTACTATATTGGTGGCCTTGAACATGATGGGATGGGATGAGGGAATACCTCTAACATGATGGAGTATATTAGGAGATAGGTCCATGTTTATGTTGATTGTGTTTTATGTTTTGTTTACTATGAATGTTTTGTATACGCTTGTATATATTTATATGGGATTGAATTGAAATGTTTTTATAGGTATAAAAATGTAATAAAAATAGTTTAAACACGAAATCCGATCGTCAAGTATCTCAGTGCAATCGATATTATTCCGCCCTTCGACTGAGTTTGAGCCAATCTGCTCGAAATGGAGTCTAGATCTATCGGAAGTGAAGTTGTGGTAATTCCATTGTTTGCAGATTTGCTCGTTTTGATCGATCGGAGAGAAAAAAAATGGCCACCATGTGACGTTTAGGGCTCATTTACACCAAATGAACCAAATGTGTTTTTAAAATGAACTTTAAACACAAACACCTAAAAAATGAATGCACTTCAGTGAGCCTAGTTCTCACCATCGCGCTTCGTTGTGGAGGTGACATGACTAAGCCCCAGGGCGGGACGAAACACGTCGGTGGGTGGGGCCTGGACGAAGCTGGGCTGAGGCTACTTTCATTCTAATGATTGCCGGGTGTTGGTGTGCGGCGATGGGGGGCTCTCTCCTCTTCTACTAAATGTGCTTTCCTGCGCCCAGGGAGTCGCACATGCCGCAGACTGTCATACCAGTGAATGGCTGTACGTGGCCGTACTCTAATAAAAGCAGACGCTTCTTTGCATTAGCCTTCATCCATGCGTCCACCATATTTTCCCAAACGCACATGAAATGAAAATACGGGTCTCCATAGTGTAGTGGGTTAAAACAACTTTAATGAAACAAAGTAATTACTTACATGTTAAATTGCAAGGATGTGTGTAGAAAAACGTAGCTGCAGGGGTCACACAACAATGCAGCGTGGAAAAATTCCGACCTTCCGATCTCGGCCATAGACCGGAAGTGACTTCTCCCGGCTCCTCCCGACATGTTGCATCACCGTCACGTGACTTTATCAAGGGCTCCTGGAAACACTATTGGCTAGAATTTTCAACTCTTCTAGCCACTTGAATGAGTGTATGCGCGTGTTCACACGCATCTATGCGCAAATTATGCCAGTACACTCCTCTAAGAACGCAGGTTTGGGACATTTTATTTTTTATCTCCCTGAATGCTGCTCTAAAATATGAATCTAAAATGCCAAAATGCACATGGAGGCATTCGCCAAAATAGAGCCTATGTAAGGGTTCAAGGCTAAAAAAAAAAAAAAATGCATTACCAGCGTGTTCAGGAGGGGAGCATTTGGGCAGAAAAAGAACTCGGAATGCGCCTAAACGCTAGGTGCATTTAACGCCTGAGTGTTCATTCCAATGGGTAGAATAAATTAATATTTTGGCCAATAGAATCAATGAACAGACTTTGTCTTTTTCTTAAAATGCGTACACTGCAATATTAACTCACCATTTCAAGACAAGGAGGTATTACACCCTAACAGAGGATCTTCATTTCACAGGACATTTCCAGGGACCAAAAAAAATTCCAGGGACCGATGTTTAAAAAATACCTTGAATTTACATATAAAAAATATAATTACCATTTTTTGGTCTCCCAACCCCCCCCCCCCCACACACACACACTATTTTTTTTTTCTAGAATACTCTATTAATCTTGTATTGGTACTCATTTGTTTCCTGTACAGTTCCAGCACAGACATTGGAAGACAATAGAAACTCCTTTTTCCAAAATGTCAATTGGGGTATTAAAGAGAGGGAAAAAAATGAATACATTCCGAAATGTATAATATAATAATAAATAATAATAATAAATAGATATAAATATAATTATTAATACAATTATAAATATAATAAAAACATAAATAAAAATATATAAATATAATTATTACCAACATGTATAAAAATATAATAAAAACATATATAAAAATATATATAAATATAATTATTACCAACATGTATATAAATATAATAAAAACATAAATAAAAGCATAAATAAAAGCATAATAAAAAAAATTAAAATTTAAAAATGTATAGATCTGATGGGAAAAGAAAGCATTGGATAGGCAATATAACAATAACTGTCCCCAAAACACATATCACAAAAAATTCCAAGGACAAATATTTAAAACATACTCTGAAAATCAGATCAAAGAATTGACCATGAAAAAATAAAAATAATAAAAGATCAAAAATTTCCAGGGACAAATCCAAACCAGAGTGGAAATACAAAAAGCTGAACACTATAATATAATTAAATAGCAAGTACATATTTGGGGACAACAGATCACTTCCAGGGACAAATCAAGAAGTGTCCCTGGAAATCCATTGATGAATCCACCTTTTTATTAAACACATATTTTACCTATACGGCAGCTCAGAAATGAAAAGATCTGTTTTCAGGGACTGCAGATCATTTCCAGAAATGAATATTTTGGCCAATGGAATCAATGAACGCCCAACACAACGCACCTAAACGCAGGTTCAAAACGCTTTAATCACGGTCGCAACCAGAGGCGGTTATATATTAATGGGCTCCCTATGGTGCAGTCACTGGGCAAGGCCTGAACGTTTCCAACACTGAAAAACCTCACACACACTTTTATTTATTAAATATCCAATGCAAATTGGTAAATTTGATTAGTTCCAAATGAAACAATCGGATCAATAATGGGACGGCCAATATCACATTCCTGGTCCTGCATTGATGTTGTCCTAAAGCTAAAAAGGGAGCTTTGGTGGGCCTCTGGTGGTCAGTGTTGGTACTGCAACTGTCACTTGTCAAGCCTAGAAGTCCAAGGCAGACATCAAGAGAAGCGTGAACATATGGAGGAGAGGTACACAGGGGATTTAACTCTCCATCACATACGAGAAAAAAATAAATGAAATATCTATTTTGGGTGGTGCCCCCTTAAAGTAGATATAAACCCAAAGTGTAACTAAAGGCAAACCTTGTTTTCCCCCTCTAATTTCCTGTTTGGCTATGGGACAGGAAGTGAAGGGAAATCTGTCCAATGGGACACAGACGGCAAAAAAAAAACAAAAACCTGACAGGGGTTATTGACCCTCCCTTACTCTATCCAAAATGAAAAAACAAAAAGTGTTGCCGATAGTTCTACTTTAAAGTCACATAAGCTGTAAAAGTTTCATGTAATTTCAAAAGTAATTTTAACTTTCTTAAGCCTGCACTTTTATCACTATCATATCCGGTGATCTCTCCATGTAGGCCCTTGTTCAGGCACTTCCTGTTCTAGGGTGACAACGCTTTGTCTCCATCTCTTAACTGTGTTGTCACCTTATCAGATGAGTTTCAGAAGGGGATTGAAGGTGGTTATTCTTCAACACAAAATTAGGCTGGCATGGTCCACATTTGTCCCCAACAGGAAAACCGCCATGAGGAATACACTATATTATTGGGATGCCTGCCTTTACACGCACATGAACTTTAATGGCATCCCAGTCTTAGTCCGTAGGGTTCAATACTGAGTTGGCCCACCATTTGCAGCTATAACAGCTTCAACTCTTCTGGGAAGGCTGTCCACAAGGTTTAGGAGTGTGTCTATGGGAATGTTTGACCATTCTTCCAGAAGACCATTTGTGAGGTCAGGCACTGATGTCGTACGAGAAGGCCTTTCGCTCAAATTCATCCCAAAGGTGTTCTATCGGGTTGAGGTCAGGACTCTGTGTAGGCCAGTCAAGTTCTTCCACCCCAAACTCGCTCATCCGCGTCTTTATGGGCCTTGCTTTGTGTACTGGTGTGCAGTCATGTTGGAACAGGAAGTGGTCATCTCCAAACTGTTCCCACAAAGTTGGGAGCATGAAATTGTCCAAAATGTCTTGGTATGCTGACGCCTTCCCTTCACTGGAACTAAGGGGCCAAACCCAACCCCTGAAAAACAACCCCACACCACAATCCCCCCTCCACCAAATGATTTGGACCAGTGCACAAAGCAAGGTCCATAAAGACATGGATGAGCAAGTTTGGGGTGGAGGAACTTGACTGGCCTGATCTCAGCCAGCGGAGACTGTGAGCCAGGCCTTCTCGTCCAAAATCAGTGCCTGACCTCACAAATGCACTTCTGGAAGAATGGTCAAACATTCCCATAGACACACTCCTAAACCTTGTGGACAGCCCTCCCTGAAGAGTTGAAGCTGTTATAGCCGTAAAAGGTGGGCCAACTCAATATTGAACCCTACGGACCAAAGCTGGATACAGACTATAAAACTTTTGCTGTTCAATTTCCTTTAGATTTACCTTCAACTATGTAATGCAAGGACCTGCCGGATTGCATACAAATCGAGTGTGTTTAGGTTTGACTTCATATTATATGAAGACTGGGATGCCATTAAAAGTTCATGTGCGTGTAAAGGCAGGTGTCCCAATACTTTTGACAATATAGTGTATGTACAGAATTTAAAAAGGGCCCGTCACATTCTCAGGGCCAACCCTAAAAGGCAATCCTAGCGACCTGGGAGATAACTGCCCCCTTGTCAGCATCGTCCTTCAGGGAGAGTCAGCAACAGAGTTACTTTTGGGCCCATTTACTTCTCTGCGGTGCATTAATGTGCATTGCTTTATAGGCAGCCCATGGGAAACGAATGGGTTACCAACGCACCCCGACATGCTGAAAATCAGACGTGACCCTTTTTTTGGTAAAGCACCGCAACACACTACCACAAACACTCACCGGCCACTTTATTAAGTACACCTGCTCAATTGCTTGGTAACACAAATTGCTAATCAGCCAATCACATGGCAGCAACTCAATACATTTAAGCATCTATACGTGGTGAAGACGACTTGCTGAAGTTTAAACCAGAATGGCGAAGAAAGGGGATTAAAGTGACTTTGAACATGGCATGGTTGTTGATGCCAGACAAGTTGGTCTGAGCATTTCAAAAACTGCTGATCTCCTGGGATTTTCACACACAACCATCTCTCGGGTTTACAGAGAATGGTCCGAAAAGGAGAAAATATTCAGTGAGCGGCAGTTGTGTGGAGGAAAATGCCTTGTTGATGTCAGAGGTCAGAGAAGAATGGGCAGACTGGTTGGAGATGATAGAAAGGCAACAGTAAGTCAAATAACCTCTCGTTACATCAACGGTATACAGAATACCATCTCTGAACAGGCAACACATTAAACCTTGAAGCAGATGGGTTACAGCAGCAGAAGACCACACCGGGTGCCACTCCTGTCAGCTAAGAACAGGAAACTGAGGCTACAATTCACACAGGCTCACCAAAACTGGACAATAGAAGATTGGAAAAACATCAAATCAGTGGCAGTTGTGTGAAGGAAAATGCCTTGTTGATGTCAGAGGAGAATGGGCAGACTGGTTCCAGATGATAGAAAGGCAACATTAACTCAAATAACCACTCATTACATCCAAGGTATGCAGAAAATCATCTCTGAATGCACAACACATCGAACTTTGAAGCAGATGGGCTAAAGCAGCAGAAGACCACACCAGAAGCCACTCCAGTCAGCTAAGAACAGGAAACTGAGGCCACAATTCACACAGGCTCAACAAAATTGGACAATAGAAGATTGTAAAAACGTTGCCTGGTCTGAGGAGTCTCGATTTCAGCTGCAACATTCAGAGGGTCCGGTCAGAATTTGGTGTAAACAACATGAAATCATGGATCCATCCTGCCTTGTATCAATGGTTCAGGCTGGTGGTGTAATGGTTTGGGGTATATTTTCTTGGCACACCACTTTGGGCCCCTTAGTGATTGCAGTATTCTAGTCTGTATCTCCCAAAATACTTAAAATCTGGCCTGTTGGTGGGTCCTGGGGACTGGAGTTGAGAACCACTGGTGTGGGGGATATTTTCTTGGCACATTTTGGGCCCCTTAGTACCATTTGAGCATCATTTAAACCCCACGGCCTACCTGAGTATTGTTGCTGACCATGTCCATCCCTTTATGACTACAGTGTCCCCATCTTCTGATGGCTCCTTCCAGCAGGATAATGCACCATGTCACAAAGATCCAATCATCTCACTACTGGACAATGAGGTCCCTGTACTCCAATGGCCTCCATATTCACCAGATCTGATCACCAGAGTGATGCTATCATGTCACTATGGACCAAAATCTCTGAGGAATGTTATCGGGGGGCTTCAGCAGCCTGTAAGTCTGAGCACCGGGCGGAGCTGGGATTTTAGAAGGTGGAAGCGCCTACACACCTGTATTCATTTGACGACCCTGGATGATGCCTGAACAAAGAGGTCTCCGTCTTTCTGGAGATGGGGCCAACCTCTCAGTTTGGGAGTCACTGTTCTCCGGGGTCTCCATGTTTGGTGCTGCAGGCAAATATCAGCCCTACAGTACCATCAACAATACCTGTTACAAGCATGTACAAAACACATTTGTGGTTTTTAATTATTCAGCAGAGATGGAATAAATAAGCCGATTCGTTCATGAAATGCTGTTAAGTCGAAAAGCAAAGTGAAACAACCGGCTCCTAATTAGCTGGGATTTAATGCATCTTATAGAAAAGAAAGCCAATTACACGTTATCACACATTACAGCGCGGCAGATAAAGACACTCGGCTCGCCCACAAGAGAACCCTTCCCACGGCATGAGAAAGAGAAATGGGATCGAGGGACTCCGCCCCAAAACAAAACCCAGTTCTCTACAGTATGCATGGGCTGGCATTAAACAGCGCTGTCACACTTTGAATGACAATTGCGCGGTCACGCAACACTGTATCCAAACTAAATTTTTAGCATTTTTTTCCCACAAATAGAGCTTTCTTTGGTGGTATTTAATCACCACTGGGGTTTCTATTTTTTTTCTAAATAAACAAATAAAGACCCAAAATTTTGAATATAAACCCAAAAACTTTTTCATAGTTTGTTATAAAATTTTGCAAACATATAATTTTTCTCCTTCACTGATGTGCGCTGATGAGGCGGGACTGATAGTCTGCACTCATGAGGTGGCACTGGTGGGCACAGATAGTCTGCACTAATGAGGAGGCATTGACGAGGCTGTACTGATAGTCTGCGCTGATGAGGTGGCATTGATGAGGCTGCACTGATGGGGAGGCATTGATGAGGTGGCACTGGTTGGCACTGATAGTCTGCATTGATGCGGCGGCACTGGTGGGCACTGATAGGCTGCACTGATGAGGAAGCATTGATGAGGCTGCACTGATGAGGCGGCACTGGTGGGAAGGCGTTGATGAGGCTGCACTTATGAGGAGGCATTGATGAGGTGGCACTGGTGGGCACTGATAGTCTGCATTAATGAGGCGGCACTGGTGGGCACTGATAGGCTGCACTGATGAGGAGGCATTGATGACGCTGCACTGATGGGATCTGATAGTCTGCACTGATGAGGTGGCATTGATGAGCCTGCACTGATGAGGAGGCATTAATGAGGCTGCACTGATGAGGAGGCATTGATGAGGTGGCAATGGTGGGCACTGATAGTCTGCATTGACGAGGCGGCACTGGTGGGCACTGATGAGGAGGCATTGATGAGGCTGCACTGATGGGATCTGATAGTCTGCACTGATGGGCACTGACAATCTGCACTGATGAGGAGGCATTGATGAGGCTGCATTGATAGTCTGTACTGGTGAGGCAGCATTGATGAGGCTGCACCGATGAGGAGGCACTGATTGGCAGCACTGGTGGGCACTATTTGGACTGCACTGATTATCAGAACACTGATAAGTGCCCTGATTATCAGTGTAGATATCCCTTTTACACAAGCCGGTTATCGGCTCTCTTCTCATTCTGTCAGCATGAGGAAAGGAGTGCTGATAACTGGCTTCTGTTTATATCAGTGATTGGACACAGCCGGTCACCTGGTAAAGAGATGCTAATTAGCTCTTTAACTCAATCTGTGATCAGTAGTGTCCGGAAGACACGGTGATCACAGAGCGCGGCGCCCACACCCTGCATGATCCTGGAGACGTTGTCATATTACAGCATCCCAGAACTAGCTGTAGCCGTCATTCAACTATAGCACAGTCGGCGAGTGGTTAAAGTGGTTATAAAACCCTTACATATACCCAGTGAAGTGACTGGCCTCAGGTGATACACAGAGATGAAACAAATCCTCCAACATAAGTTGTACGTTTATATGTAATCTTCTCTTCTCTACATCTGTTTAACGTGCAGAATTTATAACGCTTGTCTGAAATTTCAGAAAAAAGGTGGAGAGATGAAGTTACAATCTACAGAGCGCAGTGAAGAGAGGTCCGAGAGCTGACTGGAGGGAAGAGACACGCCCCCTTCACACAGCACACAGGCACAGAGCTGAGGCTTTTAATCAGCTGGATGTCTCTCCCGTCACCATTTTACTCTTGGTGTCAGCAAATATTGCCAGAAGGGATTGAGACTGATAGCAGAGGAATGAAGCAGCAGATACAAATGACACTTCGTGCTTTTAATTAAGACAAGTACACACTAAAGAGGGATATACTCTTCATATTTCATGTCTGAGGGTTTACAACCACTTTAAATACAATAGGGAAGGTTTAAAAATTCTGCTGTGCATGTTCCATTTCGGGGTTAGGTCCTCCCCTACTTTGTGTCCCGGGGATACCCCATGTAGGTTGTAGTAGGGGGTAAATAAGAAGCCAAATAAGAGTTCTCATAGTAAAAACAAAACTAAACTAATATTTAAATATTTGAAAGAGAGGGAGAGGAGCTTTGTAAACCTGCCTGTACTAGATTACAGTACATAAGACTGAGGAAACCAAAGACCAAACTAAGGAGAGCATTTGCTAGATAAGCTGACTGGTTGGACTTGGTCTTCAGCCTACAAAGATATTTTTAGAGCAGACTTTCTCAACCAGGGTTCCATGACATGCTAGAGTTCCTTCAGAGGCTGCTTCCTGGAACAATTTCCGCCTCTCAGACAAGTTATTGCCAACACTAATGTAAGAGGTCAATGCAATCAGCACCAGGGAAAGGGGTCACTGTACTGACCACAAGTGAAAGGGGTCACTGTACTGACCAGCAGTGAAAGGGGTTGCTGAAATGACCACCAGTCAAAGGAGTCACTGAAATGACCACCAATGTAAGGGGTCACTGCACTGACCACCAGTCTAATGCCCCGTACACACGGTCGGACATTGATCGGTTATTCCGACAACAAAATCCATGGATTTTTTCCGACGGATGTTGGCTCAAACTTGTCTTGCATACACACGGTCACATAAAGTTGTCAGAAAATCCGATCGTTCTGAACGCGGTGACGTAAAACACGTACGTCGGGACTTTCGTCTCTTAATTTATTCTGGGCATGCGTGGCACTTTGTCCATCGGATTTGTGTACACACGATCAGAAATTCCGACAACGGATTTTGTTGTCGGAAAATTTTATAGCCTGCTCTCAAACTTTGTGTGTCGGAAAATCCGATGGAAAATGTGTGATGGAGCCTACACACGGTCGGAATTTCCGACAACAAGGTCCTATCACACATTTTCCATCGGAAAATCCTATCGTGTGTACAGGGCATAAGGGATTGCTGAAATGCTCAACAATGTAAGGGGCCACTGAAATGACCACCGGTAAAAGGGGGCCACTGAAATGACCACCGGTAAAAGGGGGCCACTGAAATGACCACCGGTAAAAGGGGGCCACTGAAATGACCACCGGCGAAAGGGGCCAATGAAATGACCACCGGCGAAAGGGGCCAATGAAATGACCACCGGCGAAAGGGGCCACTGGAATGACCACCGGTGAAAGGGGCCACTGGAATGACCACCGGCGAAAGGGGCCACTGGAATGACCACCGGCGAAAGGGGCCACTGAAATGACCACCAGCAAAAAGGGGCCACTGAAATGACCACCAGCGAAAAGGGGCCACTGAAATGACCACCGGCGAAAGGGGCCACTGAAATGACCACCTGCGAAAGGGGCCACTGAAATGATCACCGGCGAAAGGGGCCACTGAAATGACCAATGGTGAAAGGGGTCACTGAAATGACCACAGGTAAAAGGGGCTACCTAAACGACCACCAGTGAAAGGGGCCACTGAAACGACCACCAATACAAGGGGGAACTACAATTTTCATGGTCTGCATCTCTTTTTTGGCCTTTATTATTTGCTTAATAGAATCATTATTTAATAAGGTTGAATAAGGCTGTTCTAGACCGTGAGAAAACTGGAGCACCAAACAAACCCACTCAGGCATGGTTTGCTTATTATAAAAGTTGGGTTATGCCTGACATAAGCTGCCATTTTGGAATCCTCCAGGCAATACTAAGTCAAAGTAAAGGTTAAGTGGCAGACATGAAGCATTTTATTGGAATTCATCTGATAACCTAGAGCAGGGATATGCAATTAGCGGACCTCCAGCTCTTGCAGAACTACAAGTCCCATGAGGCATAGCAAGACTGACAGCCACAAGCATGACACCAAGAGGCAGAGGCATGATGGGACTTGTAGTTTTGCAACAGCTGGAGGTCCTCTAATTGCCTATCCCTGACCTAGAGGTATGTGGTATCAAGCATTACTCAGACAGATGTGACACATCACTTGGGGAATCTGGATCCTGGTGGCCACGACAGAAGGAGAAACATCTGGTGTTGGCATAATGACCAAGTGTTCACAAAGTTTGGCCATATGGTGTACTTCTAGTGAGGCAGTAAAATACAGACATCCGAGTTCCAATGTCTGCCCATCTCCCAAGTTTCATTTTCAATTGGATTGGTCATTGATTAGAGGGAGGACACTTTTAAACAGGGCAGAGCCATCATTTTTGGGTTGGTCGATGGTGTCTACAGTATAGGGCCCCAGAGAGCTGAAGCTTGCAAGCAACCAACCCTTATCATACCTGAAACCTCAGACAGCTCCCTACTCAGCATGGACTGTCATTTGCTCTTCATTACCATAAGTAGATTCTTGGTACTTGGTTTAGGTTATTATTGGATTTACATTGTGCAGGCTTCTGGGTAGGAACAGCAAATTCACCAGAACAAACAGGATATGAGAAGATTAAAGTCTATCTAAAGCCAAATCTTTTATCTTTAGTTATAGATACCGCGGGGAGCAGATAAAACCTGTTAGGTTGGTATGGCGGGCTCTGCTAGGGAGAGTTAATGTTTTATATTTATCCCGGTGCCCATTGTAACCAAAACTGAAAGTGAGGAAATCCAATACAGGATAGGGGGGAAATCTTCCAATCTGCTTATATCTTGTCTTTTCCGGCCCCCCCCCCCCCCTCACTCCTCATCAACATGCTATTTTTTTTTTTTTAAACTAAAGCTTTTCTGTTTTCATTATATACCTTATATTAGACCCAGTGACATCATCATTGGGTCTCTGTGCTTCTCTACATGATGCAAGCAGATCGTGGCTGGTGGGAGGGGCCAGCAGGGTGCTTTAAATAACTTTCTGAAAATATCATAGCACCCCATCTCAATACTCCTCTCTGGAGACCTCAGTCCTGATGTAAGCAGTGGGCCGGCCCTTAGCAGGAGCTATGCAAATATCAAATTGCCTTGATAGGTGGATGTAATTCTGGAGGAAGGGGCTTTCTTAGGCAGACTATTTGCCGACTGCCCTAGGTAACACCCACATGTGATAGTGAGCCTCCAAGATTGTTGTTGTTTTTCAGGGGTTGGGCTTGGCCCCTTAGTTCCAGTGAAGGGAAATCTTAAGGCGTCAGCGTACCAAGACATTTTGGGCAATTTCATGCTCCCAACTTTGTGGGGATGGCCCCTTCCTGTTCCAACATGACTGCGCACCAGTGCACAAAGCAAGGTCCATAAAGACATGGATGAGCGAGTTTGGGGTGGAGGAACTTGACAGCTGTGTCCTTCTCCAGATCAAAGCTGATAAGCGGCATTCCTCAGTGGGGAGATGCACACAGATAATCAGTGCAATGATTATCATTGCCGCCTATCAGTGCCGCCTATCAGTGCCTCCTCATCAGTGAAGGAAAACAATTACTTATTTACAAAATGTTATAATAAAAACTAAGAAAAACTTTTTTTTCAAAACTGTTGGTCTTTTTAGTTTATTTTGCAAAAAAAAAAAAAAAAAAAAACATTGGTGATTAACAACTTACGAACTGCCCACCATCGATATACGTCGGTCTTTTGACATTGAATATCGTTCTTATATCAGCAGAGAGCTATCATAACCTCGGTATTTTTTTTTTTTAAACGGCGGGCGTCTGCTTTCAGATAAAAGTGGTCTCTGTGGCGGATTCGCTGCGAGAGCACTTTTAACCACTTGCTTACTGGGCGCTGAAACCCCCCTCCTGTCCAGACCAATTTTCAGCTTTTAGCGCTGTCGCACTTTGAATGACAATTGCGCGGTCATACAACACTGTACTCAAATAAAATTTTTATCATTTTTTTCCCACAAATAGAGCTTTCTTTTGGTGGTATTTGATCACCTCTGGGGTTTTTATGAATGAATGAATGATTTGTAAAGCGCTGCAAATGCGAACTGAATTGCCTCAAGGCGATTCAACCTCTGGGGTTTTTAGTTTTTGTTAAAAAAAATTGAAAAAGACCGAATTAAAAAAAAAAAAAAAAAAAAAAATTATATTTTTTAAATATTTTGTTATAAAATTTTGCAAACAGGTAATTTTTCTCCTTCATTGATGTACGCTGATGAGGCGGCACTGATGGGCACAGGATAGGTGGCAGTGATGGGCTCTGATGGGTGGCAGTGATGGGCACTGATTGCTTACACTGATGGCAGCACTGCTAGGTGGCACTGATTGGCACCACTGGTGGGCATTGATAGGTGGCACTGCTGGGCACTGTGGGCAATGGCAGGTGGCAATGGCAGGCACAGATGAGGCATATGTGCCTCCTTCCTCTTCAGGACCGATGTCCCTTTAACATAAGCCGGTGATCAGCTTTTTTTTCTCCTCACGCTGACAGCACGAGGAGAAAAAAAAAACAATTACTGGAGCTTTTGTTTACACCATGTGATCAGCTGTCATTGGCTGACAGCTGATTACATGGTAAGAGGTCGGGGTCGACCCCTTATTCGGATCTGTGATCGTCCGAGTCTCCGTGACTCGGTGATCACAGCGCGCCCTGCAGGGTGCGCGCGCACAGGGGAGGACGTCCCTTGACGGCCTCCCGTAAATTGAGGTCCGTGCTGTGGCCGTCATTCGGCTATGGCCCGGACCTCAAGTGGTTAATCGGCGGTGGGAGAGGTGCCCATCCCCCTCCCGCCACTCCTCGTTGGTCTCCGCTGCTTACCGGAGCCGTGGGTAGCGGCGGAGACCATCGGGTCCTTTCCCCTGTGAGGGATGGAGTCGAGTGAGGGATAGATGGCCCCCACTCGACTCCATACCATTGGATGACAGAAGCGACGTCAAACGTCACTTCCACACAATGGACTTAGAGGGAAAATGCCTTTTTTTATTGCATTTAAGTGTAAATGTGAGATCTGAGGTCTTTTTGACCCCAGATCTCACATTAAAGAGGTCCTGTCATGCTTTTGTTTCTATTACAAGGGATGTTTACATTCCTTGTAATAGGCATAAAAGTGACCCCAATTTTTTTTTTTTTAAATGGACAGTGTAAAAATAAAAAATAACAAGTAAAATAAATAAGAAGAAAAAAAAAAAAAAAAAAAAAGATTTTAAAAGCGCCCCGTCCCGCCGAGCTCGCACACAGAAATGAACGCATACGTACGCTGCTGGAACTGGTAGTAGTACGGCTGTGCGGGGCTCTGCAGGCATTCTGAAGCTGGGGGCGGGTGTTTCAGGTATTGCTGACCTCGTGGAGGGGCGGAGCTACTGCAAGCAGCCGATCTGCTTAGCAACCGGAGATGGCTGTGAATTGATTGGCGGTTGCCACAAGTCATAAGGGCAGCCCTGGTTTGGTGCACCCCTCCGTGTTTGTGTGCAGTCCTTCAGGGGATCAGCTGCTCCAGTCTGCGTTGTTCTGCTCTGCTAGGTGAATCCTATATGCAGTTCTGGGTACTATCTTGACTCACTAGCAGCTCAACTATTTCATTTGCATTTATACTTGATTTGATTGTAGCCGTATTAGTGCAATTGTGACATAGAAAATTGAGTACTGTCCGTGATACTTTTTTTATTTGCACTAACATACAATTTTTCAGGACAAGCTTTCGGGGTGTGTCCCCTTCAAGGTCCAAGCAGTACTGATTCACAAATTTTTAAGCAGAATGCTAAAGAAGAAGAAAAAAAAAAAAAGAGAAAACCAAACACATACAAATCAATGGTAATAAAGATAGCAGTAGAATTAGTGAGATAAGACAGAGGGAGAGCTAGGGGGGAATACTAATCACAGAGCGGTCGTAAAACTTTAGCATAATGTGTAAGGAAACCAATATCTAAATTCAGGCCATTATTCTTCGTGTCAAAAAGAAGTATCATTCTTAGTTCAAATGTTTTCCTTTCCTGGATAGTTCTGAAATTCCCTTTAAGAACTAAAACATTGAGGTCTTCTATGGTGTGGTCCGATTGTGAGAAATGATGTCCCACAGGTGTGCATAAACTGTCTTCTTTATGTTCTTTGATGGTATGTCTGTGCAAATTCTTCCTCGCTTGCAACTTCTGTCCTGTTTCACCAACATAAGATCCTTTGCTGCACCTTTTGCATTGGATGAGGTACACAACATTACTTGAGGTACAGCTGTAAGATCCCATGATATTCAAGGTCCCATTTGTGTGTGTAACACTTTTGGATAGATTTATCTGGTTGCATAGTTTGCAGCGTTTTTTATTGCAGGGTTTGCTACCATTATTTGTGACTTCATAATCAGAGTGAAGTTTCCTGCTGATTAGTTTGTGTCCGAGGTCGGGTGGTTGTCTGAGGTTGGGTGGTTGTCTGAAAGCCAATAATGGGGGTTGTTGGAATATTCCTTTCAGAGTTTCATCCTCTGTTATAATGGGTTGTAAATCTTTGATTATCTTTTTGATCCCTTCAAGTGCTGGGTTGTATGTGGTGACTAGAGGTACTCGGTTATTTGTTTTTTTCTCTGTGTATTGGAGGAGATTTTCTCTTCGGGTTTTCAAGGCTGGTTTTTGCTGTTGTTGATGGTTTTGTCTTTGTAACCTTTTTTATGGAAGGAGTCTGCCAGTGTTCTGAGATGTTTATCTCTGTCTTCTGGGTCTGAACAAATTCGGTGGTATCTGATGGCCTGGCTGTGTATGATGGCCCGTTTGGTGTGTTGGGGGTGAAAACTGGAACTATGAAGATAGCTGCATCGGTCAGTCGGTTTTCTGTATATTGACGTGTGTAGCTTGTCATCCCTGATGTATACTGTAGTGTCCAGGAAGTTGACATGTGTGTTCGAATAGTCCATTTTTAGTTTGATAGATGGGTGAAAAGTGTTGATCAATGAAAAGAATTGGTTTAGATTTTCTTCACCTTCAGTCCATATCATGAATATATCATCAATATAGCGATAATATCTGTATGGCTTTTGTTGTATGCTGTTCAGAAATTTGTCCTCCAGGTCAGCCATAAATAAATTTGCATATTGGGGTGCCATTTTGCTTCCCATAGCAGTACCCATACACTGGAGATAGATGTCATTATTGAAAGTGAAGTAGTTGTGTGTAAGAATGAATTCAATGAGCCGTGTCACATCTTCAGCAGTGTATTTGTGGTCTGGTGAGCATGATAAGAATCTGTGACATGCCGCCAACCCATCCTTGTGAGGGATGTTACTGTACAAAGATTCTACATCCATAGTGACTAGAAGTGTATTAGGTGGTAATTGTTGTATATTGTTAAGCTTGTTCAGAAAATCAGTGGTGTCTTGCAGGAAACTTGCAGTGTTCATGACTAAAGGTTTTAACATGTTTTCTACAAGGCCTGAGATATGTTCGGTAAGTGTATTCATACTTGTTATAATAGGTCTGCCTGGATTTCCTGGCTTGTGGATCTTGGGCAGCATGTAGAAGTCTCCAATTTCTGGATTATCCGGAATCGCATTGATGAGTTCTGAATGTAGGTGGCTTGGCATTGTCGCAATGAGACCTTTTAATTGCTGAGTAAAATCCTGGGTCGGATTATAATCCAGTTTTTTGTAGTTTTGTCCTAGGACAATAGGAGGTCACAAAAGGAAAAAGAACAGCAACTTCACACCTCCACAAGGACGCAACCCCAAACTGGATACCTATATTGACAGCTTCAGGCTGCGAGTTACAACCCTGATATCCACCCAGCAAAAGAAAATATTATACAACCTTTCACCACTGGAGCGAAGAGCTGTACATGATCTGCACAATAATCAGGCCATAACCATCAAACCAGCAGATAAAGGGGGAGCAGTCGTTGTGATGGATACAGACAAATATATACAAGAGGGCCAGAGGCAGCTGGCAAATACTACTTACTACAAAAAACTGGATTATAATCCGACCCAGGATTTTACTCAGCAATTAAAAGGTCTCATTGCGACAATGCCAAGCCACCTACATTCAGAACTCATAAATGCGATTCCGGATAATCCAGAAATTGGAGACTTCTACATGCTGCCCAAGATCCACAAGCCAGGAAATCCAGGCAGACCCATTATAACAGGTATGAATACACTTACCGAACATATCTCAGGCCTTGTAGAAAACATGTTAAAACCTTTAGTCATGAACACTGCAAGTTTCCTGCAAGACACCACTGATTTTCTGAACAAGCTTAACAATATACAACAATTACCACTTAATACACTTCTAGTCACTATGGATGTAGAATCTCTGTACAGTAACATCCCTCACAAGGATGGGTTGGCGGCGGCATGTCACAAATTCTTATCATCCTCACCAGACCACAAATACACTGCTGAGGATGTGACACAGCTCATTGAATTCATTCTTACACACAACTACTTCACTTTCAATAATGACATCTATCTCCAGTGTATGGGTACTGCTATGGGAAGCAAAATGGCACCCCAATATGCAAATTTATTTATGGCTGACCTGGAGGACAAATTTCTGAACAGCATACAACAAAAGCCATACAGATATTATCGCTATATTGATGATATATTCATGATATGGACTGAAGGTGAAGAAAATCTAAACCAATTCTTTTCATTGATCAACACTTTTCACCCATCTATCAAACTAAAAATGGACTATTCGAACACACATGTCAACTTCCTGGACACTACAGTATACATCAGGGATGACAAGCTACACACGTCAATATACAGACGACTGACCGATGCAGCTATCTTCATAGTTCCAGCTTTCACCCCCAACACACCAAACGGGCCATCATACACAGCCAGGCCATCAGATACCACCGAATTTGTTCAGACCCAGAAGACAGAGATAAACATCTCAGAACACTGGCAGACTCCTTCCATAAGAAAGGTTACAAAGACAAAACCATCAACAACAGCAAAAACCAGCCTTGAAAACCCGAAGAGAAAATCTCCTCCAATACACAGAGAAAAAAACAAATAACCGAGTACCTCTAGTCACCACATACAACCCAGCACTTGAAGGGATCAAAAAGATAATCAAAGATTTACAACCCATTATAACAGAGGATGAAACTCTGAAAGGAATATTCCAACAACCCCCATTATTGGCTTTCAGACAACCACCCAACCTCAGACACAAACTAATCAGCAGGAAACTTCACTCTGATTATGAAGTCACAAATAATGGTAGCAAACCCTGCAATAAAAAACGCTGCAAACTATGCAACCAGATAAATCTATCCAAAAGTGTTACACACACAAATGGGACCTTGAATATCATGGGATCTTACAGCTGTACCTCAAGTAATGTTGTGTACCTCATCCAATGCAAAAGGTGCAGCAAAGGATCTTATGTTGGTGAAACAGGACAGAAGTTGCAAGCGAGGATGAATTTGCACAGACATACCATCAAAGAACATAAAGAAGACAGTTTATGCACACCTGTGGGACATCATTTCTCAGAATCGGACCACACCATAGAAGACCTCAATGTTTTAGTTCTTAAAAGGGAATTTCAGAACTATCCAGGAAAGGAAAACGTTTGAACTAAGAATGATACTTCTTTTTGACACGAAGAATAATGGCCTGAATTTAGATATTGGTTTCCTTACACATTATGCTAAAGTTTTACGATCGCTCTGTGATTAGTATCCCACCCCCTGCATCCCCCCCTAGCTCTCCCTCTGTCTTATCTCACTAACTCTACTGCTATCTTTATTACCATTGATTTGTATGTGTTTGGTTTTCTCTTTTTTTTTTTCTTCTTCTTTAACATTCTGCTTAAAAATTTGTGAATCAGTACTGCTTGGACCTTGAAGAAGGGGACATACCCTGAAAGCTTGTCCTGAAAAATTGTATGTTGGTGCAAATAAAAAAAGTATCATGGACAGTACTCAATTTTCTCTGTCATTTGCATTTATGTCATTGTAGGTCTTCCCAATTCTCCTGTCTGCCTCTAGCACTGAAAAAACACATGGAAAGGTTTTTAAAATATGTGTATATTTTTTTAAATTATTATTATTATTATTATTATTATTATTAAAAGAGAGCATCCTTCTATCTGTTTTCAGATAGAAAAGCCCAGTGCGGGATAAACGCCCACGAAAAGGGTCCAAAACGTCACCCCACCTTTAAGAGGAAAAAGGGCGCAGGGCGTGGCAAATCAGATCAGCAACGGAATAAACTTCGGTCAGAATGGGCATTCCAGTTCTCCTTCACCTGTTCCTCATTGCAGACGCTCGATTCCGAGCCAGGAGGTTTCGCAGCATCAAAAAGCATCTAAAAAAAGCAAATCGGGGCGTAAGCACAGGCGAAGGCCCTCTTCGTCTTCTAGGGCCTTCTCGCCAGCACAGGTGGAAGAAAAGGCCCGTTGGGCATGTTCAGCGAAAGTGCTACCAGGGAAGCTAGTGTGTGCTTCTTGCCTGAACGAAGCTGCCCGGGATCATGCGGCAGATGCACGCCAGGTGAAATCCTACATCAAAGCAGTTAAAGACTGCTCAGCCCGCATTTTCATCTGCTTCAGAGGATATGGATCCAGGAACATCGTTCCGATTTAATTAAAACGAGGAAGTGGATTCCGGGTCTTCAGAGTCAGGGCTTGAACTAGGTACCCACGCCTTTGATTTTTCCTCAATTCCCGACTTGGTGGAGGCGGTAAAGGATGCTATGAATTGGTGAGAGGAGGCTTCACCTCCAAAAAAAACAACGCAAGTATTATCCGGATTTGAAGAAATCAGTTCCTTCCTTACCTCTCATTTTTCAGATTCAAGAGATTGTGGAGGATAAATGAGTAAGACAAGATAAAAAGGTTGAATGTCCACAACGTCCTTTCCGCATTAAAGATGCTGAGTTATGGGATTCTACACCGAAGGTAGACGCCTCGCTGCAAAGACTGGCCCGCCATATCATGCTGCCTCTGGATGAATCTGTATCCTTCAGAAGATCCCATGGATCGTAGAATAGATACAGATTTGAAGAGAATTTATACTGTGGCAGGAGCAGCTTGCAGACCGGCTATAAAACTTAACTCTGTGGCAGCGGCTCTTTGAGTCTGGATAGCGGAATTAGAGGCAGAGACTTCGGAGGAGGTGGCAGGAGCCTGTGCAAGTTCTTCTCCCTTGCTGTACATCAAAACCACAGTGGACTTTCTGTCAAAAGCAGCTGTCGACCAAGTCAGGATGACGGCTAAAATTATGGCTCACTCGGTCACAGCTTGTAGGGCCTTGTGGTTGAAACATTGGTCGTCTGACAATGCTTCCAAACGCACCCTTTGTTCTGTTCCCTTTGATGGTAAACTTTTTTTTGGCAGGGCATTGGAATCGGCAATCCAACGGATCTCTGGAGGCAAGAGAGAAGACGGTTGCGTCAGTCCTTCCGGCCTTCCAAAAGAACCAAAGAGGGGTTTAGAGAGGCTACTGCATATCGGCTGGGTAGGCCATTCTTCAGGCAGTGGAAAGGAACTGGGCCATCTTTTCCAAAGGCGGCCAAACCCAAGGCCAATCAGGCAGAGAAAACTTCAGGACAAGCTCTTCTGAAGTTGTCTCCGCCCAGGTCCCTCCGGTAGGAGCGAGGTTATCGCATTCCGTGGAGGTCTGGGGGGACAGGGTACAAGATGCCTGGATCCTGGACATCATTCAAAAAGGGTAACGGTTAGAATTCAAAAGAAGGCCACCTCAGTCTTGTTTCATGGATACCCGGGTCCCAATCTGCCCAGAGACATACGTCAAGGAATTGTTAACAGCACAGGCAATTCTGCCGGTTTCAAAAAACGAATGGGGAAAGGGAGTGTATTCCCCTTTGTTCTTGGTCACAAAGTCGTCAGGGGGCTTCAGGCCTCTCTTAGATATAAAGGCTCCAAATTCCTTTATGAAGGTTCCAGAATGGAGTCCTTAGAAACAATTTCAGTAGTGAAGAAAGGGGATTGGATGGCTTCAGTCAATCTGGCAGATGCCTATTTAAACGTGCCCATATATGCTGCTCATCATCAGTTCCTTCGCTTTGCAATAGAAGGCATGCATTTTCAGTTTCAATGTCTACCTTTTGGGCTCTGTACAGCTCCCAGGACAAGGTATTTTCGGCTGTCGTCGCAATTCTGAGAATCAAAGGAATACAAATATTCCACTATCTGGACGACATTCTGCTGCTAGCACCTTCAAAGTCCCTTCTGCAAGAACATGTAGCAATAACCTGCAGCACACTCGGTCGCTTTGGGTGATTAATCAATTATCACAAAAGACAGGCGCAACCGTCACAGATTTTGGAATATCTAGGAGTACAGTTCGATATGGTTCAGGGCCATGTATTTCTTCCTCACAGGAAGATTCAAGAAATCCAGAGCAGGACGAAGGAAGTGATGTCCAAATCATTTCCAATGGCGAGGGAGTGCATGCAATACCTGGGTCTTCTGTCCTCCACCATGGGCCAGATGGCGTAGGAGGAGATTTCAGTACAATTTCCTGTGGCTCTTCCGCAGGAGGCCTTTGGATCTTCTGTTATTGCGGCTGCTGTTGGCCATTAAAATAGTTTTTTTTCCAGCATTTAGGTGTTTAGTCTGGTGATTTCTGGCTAAGTGAATCTCTTGCCCTCCCTTTTTTTAATGCATTGTGCTTGCTACGTCCCATGGTAGGCAGACATGAGGAGGTCCAGGAATAAGGAAAATTGTTTTTACCTACTGTAATTTTCCTTTCCTGGATCCTCCTCATGTCAGCCGGGGGGCTCCCACCCAGATTCCGTCACGAGGAGGGTGATTTTGAACACTGGCTAAGGCATACAGCCGCCCTTTATGGGCTAGGAAAGAGGTTGTCCTGGAGGGGTCAGAGGGGGCGGAGCTGACCCATGGTAGGCTGACATGAGGAGGATCCAGGAAAGGAAAATTACGGTAAGTAAAGAAAACTATTTTCCTTAATCTTTCACAATATAGAAAAAAAATTGGGCCAACTACTGTTTTCTTATTTTTTTAATTAAAAAAAAAGGTATTTTCTCCAGATAAATTGCGTTTGTAAGACCGCTGCGCAAATACGCTGTGACAAAGTATTGCAACCACTGCCATTTTATTCTCTAGGGTATTTGAAAGAAAAAAAATTATATATATATTTATACACACACACACAATCTCACAAAAGTACACCCCTCACATTTTTGTAAATATTTTATTATATCTTTTCATGTGACAACACTGAAGAAATGACACTTTGCTACAATGTAAAGTAGTGAGTGTACAGCTTGTATAACAGTGTAAATTTGCTGTCCCCTCAAAATAACTCAACACACAGCCATTAATGTCTAAACCGCTAGCAACAAAAGTGAGTACACCCCTAAGTGAAAATGTCTAAATTGGGCCCAATTAGCCATTTTCCCTCCCTGGTGTCATGTGATTCATTAGTGTTACTAGGTCTCAGGTGTGAACGGGGAGCAGGTGTGTTAAATTTGGTTTTATCGCTCCCACTCTCTCATACTGGTCACTGAAAGTTCCACATGGCACCTCATGGCAAAAAACTCTGAAAATAAAAAAGAATTGTTGCTCTACATAAAGATGGCCTAGGCTATAAGAAGATTGCTAAGACTCTGAAACTGAGCTGCAGCAGGGTGGCCAAGACCATACAGAGGTTTAACAGGACATTCCACTCAAAACCGGCCTGCCCATGGTCGACCAAAGAAGTTGAGTGCACGTGCTCAGTGTCATGTCTAGAGGTTGTCTTTGGGAAATAGACGTATGAGACCACTGCCTTGCTAAAGAAGCTGAGGGTAAAGGTGATGGACTGGCCAAGCCTGTCTCCAGACCTAAACCCTATTGAGCATCGGTGGGACATCCTCAAAACGGAAGGTAGAGGAGCGCAAGGTCTCTAACATCCACCAGCTCTGTGATATCATCATGGAGGAGTGGAAGAGGACACCAGTGGCAACCTAGGAAGCTCTGGTGAACTCCATACCCAAGAGAGTTAAGGCAGTGCTGGAAAATAATGGTGGCCACACAAAATATTGACACTTTGTACCGAATTTGGACATTTTCACTTAGGGGTGTACTCACTTTTGTTGCCTGCGGTTTAGACATTAATGGCTGTTGAGTTATTTTGAGGGGACAGCAAATTTACACTGTTATATCTTCAGTGTTGTCACTTGAAAGGATATAATAAAATATTTACAAAAATGTGAAGGGTGTACTCACTTTTGTGAGATACTGTATATATATATATATATATATATATATATATATATATATATATATATATATATACACATATATATAAAATATGTTTAGGGGTTCTAGGTAATTTTGTAGCAAAAAACTATTTTAACTATTATTAACATTTTAAACAAGACGTTTGAAAAATAGGCCCAGTCCTTAAGTGATTAAAATACCACCAAAAGAAAGCTCTGTCAAAAAAATAAATGAATAAAATTTACAGCATTGCATAACCAAGCAATTGTCATTCAAAGTGCGACAGCGCTGAAAGCTGAAAATTGGCCTGGGCATGAAGGGGGTGAAAGTGCCCTGTAGGCAAGTGGTTAATTCAAGTCCAAGACACTTTAAAATGGCCCAAGGAAGCAAAGCTGTTTAAATAGATGATCTTCTTTCCACAATTACTACTACCAGGGAATAAAGTGGAAAGAAAAAAATGAAAATGAAAAAAAAAACAAAAAAAAAACAAATCAGATTAGCTACTTTCTTTTCAAGGCAACACGACACACATTCCGTGCATCCCCATGCATGTCAATTGGGACATAGCGGCTGCATGGACATACAGTGGATAGAAAAAGTCTACACACACCTGTTAAAATGTCAGGTTTCTGTGATGTAAAAAAATGAGACAAAGATAAATAATTTCAGAACTTTTTCTACCTTTAATGTGACCTATAAACTGTACAACTCAATTGAAAAACAAACTGAAATCTTTTAGGTGGAGGGAAGTAAAAATATAAAAAAATATGGTTGCATAAGTGTTCACACCCTTAAAACTAATACATTGTTGAAGCACCTTTTGATTTTATTACAGCACTCAGTCTTTTTGTGTAGGAGTCCATCAGCATGGCACATCTGGACTTGGCAATATTTCCCCACTCTTCTTTGCACAAACACTCCAAATCTTTCAGATTACGAGGACATCTCCTCTGCACAGCCCTCTTCAGATCACCCCACAGATTTTTCAATCAGATTCAGGTCTGGGCTCTGGCTGGGCCATTCCAAAACTTTAATCTTCTTCCGGTGGAGCCATTCCTTTGTTGATTTGGATGAATGCTTTGGGTCGTTGTCATGCTGAAAGATGAAGTTCCTCTTCATGTTCAGCTTTCAAGCAGAAGCCTGAAGGTTTTGTGCCAATATTGACTGGTATTTGGAACTGTTCATAATTCCCTCTACCTTGACTAAGGCCCCTGTTCCAGCTGAAGAAAAACAGCCCCAAAGCATGATGCAGCCACCACCATGCTTCACGGTTGTTATGAGGTTCTTTTGGTGATGTGCAGTGTTGTTTTTGCACCAAACATCTCTTTTGGAATTATGGCCAAAAAGTTCAACTTTGGTTTCATCAGACCATAACACATTTTCCAACATGCTTTTGGGAGACTTCGGATGTGTTTTTGTAAAATTTAGCCGGGCTTGGATGATTTTCTTTGTAAGAAAAGGCTTCCGTCTTGCCACTCTACCCCATGGCCCAGACATATGAAGAATATGGGAGATTGTTGTCACATGTACCACACAGCCAGTACGTGCCAGATATTCCTGCAGCTCCTTTAATGTTGCTGTAGGCCTCTTGGCAGAGCCTCACTGACCAGTTTTCTTCTCGAGTTTTCATCAATTTTGGAGGGACATCCAGTTTTTGGTATTGTCACTGTTGTGCCATATTTTCTCCCCTTGATGACTGTCTTCACTGTGTTCCATGGTATATCTAATGCCTTGGAAATTCTTTTGTACCCTTCTCCTCACTTTTAACAATGAGATCCCTTTGATGCTTTGGAAGCTCTCTTCTGACCATGGCTTTTGCTGAAGGATGCAACTAAGAAAATGTCAGGAAAGACCTACAAGAACAGCTGAACTTTTATTTGGGGTTAAGCAGAGGCACTTTAAAACGATGGAAGGTGTGCACTGACTACTATTCAACATGAGTTTGAATTTGATTGCTTAAATCTGAACACAGCTACATCCCCAGTTATAAGAGGGTGTGCACACTTATACAACCATATTATTTTAGTTTTTTATTTTTACTCCCCCCCCCCCCCCAAAAGATTTCAGTTTGTTTTTCAACCGAGTTGTACAGTTTATAGGTGGAAAAAGTTCTGAAATTATTTATCCTTGTCTCGTTTATTTACATTACAGAAACCTGACATTTTAACAGGGTTGTGGAGACTTTTTATAACCACTGTATACATCCCCTTTATCTCTATCATTGGGGATTAGAAGAGGCTGAAAAGCAAGCAGATTTTTTTTTTTTTTACCAGTCTGAATAAACAGCACTGAGTCTAACACAGTTTGATTTTCTCTGACCGGCATCAGATATTAGTTGTCAGAAGCTATCCAGGCTCTGACCACAGGAAACAGGAAACCAGTGACCTATGGCGTGCAAAGAAAACCAACCAGTGCAACCCAAAGCTGGAGGCCTTGGAGTTTCTCGGCAGTGCTGGCAAAAGAGCTGATCGGTGGTGGTTTCTAGAGTGTGGCCACCCATGACAGTTAGCAGCATGGGTCAAGAATAGACTTTTTGTGAAAAAGTGTAAAATATCTTTAACCTTTTTGCTGCCAGGCTCCACTTTTAAACCTAGCTGGCCAGACCATTTTTGCAATTTTTCCATTGCTTATTTGTTTTTCCCTTACACCTTTTAGAGTTTGTAAAAGACCCCCCCCCAAACCATATATTTTCTGAAAGCAACTGACCGGTAGAATAAAAAAAGAAGGTGCTACTGATTTTTAAGGCCCTACGATGCTTGCGCAAATATTTATCAAAACAATATTTTCGCTAGAAACACACTAAAATAATTATTAGGCGATAAAAAGACAGCACATTTTATTAAATTTCTACTAAATATAGAAGCTGAACCTGTTGTGTTGAGTTAATAAATAACAAATATTTATCAATTTTAATCTGCACTTTTTTTTGCAAAATTGTGAAAATCGAACGTACATGAAAATGTAAATATCCAAATTTCTCAAAAAATCTGAAGGGTTTCATTTTTCACTTACAGCTTTCAGAGTTTGTAAAATACCCCCAAACCAATATATTTTCTGCAAGCATGGGGCCTGTAGAATAAATAGAAGATGCTACTGATTTTGAAGGCCCTGCGCAAATGTTTATCAAAACAATATTTTTGCTAAAAATACACTAAAATCATTATTAGCAGATAAAAACACAGCAAATTTTACGAAACTCCTGCTAAATTCTTACAAAATTTAAAAGCTAAACCTGTATGGAGTTAAAAAACAACAAATATTTTACATTTTAAATTGTTCGATTTTCACCATTTCGCAAAAAGAAGCATACGCAAGTGACCATGAGCTTATAACAGAAGGAGGAATGAGGTCCGTATGGTGTACAGACCTGGCCAGCTGGAAGCAGTGCTGTAGGACTTGGCAGTGAAAGGGTTAAAGCAGTATTAAACACTAAAACAAACATTATTTCACAGCTTACAAATTCTTAGATGCTATGGCTGCATTAGTTTTCTTTTTTAGACTTTCTTTCTTCCATTTTCAGCTGGTGGCTCAGCCAGCACGTTTTTCAAAAGCACAAGCTCTCCAGTAGAATGTATCAGTTTACATGGATGACACAAACCATTTAACACTGACGGGAGTGCTTACAATGATCAACTTTTATTTATTCATGTAAAACCTTTATCCCACAAGGAAAAACATTGTTTGTAGTAACTGATTTTAAAGCGTTAGCTGGAGATTGGCTTCAATTTGTTAGTGTATTTAAATTTGCTAGTACATTTAACACTCCCCTCCCCTCCAGACTGACAATGCTGATGTCCAAATATGCTCCCTGAGCTCCTTCATTCCAGAGTGGGGGCACTCTAATACAGGAGGTGTGTTAATGACCAGATACCCAGGTGAAAACAGAGAGGGGGAAAAAGTGTAAAAAAAGAAAACTAATGCAGCCACCACATCCAACGATCAGTAAGCTGCAATATATAACATTTTTGGTTTAATACCACTTTAACCACTTAAGGACCGCCTAACGCCGATTTACGTCGGCAAAGCGGCACGGGCAGGCAAAATCACGTACATGTACGTGATTTGCCTTCCGCGGGTGGGGGGTCCGATTGGACCCCCCCCGCCGCCCGAGGCGGTCCCGTTCTGTTCCCCGGCGATCCGAGATGAGGGGGAGGCCATCCGTTCGTGGCCCCCCCCTCGCGATCGCCGCCGGCCAATGGGAACATTCCTTTGCTGCTGTATGCTAAACAGCAGCAAAGGAAATGATGTCATCTCCCCTCAGCTCGGTATTCCGTTCCAGCGCCAAGGGGAGAAGACATCAATGTAAGTGCACAACACACTACACACACAGTAGAACATGCCAGGCACACAAAACACCCCGATCCCCCCCCCGATTGCCCCCCGATCCCCCCCCAATCACCCCCCCCCCCCTGTCACAAACTGACACCAGCAGGTTTTTTTTTTTTTTTTTTTCTGATTACTGCATAGTGTCAGTTTGTGACAGTTACAGTGTTGGGACAGTTAGTATTACCCCCCTTTAGGTCTAGGGTACCCCCCTAACCCCCCCTAATAAAGTTTTAACCCCTTGATCACCCCCTGTCACCAGTGTTGCTAAGCGATCATTTTTGTGATCGCTGTATTAGTGTCACTGGTGACGATAGTTAGGGACATAAATATTTAGGTTCGCCGTCAGCGTTTTATAGTGTCAGGGACCCCCATATACTATCTAATAAATGTTTTAACCCCTTGATTGCCCCCTAGTTAACCCTTTCACCACTGATCACCGTATAAACGTTACGGTTGACGCTGGTTAGTTCGTTTATTTTTTATAGTGTCAGGGCACCCGCCGTTTATTACCGAATAAAGGTTTAGCCCCCTGATCGCCCAGCGGTGATATGCGTCGCCCCAGGCAGCGTCAGATTAGCGCCAGTACCGCTAACACCCACGCACGCAGCATACGCCTCCCTTAGTGGTATAGTATCTGATCCGATCAGATCTATACTAGCGTCCCCAGCAGTTTAGGGTTCCCAAAAGCGCAGTGTTAGCGGGATCAGCCCAGATACCCGCTAGCACCTGCGTTTTGCCCCTCCGCCCGGCCCACCCAAGTGCAGTATCGATCGATCACTGTCCCTTACAAAACACTAAACGCATAACTGCAGCGTTCGCAGAGTCAGGCCTGATCCCTGCGATCGCTAACAGTTTTTTTGGTAGCGTTTTGGTGAACTGGCAAGCACCAGCCCCAGGCAGCGTCAGGTTAGCGCCAGTACCGCTAACACCCACGCACGCACCGTACACCTCCCTTAGTGGTATAGTATCTGTACGGATCAATATCTGATCCGATCAGATCTATACTAGCGTCCCCAGCAGTTTAGGGTTCCCAAAAACGCAGTGTTAGCGGGATCAACCCAGATACCTGCTAGCACCTGTGTTTTGCCCCTCCGCCCGGCCCAGCCCAGCCCACCCAAGTGCAGTATCGATCGATCACTGACACTTACAAAACACTAAACACATAACTGCAGCGTTCGCAGAGTCAGGCCTGATCCCTGCGATCGCTAACAGTTTTTTTGGTAGTGTTTTGGTGAACTGGCAAGCACCAGCGGCCTAGTACACCCCGGTCGTAGTCAAACCAGCACTGCAGTAACACTTGGTGACGTGGCGAGTCCCATAAGTGCAGTTCAAGCTGGTGAGGTGGCAAGCACAAGTAGTGTCCTGCTGCCACCAAGAAGACAAACACAGGCCCGTCGTGCCCATAATGCCCTTCTTGCTGCATTCGCCAATCCTAATTGGGAACCCACCACTTCTGCAGCGCCCGTACTTCCCCCATTCACATCCCCAACCAAATGCAGTCGGCTGCATGAGAGGCATTTTCTTTATGTCCTCCCGAGTACCCCTACCCAACGAACCCCCCCAAAAAAGATGTCGTGTCTGCAGCAAGCGCGGATATAGGCGTGACACCCGCTATTATTGTCCCTCCTGTCCTGACAATCCTGGTCTTTGCATTGGTGAATGTTTTGAACGCTACCATTCACTAGTTGAGTATTAGCGTAGGGTACAGCATTGCACAGACTAGGCACACTTTCACAGGGTCTCCCAAGATGCCATCGCATTTTGAGAGACCCGAACCTGGAACCGGTTACAGTTATAAAAGTTAGTTACAAAAAAAGTGTCAAAAAAAAAATATATATAAAATTAAAAAAAAAATAGTTGTCGTTTTATTGTTCTCTCTCTCTCTATTCTCTCTCTCTCTATTGTTCTGCTCTTTTTTACTGTATTCTATTCTGCAATGTTTTATTGTTATTATGTTTTATCATGTTTGCTTTTTCAGGTATGCAATTTTTTATACTTTACCGTTTACTGTGCTTTATTGTTAACCATTTTTTTGTCTTCAGGTACGCCATTCACGACTTTGAGTGGTTATACCAGAATGATGCCTGCAGGTTTAGGTATCATCTTGGTATCATTCTTTTCAGCCAGCGGTCGGCTTTCATGTAAAAGCAAACCTAGCGGCTAATTAGCCTCTAGACTGCTTTTACAAGCTGTGGGAGGGAATGCCCCCCCCCCCCCCACCGTCTTCCGTGTTTTTCTCTGGCTCTCCTGTCTCAACAGGGAACCTGAGAATGCAGCCGGTGATTCAGCCAGCTGACCATAGAGCTGATCAGAGACCAGAGTGGCTCCAAACATCTCTATGGCCTAAGAAACCGGAAGCTACGAGCATTTTATGACTTAGATTTCGCCGGATGTAAATAGCGCCATTGGGAAATTGGGGAAGCATTTTATCACACCGATCTTGGTGTGGTCAGATGCTTTGAGGGCAGAGGAGAGATCTAGGGTCTAATAGACCCCAATTTTTTCAAAAAAGAGTACCTGTCACTACCTATTGCTATCATAGGGGATATTTACATTCCCCGAGATAACAATAAAAATGATTAAAAAAAAAAAATATGAAAGGAACAGTTTAAAAATAAGATAAAAAAAAGCAGAAAAATAATAAAGAAAAAAAAAAAAAAAAAAAAAAAGCACCCCTGTCGCCCCCTGCTCTCGCGCTAAGGCGAACGCAATCGGCGGTCTGTCGTCAAACGTAAACAGCAATTGCACCATGCATGTGAGGTATCACCGCGAAGGTCAGATCGAGGGCAGTAATTTTAGCAGTAGACCTCCTCTGTAGATCTAAAGTGGTAACCTGTAAAGGCTTTTAAAGGCTTTTAAAAATGTATTTATTTTGTTGCCACTGCACGTTTGTGCGCAATTTTAAAGCATGTCATGTTTGGTATCCATGTACTCGGCCTAAGATCATCTTTTTTATTTCATCAAACATTTGGGCAATATAGTGTGTTTTAGTGCATTAAAATTTAAAAAAGTGTGTTTTTTCCCCAAAAAATGCGTTTGAAAAATCGCTGCGCAAATACTGTGTGAAAAAAAAAAATGAAACACCCACCATTTTAATCTGTAGGGCATTTGCTTTAAAAAAATATATAATGTTTTGGGGTTCAAAGTAATTTTTTTGCAAAAAAAAAATAATTTTTTCATGTAAACAATAAGTGTCAGAAAGGGCTTTGTCTTCAAGTGATTAGAAGAGTGGGTGATGTGTGACATAAGCTTCTAAATGTTGTGCATAAAATGCCAGGACAGTTCAATCCCTCCCCAAATGACCCCATTTTGGAAAGTAGACACCCCAAGCTATTTGCTGAGAGGCATGTCGAGTCCATGGAATATTTTATATTGTGACACAAGTTGCGGGAAAGAGACATTTTTTTTTTTTTGCACAAAGTTGTCACTAAATGATATATTGCTCAAACATGCCATGGGAATATGTGAAATTACACCCCAAAATACATTCTGCTGCTTCTCCTGAGTACGGGGATACCACATGTGTGAGACTTTTTGGGAGCCTAGCCGCGTACGGGACCCCGAAAACCAAGCACCGCCTTCAGGCTTTCTAAGGGCGTGAATTTTTGATTTCACTCTTCACTGCCTATCACAGTTTCGGAGGCCATGGAGTGCCCAGGTGGCACAAAACCCCCCCAAATGACCCCATTTTGGAAAGTAGACACCCCAAGCTATTTGCTGAGAGGTATAGTGAGTATTTTGCAGACCTCACTTTTTGTCACAAAGTTTTGAAAATTGAAAAAAGAAAAAAAAAAATGTTTTTTCTTGTCTTTCTTCATTTTCAGAAACAAATGAGAGCTGCAAAATACTCACCATGCCTCTCAGCAAATAGATTGGGGTGTCTACTTTCCAAAATGGGGTCATTTGGGGGGGTTTTGTGCCACCTGGGCATTCCATGGCCTCCGAAACTGTGATAGGCAGTGAAGAGTGAAATCAAAAATTTTCACCCTTAGAAATCCTGAAGGCAGTGATTGGTTTTCGGGGTCCCGTACGCGGCTAGGCTCCCAAAAAGTCCCACACATGTGGTATCCCCGTACTCAGGAGAAGCAGCTAAATGTATTTTGGGGTGCAATTCCACATATGCCCATGGCCTGTGTGAGCAATATATCATTTAGTGACAATTTTATGCAAAAAAAAAAAAAAAAAAAAAAAAAAAAAAGTGTCACTTTCCCACAACTTGTGTCAAAATATAAAATATTCCATGGACTCAATATGCCTCTCAGCAAATAGCTTGGGGTGTCTACTTTCCAAAATGGGGTCATTTGGGGGGGTTTTGTGCCACCTGGGCATTCCATGGCCTCCGAAACTGTGATAGGTAGTGAGGAGTAAAATCAAAAATTTACACCCTTAGAAATCCTGAAGGTGGTGATTGGTTTTCGGGGCCCCGTACGCGGCTAGGCTCCCAAAAAGTCCCACACATGTGGTATCCCCGTACTCAGGAGAAGCAGCTGAATGTATTTTGAGGTGCAATTCCACATATGCCCATGGCCTGTGTGAGCAATATATCATTTAGTGACAACTTTTTGTAAATATTTTTTTTTTTTTTGTCATTATTCAATCACTTGGGACAAAAAAAATAAATATTCAATGGGTTCAACATGCCTCTCAGCAATTTCCTTGGGGTGTCTACTTTCCAAAATGGGGTCATTTGGGGGGGTTTTGTACTGCCCTGCCATTTTAGCACCTCAAGAAATGACATAGGCAGTCATAAACTAAAAGCTGTGTAAATTCCAGAAAATGTACCCTAGTTTGTAGACGCTATAACTTTTGCGTAAACCAATAAATATACGCTTATTGACATTTTTTTTACCAAAGACATGTGGCCGAATACATTTTGGCCTAAATGTATGACTAAAATTTAGTTTATTGGATTTTTTTTATAACAAAAAGTAGAAAATATCATTTTTTTTCAAAATTTTCGGTCTTTTTCCGTTTATAGCGCAAAAAATAAAAACCGCAGAGGTGATCAAATACCATCAAAAGAAAGCTCTATTTGTGGGAAGAAAAGGACGCAAATTTCGTTTGGGTACAGCATTGCATGACCGCGCAATTAGCAGTTAAAGCGACGCAGTGCCAAATTGGAAAAAGACCTCTGGTCCTTAGGCAGCATAATGGTCCGGGGCTCAAGTGGTTAAAGTGGAACTTTATGTGAAAGAAAAAATTAAGAAACAGGCAGACATACTATGTTTATCTTGAATTAACCGCTTGCTGACCAGCCACTGTTATACTGTAGCAGGTTGGCACAGCTGCGCGAATCGCCGTAGGTGTACGTCGGCTGCTTTAAGAGCTCTAGGGGCACGCACGATGTCCGCTGGCAACCCGCGATCGCTCCTCAGGGAGCCAGAATGGGGATCTGTCAATGTAAACAGACAGATCCCAGTTTTGTTAGGGAAGTAGAGAGAGATCTACTGTTCCTAGTGATTAGGAACAACGATCTCTCTCCACTCCCTGTCAGTCCCCTCCCCCCACAGTTAGAAACACCTCCCTAGGGAACACTTAACCCCTTGATTGCCCCCTAGTGTCAACCCCTTCCCTGCCAGTAACGTTTATACAGTAATCTGTGGCTATTTTTTAGCACTTATCGCTGTATAAATGTCACTGGTCCCCAAAAAAGTGTCAACTCTGTCTGCCGCAATGTCGCAGTCTCGCTAAAAATCGCTAGTAAAAAATAAAATTAATAGTAAAAATGCCATAAATATGTCCTCTAGTTTGAAGACGCTATAACTTTTGCGCAAACCAATCACTATACCTTATTGCGATTTTTTTTACTGAAAATAAGAATATATATATATATATATATATATATATATATATATATATATATATATATATATATATATATATATATATATATAGGCCTAAACTGATGAAGAAATTCGTTTTTTTTTGGGATATTTATTATAGCAAAAAGTAAAATATAGTTTTTTTTTTCAAAATTGGGGCTCTTTTTTTGTTTATAGCGCAAAAAATAAAAAAACGCAGAGGTGATCAAATACCACCAAAAGAAAACTCTATTTGTGGGGGAAAAAAAAGGATATCAATTTTATTTGGGTACAACGTCGCACGATTGTCAGTTAAAACGACGCAGTGCTGTATCGCAAAAAAAAATAGCTAAGTGTACGAAAATTTATGCCATTTCAGCGATACCAAGAAAAAACTTCCTCGCATGCGCAGAAGTGACGTCATCTCGGCCAGGCTAATTAAAATGTGTAAAAAGTGTTAAATTATGGATGAAATAGGAATTTTATTTAAAAAAATAAAAAAATAAAACTTGATTGAAGTGACATTATATTCAAATCAAAGGTTACGTCTCTGCTCTACATATGAACTTATTAATAAATAGTATACAATGTAGCAATACAGAGTAATTACCTCCCCAGCAATTTTTTAAACTCCTTTACCTTTTTCATGCAGTCTTCCAGTGGGTCTGGTGATGTCATGGATGAAGCTCCCTCTTCTTCCTATGTTGGCAACAGGGGAGGATGTATTCTCCCTGTCAGCTGTCATTCTGCCACAAGAGGAGGACTGATGATGCTGGAGCATAAGTAGAACTTTTTTTGTTTTTGTTTTAACATCAGGATGAGTTCAGGCTAAAAATTTTAAACATGTAGCTGGAGTTCCACTTTAAACCCGAACCCAAGGCAGCCATGATAAATACCATTTCATTGAGGTATTGGATATACATTGGTATGGCACCTGGGGAAGGAGACCAGGCCTCTGTTGGGGTTCCTCAAATGCCCATTGTGGTAAAAATGGTTACATAGATATAATGTACACCTAGAGTTCCTATATAGATTATAAATTGGTGAACCTACTTGTGATTTTTATGTTGGCTCCTCTAGTTTCGAAAAAAGGGCTGTGCACGTATTCCAAGGAAACGCTGCTTATAGCGGCTGAAGGTAAAAATATACCAACAAGCACAGTGCATGTATTTTAAAAGGAAACACTGTCCCTAGTGGCTGAATGCAAAATAATACCAACAAGCAGTAAGGAAACACTGCCCCTAGTGGCTGAATGCAAAATAATACCAACAAGCAGTGTGCATGTATTCTAAGGAAACACTGCCTCTAGTGGTTGTATACAAAATAATAGAAACAAGTACAGTGCATGTATTTTAAGGAAACACTGCCCCTAGTGGCTGAATGCAAAATAATACCAACAAGCAGTAAGGAAACACTGCCCCTAGTGGCTGAATGCAAAATAATACCAACAAGCAGTGTGCATGTATTCTAAGAAAACACTGCCCCTAGTGGATAAATGCAGAATAATACCAACAAACATTGTGCATATATTCAAAGGAAACACTGCCCCTAGTGGCTGAATGCAAAATACCATCAAGCACTGTGCATATATTCTAAGGAAATGCTGCCTCTGGTGGCTGAATAGAAAATAATACCAACAAGCACTGTCCATTTATTCTAAGGAAACACTGCCCCTAGTGGCTGAATGCAAAATAATAGCAACAGGCACAGTGCATGAATTTTAAGGAAACACTGCCCCTAGTGGCTGAAGGTGAAAATATACCAACACGCACAGTGCATGTATTTTAAGGAAACACTGCCCCTAGTGGCTGAATGCAAAATAATACCAACAAGCACTGTGCAAGTATTCTAAGAAAACACTGCCCCTAGTGGATAAATGCAGAATAATACCAACAAACATTGTGCATATATTCAAAGGAAACACTGCCCCTAGTGGCTGAATGCAAAATAGCATCAAGCACTGTGCATATATTCTAAGGAAACGCTGCCTCTGGTGGCTGAATAGAAAATAATACCAACAAGCACTGTCCATTTATTCTAAGGAAACACTGCCCCTAGTGGCTGAATGCAAAATAATAGCAACAGGCACAGTGCATGAATTTTAAGGAAACACTGCCCCTAGTGGCTGAAGGTGAAAATATACCACCACGCACAGTGCATGTATTTTAAGGAAACACTGCCCCTAGTGGCTGAATGCAAAATAATACCAACAAGCACTGTGCATATATTCTAAGAAAACACTGCCCCTAGTGGCTGAATGTAAAATAATACCAACAAGCACTGTGCAAGTATTCTAAGAAAACACTGCCCCTAGTGGATAAATGCAGAATAATACCAACAAACATTGTGCATATATTCAAAGGAAACACTGCCCCTAGTGGCTGAATGCAAAATACCATCAAGCACTGTGCATATATTCTAAGGAAACGCTGCCTCTGGTGGCTGAATAGAAAATAATACCAACAAGCACTGTCCATTTATTCTAAGGAAACACTGCCCCTAGTGGCTGAATGCAAAATAATAGCAACAGGCACAGTGCATGAATTTTAAGGAAACACTGCCCCTAGTGGCTGAAGGTGAAAATATACCAACACGCACAGTGCATGTATTTTAAGGAAACACTGCCCCTAGTGGCTGAATGCAAAATAATACCAACAAGCACTGTGCAAGTATTCTAAGAAAACACTGCCCCTAGTGGATAAATGCAGAATAATACCAGCAAGCGCTGTCCATGTATTCTAAGGAAACACTGCCCCTAGTGGCTGAATGCAAAATAATAGCAAGCACAGTGCATGAATTTTAAGGAAACACTGCCCTGGGTGGCTGAAGGTGAAAATATACCAACAAGCACTGTGCATATATTCTAAGGAAACGCTGCCCCTAGTGGCTGAATGCAAAATAATACCAACAAGCACTGTGCAAGTATTCTAAGAAAACACTGCCCCTAGTGGATAAATGCAGAATACAAACAAGCACTGTGCATGTATTTTAAAGAAATACTGCCCTTAGTGGCTGAATGCAAAATCACACACACACACACATATATATATATATTTATAATTTTTTAATTATTACGTTTATATAAAATATGTAATGAGCCAAAACTGTTTCAGTTTCACCATGGATGGTACAATATTATCATCTAGTAACACATTATGTCCTGGCTTATATACTTGTATGTATTGTGACACCATTTAAAGAACATCTACACTCATTTACAAAAATTTAATGTGTTGCAGCTTACCAATCCTTAGGTGTGGTGACTGCGTTCGTTCATATTTATATTTAATGCCCTTTCCCCCCCTTTTTTCCACCCGGTTGTCTTGCCAATAGCACACTTCCTTTTCTAGGGTGACAACGCTCACTCACTGCACTGTATCTCTGGAGGAGCAGCATTGTCATCCTAGAGCAGGAAGTGTGTTACCAGCAAGACAACTAGAACACCTCTCCCTCTTCTCATCTCTAGGACATAGAAGGGACGTGTTCTTCAGTACACAGATGATAGCTGGGAAAGCTGATAATGTTTTAGATTTCAGCTCAGGGAGAAACAACAACACGCAATACCAATGCAGCCATCACATCTAAGGATTGATAAGCTGTAATATAAAATAAATCTTTGCAGTTTGGTTTAGAGATACTTTAACCCCTGCCCGCCCAGCCTCAGCGTCCCTTTAGGTGGGTCTTTACATTTAGGGGTACTTCCTAATCTTGTGACCAGTACGACTGGCCTTCACAGTGGTCACATGGTTACGAGCCAATCCCACCACCTTACAATCATAACGAGAGATCAAGAGCCGTCTAGGGCGCACTCAGCAAAGAACCTTGGCCATCTATGGAAAATGTGGCACGTGGGCATTAAAGCGATACGTAGTAAAAGCCAAAACCCAGCCAAAACATTTAGAACCTGTCAGGTTTCTACTGCCCTATGGCCTCAATGAGGAGATCCACCCTCACGTAGTAGGACAGTGACCAGAACTGAGGGCATAGAGGTAGCAGTAAGAAGAACTAAGGGGGTTTCAAGTGTTTGTACTAGAAAATGTGTTTTTGTTGCCGTTTCATCATGTCCCGTACTACCGACCTTCCGTCTATCCCTGGCTGGTTGTCTCTGGCTTCATAATTTTCATGGGTCTGGCAAAAGCAAGAGTCAGGACTACAACAAGTTTGGTTGTAACTACTGATCTACATACTTGTTACAGGCCAGTAACTCAAAAAGTACCAAATCCAGTCCAGTTCAACAGCAAAACAGTCAGCCAACTACAAATTTCCATGTAGTCATCCATTTTCTATAAAAGCATCTTGGTAACCGAGGTCGGCTCGCCATCCCTTGGCATCTACCAGAACCACGCCCATTAGGAATGTCCAGTGTCTGGTCAATGCTAAGCCTCATAAGAGGCACGAGTAGGGATATCTTGGAAACGGTATGACGTCCTTTATGTTGTCAACTCCCAGGATGCACTGCAGGTAGCGTTCAAATCCCATGCCGAAACCACCATGTGGAACAGGCCCGAATTTGCGCAAATCAAGGTACCTAATTAAAGAGGGAAAAAAAAAAAAAATGAAAAAACCCCCCACAAAATTCTGTCTGGTGCACCATTATACCCAAGTGAAAGATGAACTTCACAAAGCCCTGTTGGTGTGTCATTTAAGAAAAAGAAACCAGAGCCAACACGTTTTGGAGACTTTGGTTCCACCCCTTCATCAGGACTGGAACACAACACCCAAAAAAACAAAGTTTTTAAAAACCTGTAGCACAATAATGTATACAAGATATTCCAATTCACACAAAAGTGTATCTGGTGCACTATTACACCCAAGATAAAGAATAACTTGTAAACATTGAGACACTGTATTTAACCAATTAACCACCGGGCCATAGCCGAACGATGGCTACAGCGCGACTCGATAACTCTGGGAGGGCGTACATTGACGTCCTCCCAGAATCGCGATCCCGCGGCCATTTACCATGTGATCGCTCCGTCAAATGACGGAGCGATCACTTGTAAACAAACCAGCGTCATGTCCAGTTCCTCTCTCTGTACCGATCGTTACAGCGTGAGCGGAGAGGGGAGAGATCGGTTGCAGCAGCGCTGTGGGCTGGATCTATAGTGCCCACTGCAGCCTCATCCATCCATCCATGCTCAGCCATCCCTCTGTCATACTCATCCATCCATCCATCCATGCTCATCCATCCCTCTGTCATATTCATCCATCCATACTCAGCCATCCCTCTGTCATACTCATTTATCCATGCATGCTCAGCCATCCCTCTGTCATACTCATCCATCCCTCTGTCATACTCATCCATCCATGCTCAGCCATCCCTCTGTCATACTCATTTACCCATGCTCAGCCATCCATACTCAGCAATACTCATCCATCCATGCTCAGCCATCCCTCTGTCATACTCATCCATCCATGCTCAGCCATCCCTCTGTCATACTCATCCATCCCTCTGTCATACTCATCCATCCATGCTCAGCCATCCCTCTGTCATACTCATTTACCCATGCTCAGCCATCCATACTCAGCAATACTCATCCATCCATGCTCAGCCATCCCTCTGTCATACTCATCCATCCATCCACAGCCATCCCTCTGTCATACTCGTTTATCCATACTCATCCATCCATGGTCAGCAATACTCATCCATCCATGCTCAGTGATACCCAGCCGTACTCAGCCATCCCATCCATACTCAGCCATCCACATTTATGGCTCAACCATGCTCAGCCAACCCCATCCACGGCTCATCCATGCCCCTAGAGTGCCTCACAAAAGTGAAATTGGTAGTCAAATTAGATTTGAGAAAGTTATGCCCCTAGAACACCTAAAGGTGCTCCCTGGATGTTGGGCCTCTGTATGTGGCCAGGCTATAGAAAAGTCTCCCATAGGAGAATATATTTTGGGGTGTAATTTTTGTTATGTACATGCTATGTGTTAGAAATATTGTATAAATGGACAACTTTGCGAACAAAAAAAAAAAAAAAAAAAAAAAAAAAAAAAAAATGCATTTTCATTTTCTTTACACATTTTTCAAAATTTTGTAGAAAAAAAATGACGTGTTCAAAAGAGTCATTATGCCTCATAGATTATACGTTGGGGTGTTTTCTTTCCAAAATGGGGTAATTTTCCATTGTCCTGGTGCTCCAGGGCCTTCAAAATTGCAAGAGGTAGTCAGGCAATGTATGTGTAATTTATGCTGCTAGAACATGCTGTATGTTGGACCTCTGTATGTGGCCAGGCTGTGTAAAAGTCTCTCACATGAGGTATCGCCATACTCAGGAAGAGTAGCAGAATGTGTTTTTGGGTGTAATTTGTGGTATGCATATGCTGTGCAATAACCTGTTAATATGACAATTTTGTAGAAAAAAAGAAAAGAAAATAAAAATCTTGATTTTGCAAAGAATTGTGGGAAGAAAATTACAACTTCAAAAAACTCACCATGCCTCTTACTAAATACCTTGGAATGTCTACTTTACAAAAAGGGGTCATTTGGGGGGCATTTGTACTTTCCTGGCTTGTTGGGGTCTCAAGAAATGAGATCAGACGTCAGTACTTCAGATGTGATTAATTTTCAGATTGCCACTATAGCTTGTGGACTCTACAACTTTCACAAAGACCAAATAATATACACCGATTTAGGTTATTTTTTACAAAAGATATGTATAAATTTTGGCCAGAAACGAAGAAAAATGCATTTTTTTTTTTTTTTTTTTACAGAATTTTCAGTCTTTTCTTTTATAGTGCAAAAAATAAAAAACCCAGCAGTGATTAAATACCACCAAAAGAAAGCTCTATTTGTGTGACAAAAAGGACAAAAAATTAATATGGGTACAGTGTTGCATGACTGAGTAATTGTCATTCACAAATTATTCACAATCCAAAAAGCTTTTCAGTTTTGATAGAAAATTGAGAGCTGTCATCTTCCAACTTCAGCAGCTTTTTTTTTTTTTTTTTTTTATTACACTCTAGAGCAGACATCACTAAATTGCGGACCGAGATCCGGACCCAGTACCACTCCTATCTGGATTGCAGCCTCGCCAAATAGTTGCCTAAAGCGTCTCTCCCCGTCGCCGGCTCGCCTGTCGCCGCTATCTTCTTTAATTACATGGGATGCGTGTCTGTCCCTTTCATAATCTCAGCACTCCCCCCTCCCTTCCTCCCCACACTGCCCTACTTTATTCAAACAAGGCGGGAAGCACGGCAGGTCTGGACAAAGGGCGGGACTTTTCAAGCTACGAAGTGGTTGCTAGGCAGAGGGGTGGCCCCATCAATCAATCACCCACCTTTAACATGAAAAGTCTTGCCCTTTGTCTGGACCTGCCGTGCTTCCCGCCTTGTGTGAATAAGGTAGGGCAGTGTGGGGAGGAAGGGGGGGGGGGGGAGGAAGGGGGGGGGGGGGGAGTGCTGCGATGTTATGAGAAGTCTGTAATATCAAGGGAGGACTGTGATGGGGGGTCTGGGATGGAAGGGGGGGGGTCTGTGATTGGGGGAGGGCATCTGTGATGTGGGGGGGTCTGTGATTGGGGGCAGTCTGTGATTGGGGGGGGCTGTGATTGACGTGTCTGTAATAGAATGGTCTGTAATAGGGGTGGGTCTGTGATGGGTCAGGCTGTGATAGAACGGTGTGTAATGGGGGTGGGGGTGGGGGGTCTGTGATGTAAAAGCAGGGGACGTGCTGTCAAGGGAGTACTGATGTAAAAGGGGGTCTGTGATGTGAAGGGGGGACGGAGGACACTGATGTAAGCGCTTGTTCACACTTGTGCAGAGATCTATGTGTTTCTGCACTAGAAAAACACAGGTCTCTTCAAGGGCAATAGGAAACAATTGTGACGTGCACGGGAGGCTGCGATGTGAAGGATCTAATAGGTGCTAATCATAGCACCAAAATGACACTCGGACCCCCACTGCAAGAAAATTTTACTGACCGGACCCAGGGCTGGTGCAAAGATTTTTTAACACCCTAGGGGAAACCTCATTTTGCTGGCCCCACCCCTGACTTCACCCCCTTTGCCTTGCCCATGTATTCCCCACCTTTTTAATGAAGCGGCCTTTAAATGCAGTCTACCAACGCCCATCAATGCAGCCTCACCAGCGCCCATCAATGCAGCCTCACTAGGGCCTATTAATGAATTTTTACTTGCTTCCATTCAATCAGGAGTCGGGACACAGACACAGTCCTCCACCATCCATCATGCCCTGGGCGTTGAGGTCATAAGGGGTGGGGCTTCCGGATGATGTCCCTTGCCCCATGCCAATATAAGTAGTGGCACACCGCCCACTCGGCATTAGAGCGGGAGAGGGCGTTGAGTCAACATCGGAAGAAGGACAGAGGCAGAAGAGCAGAAGACAGCGGAGAAGACACGGCAAAAGAGCGAGAAGATAACGGAGAAGACAGCGGACAGAGGAAGAAGACCTGGCGAGAGAGCGGAGAGCGGAGAAGGGGAGAAGAACCGGCAGAGGCAGAAGAGCTCCCCCTGCCCCAAAGCACCCCCTCCATGTTGAGGCCTGGTACGGTTCAGGAGGGGGGGGGGGGGGGGGGCGCTTGCTCGTCCCCACCCCCTTTCCTGACCTGATGGGCTGTGTGCTTGGATAAGGGTCTGGTATGGATTTTGGGGGGACCCCCACGCGGTCAAAATCCATACCAGACCGAAGGGCCTGGTATGCTCTTGGAGGGGGAACCCATGCCGTTTTTTTTTTTTTTTTAAATTTGGCGTGGAGTTTTCCTTCAAGATCATAAGAGCACAAGTTGCATGCCAAAGTCGGATCAGTCAAGACGGCGATCCGACTTTGCTCCGACTTCAGTGATATTCAATGGGCTGAAGTAGGATCAAAGTCGAGCCAAAGTAGTGCAGGGAGCATTTTCAAAGTTCTGACCGACTTGTGTCGGACCAGTTAAGACGGCTCCCATAGGGAAACATTGATTTTCACACGTCATGCAACATGAGCTCCCAATGTCGGAGCGTTTGTCATACCAGTGTGAACCCAGCCTAAAGGCAGTGCTCCTAATATCAGCTTGTTACCTGTATAAACGACACCTGTCCACAGAAGCAATCAGTCAGATTCCAATCTCTCCACCAAGGCCAAGACCAAAGAGCTGTCCAAGGGTGTCAGGGACAAGAGATTGTAGACCTACCCAAGGCTGGAATTGGCTACAAGACCATCGCCAAGCAGCTTGGCGAGAGGGTGACAACAATTGGTGCGATTATTCGCAAATAGAAGAAACACAAAATAACTGTCAGTCTCCCTCGATCTGGGGCTCCATGCAAGATCTCACCTCGTGGAGTTTCAATGATCATGAGAACAGTGAGGAACAACACGGGAGAATCTTTTCAATGATCTTAAGGCAGCTGGGACCATAATAACCAAGAAAGCAATTGGTAACACACTACGCAGTGAAGGACTGAAATCCTGAAGCATCTGCAAGGTCCCCCTGTTTAAGAAAACAGCTGTACAGGCCCGTCTGAAGTTTGCTAATGAACATCTGAATGATTCAGAGGAGAACTGGGTGAAAGTGTTGTGGTCAGATGAGACCAAAATCGAGCTCTTTGACATCAACTAAACTCAACGTGTTTGGAGAAGGAGGAATGCTGCCTATGACCCCAAGAACACCATCCCCACCATCAAACATGGAGGTGGAAACATTATACTTTGTGGTGTTATCTGCTAAGGGGACAGGACAACTTCACCGGACAGGGCCATGTACCGTCAAAACTTGGGTGAGAACCTCCTTCCCTCAGCCAGGGCATTGAAAATTGGTCGTGGATGGGTATTCCAGCATGACAATGACCCAAAACACACAAACAAGGCAACAAAGGAGTGGAACAAGAAGAAGCACTTTGAAGTCCTGGAGTGGCCTAGCCAGTCTCCAGACCTTAACCCCATAGAAAATATGTGGAGGGAGCTGAAGGTTTGAGTTACCAAACATTAGCCTCAAAACCTTAATGAATTGGAGAGGATCTGCAAAGAGGAGTGGGACAAAATCCCTCCTGAGATGTGTGCAACCTGGTGGCCAACTACAAGAAACGTCTGACCTCTGTGATTGCCAACAAGGGTTTTGCCATCAAGTACCAAGTCATGTTTTACAAAGGGGTCAAATACTTATTTCACTCATTAAAATGCAAATCAATTTATAACTTTTTTGAAATGCGTTTTTCTGGATATTTTCATTGTTACTCTGTCTCTCACCGTTAAAATAAACGGACCATTAAAATTATAGACTGATCAAATACTTTTTTCCCTTCACTGTACCATGACAACGACTCCCATGCGAGAGTGTTGCTAGACTCCATTGTGGAGTTTATCTTGTTTCAATTTCAATTCCTTTTTTTTTTTTAATCTCAGTTGTCATGTAGATAAAATTACAGTTCTGACTGTTTAAAGCAGAACTAAACCAGATTTATAAAACGCTGTGAGCAGGCAGATCTTTATTGCAGAAAAGACATGCTCGGTTTGAACTTCAGCAAGTGGTCTTCACCACCTTTAGATGCCTAAATGCATTGAGTTGCTGCCATGCAATTGGCTGATTAGCAATTTGTGTTACCAAGTAACTGAACAGGTATAGCTAATAAAGTGGCCGGTGAGTGTGTGTTGTGGTAGAAGAAGTGGTCTTGTGAGGTCCTTTTGGAATGACTGGTCTCTCTGGTCTAGAAACCCCTGCCAGGAAAGGCCAGAACACTAATGGTTCACTTCTAAGGGAGTGCAATAGGCAAAAGGGTAGAGGGAGGAAAGACTAAAAAGAGGGACGAAATACGAAGCAAAGAATAACGATGATATGGAGGGCAAGAAACCAGAAAGCCCTAACATTTCAGATTAGGTGACCTGGGTCTTTTAGGATCCCAACAATGCCTTGCTCCCATGCATATCGAATGTGAAAATTTCTCTGCCACCCTTCAAAATATAAAATTGAAAGTAGAAAAACATACAAAAATTGAGCTAGGTGCTAAAATCCTGTACCAGCCTTTCTCAACCTTTTTCCCTGGAAATAGTTCTCTGGTCTCGGGGAACCCCTGCTAAAAATTAAAAGTCTACAACTCATGATACATTGGTGTGATGGTCAGTGGGAAGAATTACCTCCATACAGATAGCTAAAAAGATCAATGGTGTCAGTGGGAACTTATCTCAGAGGCAGAAATTGCCCAATGCTGAAGGAACCCCTAGCAATCTCTGGAGGAACCCTAGTTGAGAATCATTGTCCTGTACTCTACAATATACCACAAAGGTCCATAAATACAAACAATAGCAGCACTCACAAATACCTCAATACCTTGGTACGTAAAACTAAAAAAGGTGTGTTGCGGTATTGCATACCCATTATAACAATCCCATGTTTTAATACCTTGGTATGTAAAAATAAAATTCCTTGAATGGACTTGTGCACTATTATTATTTAATCAACGATCTTTCCATGATTTATGGAAACATGGGAGTGCTATAAAGGGTATGCAATAGTGCAACGCACCTAAGAGGAATTGAATATAAAATAAAAACATTAAATTAGAAAGAAAAAGGTTTGTAAAAAGTGGATTAAATAAATTTACAAATATTGTTCATGCAAATTCAACAAAAGTGAAGCGATTCCGATCGGTCACTATAGGCTCCTGTACTGCGCACTTAGTGCTTTAGCGCTTTGTAGTGTTCACTAAAAAAAAAAAATGATTAGTTGCGTTATGTCATTTCCACCTACCACTGGTACATGTCTGTCAGTCCCAACCTGTAAAAAAATAAAATAAAATCAAAAACAAGAAAATAACCGTAATTTTTTTATTTATTTATTTTTTTAAGTACCAGAAACCCATTGGTTGGTCTGTCTATCAGAAATGGATATCTATGTTCTGGGTGACCACTGGAGGATGGAAACCACCTTCTTAGGACTCCTCCTTTATGGTTCCGCCCCTCCAATCACAGAGCCTTCTCCCCCCCGGTCCTATTTTCCACCAGGTGAAATCATTTTTCTCAAAACAAGCGCACTAAGTGGGCGGAGCTGAGAACACAAGCGCAGAATCTGGCTAGATAGCGCCCAATGAGACAAATTAGAGAGTTCGCCTCCTCCCAAATAAAAAAATTTACATTTTGTGGGTAGACCGCCTCTGCCAGGTCTTGAAATAGTGAGAACAAGTTTGGCACATCGTATGGTAAATGTCTCTACAAATAAGAGGATGCTTAGGGGGTGTGTGTGTGTAAAAAGTCCACTAGTCCAAGGAAAAACATCAATAAGGGCTAAAGGACAACTATCAGCCCATCCCTACATGCCAAGGTCCTAGGTGTAGTCCTGGACTCTGAACTCTCCTTTAAGCCCCACGTCCAATCACTGTCCAAATCCTGCCACCTCAACCTCCATAACATCTCCAGAATACGCCCCTTTCTAACCAATGACACAACAAAGCTCTTAATTCACTCCCCGGTCATCTCTCGCCTCGACTACTGCAACTCCCTCCTCATTGGCCTACCTCAACATATTCTATCAACTCTTCAATCCATCACTATTAAATAACATAGGCTATCCACCCTTCAGTTCATCATGAATGCTGCTGCCAGACTCATCCACCTTACCAATCGCTCTGGGTCTGCTACTCCTCTCTGTCAATCCCTCCATTGGCTTCCGCTCACCCAACAAATTCAATTCAAAATACTAACAACAACTTACAAAGCCATCCACAACTCTGCCCCAAACTACATCACTGGCCTAGTCTCACAATACCAACCTAATCGTTCTCATCGTTCCTCTCAAGACCTCCTGCTCTCTAGCTCCCTCATCACCTCCTCCCATTCTCGCCTCCAGGACTTTTCCCGAGCATCTCCAATCCTATGGAACTCCTTATCCCAATCTGTCCGATTATCTCCTACTCTATTCGCTTTTAGACAATCCCTGAAAAGCCTCCTCTTCAGAGAAGCCTCTCCTACCCACACCTATCAACTGTATTTTCATTTTCTCCATCTGATCATCCCCCACAGTTATTACCTTTTGTTCCACCTGACCCTCCCTTCTAGATTGTAAGCAGGGCCCTCTGATCCCTCCTGTATTGTAACTGTCCTGTCTGCCCCCATGTTGTAAAGCACTGTGCAAACTGTTGGACTATATAAATCCTGTATAATAATAATAATAAAGGAGGCAGCCATCCTCAGAGTGTGTCCAGGAACTCTGTAGGACATGTAGAAAAAGAGAAAAGGGGGAGACGCCACCTAAGTGTAGTATTAGAATGTCAGCATTTGTTGTACAAGGTATAAAAAAAACACTTACAGGAAGCAGAAATTGTACATGCTCACCAGTGTATAGTCAGTCCCCCAATCCCTGCAGGCTCCACAAACAGTGCAGAAGGTTGGGATGTGATGTAGGCAGGCTGGGACACCTTACAGTGCAGAGATGTCCACACTGACCAGCGTGGACCCCAAAAGTGGAGGTGACATCACCGGAAGAGGCGGAAGTCGGGACCGAGACTGTCAATGGTACAGGCGTCGTCCTAATAATTGAGTCAGTGAGCATGTACAATTTCTGCTTCCTGTAAGTGTTTTTATACCTTGTGCCATAAATGCTGACATTCTAATGCTACACTTAGATGGCGCCTCCCCCTTTCTCCTTTTTTTTACCATGTCTTGAAAGCGAACCTTCATTCCAAACCAACATTAATTTTGCCCCTTCTCCTCCTCCCACATTCAGGTATTAATTAGAAAACCTGCCTTAATCTGAAAATGAGAATGTTTAAATGAGAAAAATGACCTCTTTGCAAAATTTTATAACAAACCATGAAAAATGTTTTTGTTTTTTTCAAAAATTTTCTTTTTAATTTTGTGATTAAATACCACCAAAAGAAAGCTCTATTTTTTTGTGTAAAAAAAAAAAATGGTAAAAAAAGTCATTTGGCTACAGCGTTGCATGACCGCACAATTGTCATTCAATGTGTGACAGTGCTGAAAGCTGAAAATTGGTCTGGGCAGGAGGGGGTAAAAGTGCCCGGTAGGCAAGTGGTTACCAGTTTGCCTGGTGTTCTGCTTTAATTCATACCGCAGGAAACTCAACAGTTCTGCAAAAAACAGTTGCTCGTGGGCAGACACATGCTTTTCTCGGGAGACAATATCTCACAGCCGCCATATTGGCACACTATACATTTAAGCTGGATGAATTCACTCACTGGCCTATGGACCCTAGGACTTGTTCAATGACAGTGTCTATTAATAATCTATTTTATGTAAATTATTATTTTTTTTTTTTTTTTATAAATGCAACAGGTTCCCTTTAAAACAGCACAAGTGTGAACAAGCCCCGTAGCAGACTGATCCTCGGCATACATCTGGGCTGGACGGTTCCTCCCATCTGCAGGAAGACTGTGCTGCCATGTAGTGGCTTCTGTGCTATATTTATATCCTCTTCCATTCATTTAATATAAGTTTATTAGCTTCCCAAATCAGAGGCAGCTGATGAGCGTCACATGCGCTGTGCGCGCCATGCAGGAGGATTCCATTAGGGGACCAGCTGACAGGCCCTGTGACGGGCCCTGCGCACACACACATTTCCAGGGACACTTATGAGGAAACGTGTGTCTGGTATCAAAGCTATAGAGGTGTGTAATCAGGGGGAAGATTTGCTATTTGACCTAAGAGCCGAGGGCACAGCATGCATTAGCCCTCTGAAGAGCGATCTGTGGTGGATCACTTCGCTTAACGGAAGGGGGGGGGGGGGCGTTTGATGGGTGTTGAGGAGGTGACATGACACCTCTTTGCACCTATTTTAACCCCTAAAAGGCCGCACCACCACGTGACTGTGGCATGGCCCCTATCCACTTGAATGGGTCACATTTGGCAGGCAGTGTTTGTGTGTTTCCGTGTCAACATTTAACCACTTAAGGACCAAGCCTATTTCTGACATTTGTTGTTTACAAGTTAAAATCTTTTTTTTTTTTTGCTAGAAAATTACTTAGAACCCCTAAACATACATATACACACACATATATATATAGAATTTTTAGCAGAGACCCCAGAGAATAGTCGTTGTAATACTTTATGTCACACTGTATTTGCGCAGCGGTCTTACAAAACGCAATTTTGTTTGGAAAAATAACACTTATTTGAATTTAAAAAAAAAGGAAGAAAAAAAAACAGTAAAAGTTAGCCCAATTTTTTTTCTTCTATAATGTGAAAGATATATGTTAGGCCGAGTAAATTGATACCCATCATGTCACGCTTCAAAATTGCTCACGCTCTTGGAACAGCGACAAACTTTGGTACTTAAAAATCTCCATAAATTGACACTTTTTGGGAATCAGTGACACCAATACAGTGATCAGTGCTAAAAATTATATTATATATATATTATTATACAGTATTTATATAGCGCCAACAGTTTACGTAGCACTTTACAACTTGAGGGTAGACAGTACAAATACAATACACTTTGATACAGTAGGAATCAGAGGGGTATAATAAATATATATATATATATATATATATATATATATATATATATATATATATATATATATATATATATATATATATATATGTGTGTGTATATGCACTGTCACTGTACTAATATCAGTAAACAAAGGGCGCTCGATATAAAGTGTGTGTGTTCCAATACACACACTTTATTCAGCGCCCTCTTTTACTGATATTTTATGAGCAACAAAGGGTGTATCACACCCCTAAAGGGGTAGCTGATATTTTTAAGTGTTGACATTTACAAGGATTAATATCCTTTTAGATAGGAGGTAAAGAGCAGCGCCAACCACCGTTTGTACTATTGTGACTGTAATAATGACACTGGCTGGGAAGGGGGTTAACATTAGGGGTGATCAAAGGGTTAAACTGTGTGCCTGACCAATGTTTTAGTGTACTGGGGGGCTGGGGTGCTTTTACTAGGGGAAGACATAGATCCGTGTTCCTGCTTTGCAGAGACACCGGATCCACGCATTCCCTACTGTCAGATCAGAGATCTGCCTTGTTTACATAGACAGACTGCCGTTCTGTCTCTGTACCGAACAATCGGCGGGTGCCGGCAGACATCGAGTCCATGGTACCCACCGATCAGCATTCACGCCAGCTAGCTGGAAGAGGCGGATCACATTATTTATATATAGTGTGTGTGTGTGTGTGTGTGTGTGTGTGTGTGTGTGTGTATATATATATATGTGTGTGTGTGTATACACTGGTCCTAAAATAGTGTCAAAAGTGTCTGTTCTGTCCGCCATAATGTCACAGTCCCGCTAAAAAAAAAAAAAACGTAGATCTACGCCATTACTAGTAAATAATAATAATTAAAATGCCATAAATCTATCCCCTGTTGTGTGGAAGCTATAACTTTTGCACAAACTAATCAATATACGCTTATTGCGATTTTTTTTTTACCAATAATGTGTACAAGAATATACATCGTCCTAAACCGATGAAGAAATTTGTTTTTACTATAGCAAAAAAATTTTTTTTTTTAATCAAAATTGTCGCTCTTTTTTTGTTTAAAGCGCAAAAAAAAAAACCCAGCAGAGGTGATCAAATACCACCAAAAGAAATCTCTATTTGTGGGGAAAAAAAAAAAAAAGGACATCGATTTTGTTTGGGTACAGCGTCACACGACCGCGCATTTTTTTTTTTCTTCAATATCTTTTATTCTTAAATTTAGGTACAAAAAAAAGAAATTCCAATACATTTTAATAACCTACATGTCATCAACCAAAGACTTTCTTCTCCACAACTAGATACAGATTGCCTCTAAACTTTTAACCCCCCCTCCCCCCCTCTGCTCCGGGAACAGACTATTGATGTCGCTTACATCTATCTCGGTACCGACTCCTAAACCAATCAGGCTCCTACCATCTCTGCGAGCTTCAAAGTAATCTTAAATAAGTGCCAGTCACTCCATTTGCCAATGGTCCCAAAAATGTGTCAAAATTGTCTGATGTGTCCACCATAATGTCGCAGTCACAATAAAAATCGCAGATCGCCGCCATTACTAGTAAGAAAAAAATAATTAATAAAAATGCCATAAAATCTATCCCCCATTGTGTAGACGCTATAACTTTTGCGCAAACAGATCAATAAATGCTTATTGCAATTTTTTTTTACCAAAAATATGTAGAAGAATACATATCGGCCTACACTGAGGAAAAAAAAAAAATGTTTTTTTATATATTTTTGGGGGATATTTATATTTATAGCAAAAAGGAAAAAATATTGCTTTTTTTTCAAAAATGTTGCTCTTTCTTTTGTTTATAGCGCAAAAAATAAAAACCGCAGGAGGTGATCAAATACCACCAAAAGAAAGCTCTATTTGTGGGGAAAAAAAGGACGTTGATATTGTTTGGGAGCAATGTCGCACGACCGCGCAATTGTCAGTTAAAGCGACGCAGTGCCGAATCCCAAAAAATGGCCTGGTCATTAAGGAGGCAAATCCTTCTGGTGCTTAACCACTTCAGCCCCGGAAGAATTGGATGTTCAATGACCAGGCCATTTTTTGGGATACAGCACTGCGTCGCTTTAACTGACAATTGTGCGGTCGTGCAACGCTGTACCCAAACAAAATTGACGCCCCTTTTTTTCCACACAAATAGAGCTTTCTTTTGGTGGTTAACAAGACTCGTGGCCACTCATTAAAATTAGAAGAAAAGAGGTTTAACCTTAAACTACGTAGAGGGTTCTTTACTGTAAGAGAGGCAAGGATGTGGAATTCCCTTCCACAGGCGGTGGTCTCAGCGGGGGGCATCAATAGGTTCAAGAAACTATTAGATAAGCACCTGAATGACCGCAACATACAGGGATATACAAGGTAATACTGACACATAATCACACACATAGGTTGGACTTGATGTAGTTGTGTCTTTTTTTCAACCTCGCCTACTATGTAACTATATCCGAAACCCCCCCCCCCAAAAAAAACTGTAAGGTAAAGGCATAATGAGCTAGTATGCACTGCATACTAGCTCATTATGAAATACTTACCTCAGAATGAGGTCCCCACATCGCATCCCTGTCAACGCCAAGGGAGCTAGAATTTTCCCCTCGGCGTTTCTTCTGACCACTCACAGCGCCGGAGCCACAATGACGTCACTCCCGCACATGCGCGTGGGAGTCCTCGGTTCCGGAAGGAAACGCCAGACCTTCACTGCGCATGCGCCGCTGACATCAAGTGGCTGCATGCAGGGTGAATATCTCCTAAACCGTTCAGGCTCAGGAGATATTCATTTTACCTACAGGTAAGCCTTATTATTAGGCCTTATTATAGGCTTACCTGTAGGTAAAAACTTCAAAAAGGGGTATACAAGCGCTTTAAGGACGCGGCAGCTCCTGATCCTTAACTGATCATTTACATTTCCGCTGTCAGTGGGGGAATTTCCCGTTGACAGCTGAAAGAACCGAGCCTAAGGTTGGGTTCACACCTATGCGAATTGGATGCGGCTTTCTCCGCATCCAATTTGCATGACAGGAGATTGTGACCGGCTCTCTCTATGGTTCACACATCTCCGTTGCGGCTGCGGAGCGGCTTTCACAGGAACGCTGTGCGTCTTTGGCTCCGTTTCAGGGCCGCATTCAGGCAAATAAAATTTGTCCCTGAACAGGGACGCACCGGACCCCCTGCTGTGAGCCGCATCCGCCGGAAGTGTGAACCCATCCTGAAAGTATCGGGTACCGATACCCGTCCAAATGCTTATTATCGGCACCAATGCCGGTATCGGTGCAAAACTAGTTATAACCCTCCCTTTACTCCTTTCAAAATGAAAAAAAAAAAAAAAATATGTTTATCCTTTATTTACACTGCAACTTCCTGGGAAGGTGATTAGGATCAGAACAGGAAGTGGAGAGGAAATCTACACCTTGGGTGTCACAGGGCCTTGCATCTAAGGCTTGGCGATTTTCTAAAAAAAAAAAAAAACAAACACTCGATTCACAATCCGAATCGAGTTTTTTTTTTTTTTTTGGACACCGCGCCGGTCCTGAGGAGCTGCGGGCAGGAGTTTTTAGGCGAGGCTGCGGCTTCGGCCTAGTCGGCGGCCTCGCCTAAAAGCTCCTGCCCGCAGCTCCTCAGGACCGGCGCGGTGAAAAAACTAAAAGAAAAATCTAAAAAAAAAAAAAAATCGATTTGCTTAAATTTTGAATCGATTTGACCTCTCAAGCTTTAAATCGATTTTTTTCCCCAGCCCTACTTGTATCTACAGGAAGAATGGCGATAAAATCACAGCGGGTCTCTATACAACACATCATCCCCCCCAGCATTCTGAAGCTCCAGTTTACCTGTCAAGACGTGACTCCAGTATGTGAAGTCTCTCCTCTCTCAGACTTCCCCCGAAGAGCTCCCCGATCCCCGGAACCAGCAGATCCACCGCGGACACCTGGAGGAGAACACAGAACATCTTATACATGAAGAAAGAGAGGATCCCTACACCAACCACTTTACATCCTTCTAGAGGAGACTTAAAGGGTTAAATAAAAGCGATACCCAACATGTCACGCTTTAAAACTGCGCACGCTCGCGGAATGGCATCAAACTACGGTATTTAAAAGCCTTTACAGGTTTAACGCACAGGAGGTCTGGTGCTAGCACGATCGCTTGCGCTCTGACGTTCATGGCGATACCTCACATGTGTGGTGCGATCGCCGTTTACGTATTGCATGCCGGACAGAGTTGTAATCCTCAGACATGAAAGCATATCCTTGTTTAGTGTATACTTGTCGCAATCCAGAGCTATAAGTGCATGGGTCACTTCTGACACCCAAGAGAAAAAAAAAAAAAAAAGGTGACAACGGAGGGAGCTCCAGTACACAGCATGTGATTGACAGCCTCAGTTCTGTTCCTGTGTGCAAAAGGGGAGGGGAGGGGAGGGGGGGTGTCCCATCACTTTAATTAGCTCTCCTCACGGCATTATCCCAGTCCCCTGCTTTCTGAAAGCTCAGACAAGCTGTATAAAATGATGGACTTTGAAAAGCTGTAGTGGACAGAAGACTGCAGATAAACAGATACAACTTATGTAGGAGGATTTGTTTCACCTCTGCGTATCACCTGAGCCCAGTCACTTCACTGGGTATATGCGAGGCTTTTCATCTTTAACTACTTCACCTCCAGAAGGTCCACCCCCCCCCCCCCTTTATGACCAGGCCATTTTTTGGGATACGGCACTGCGTTACTTTAAGTGCCAATTGCGCAGTTGTGGGACGCCGTACCCAAATAAAATGTCCTTTTTTCCCCACAAATAGAGCTTTCTTTTGTTGGTATTTGATCACCTCTGCTGTTTTTATTTTTTGCACTATAAACAAAAAAAAGAGCGACAATTTTGCAAAAGAAGAAAAAAAATATTTCTTACTTTTTGCTATAGGGCCAGTTCACACCACATGCAGTCCAGTGCGTTTTTTTTTCTGCATCAAAAATGCATGGAAAGTAGGTTATATGGTTTTTAATGGCCCAGTTCACACCCAGTGCTTGCAGTTTCAAAAAAAAAAAAAAAAAAAAAAAAAAAAAAAAAAGGTAGAACATGCTGCAATTTTCCTGCACTGGAGTGTACTGGAATTCTGTAAAAAGCATCAAAAACGTACTGGAAGACACACGTTCTTATTTAAGGAAAAAAAAAAAAAAAAAAAAAAAAAAAAAAGAAGGGGGGGGGGAAACGCACTGGACTTCATCAAAAACGCACCAAAAATGAATATGCAGAAAAACACCTGGAATGTATCCCGACTGCGTTTCTATGGTGTGAACTGGCCCATAAAACACATCCAATAATTTTTTTTTTTTTTAAATATAAATGTCTCCATAAATATAGGCCAATATGTATTCTGCTACATATTATTGGTAAAAAATTGGTAAGCGTATATTGATTGGTTTCCACATTCGGACTGATCGGGTCTGCCTGTCCGTTTTTCAGGCAGATCCCATCGGCCCACCCATTGTCCATTATGGGGAGGCGGATGTCAGCGGTCGGCCGACACCCACCTGACATCCGCCTCCCCCGCCCTTCCTCCTGGATCCGATGGGATGATAAACGGACAGGCGGTCAGTTTTCTTCTGATCTCCCCATGGAGGAGAGCGGAGATCTGACAGGTCCATCTCTGCACAGCGAGTGAAGACGGACCTGTCATCCGCCTGCTCAGCGGGGGGATCAACAGAGCGATCTCCCACAACGGATCTGCTCCGTGTGAAAGGGGCCTACGGGATAGATTTATGGAATTTGTATTTCTTTTTACTAGCAATGGCGGCGATCAGCGGGACTGCGATATTGTGGCGGATGAATCGGACACTAAGTGACACATTTTGGGGACCAGTGACACTATTACAGGGATCAGTGCTAAAAATATGCACTGTCACTGTTAGGGTTGCACAGATACTAGTATCGGTATCGATACCAAGCATTTGCACAAGTAAGGTGCAGGGGGGGGAGGGGGGCATTTGTTTGTTGTCTGGTCATTAGCCTAGGCTTATGATATCATGCACAGCTCTCTCTCTCACTCTTGTGAGAGTTTGCCTGGAAGGGAGGGGGGGGGGGGGAGGGAGTCATAAGAGGGCCAATGAGAGCTGCAGAGCTGGAGGTGTGTGTGTCTATGTAAATCCAGGAAGTCAACAGGCAGCAGCTTCAGCTGCCCACAGTTAAAATGGCGGCAGCCAGACTCAGTGGAGGGAGACTTCTACAGCATATTTGACAAGAATATATATATATATATACACACACATATTATATAATATGTGTGTGTGTATATATATATATATATATATATATATATATATATATATATATATTATATATATATATATATAATAGATAGATAGATAGATAGATATTTGGACGTTTTCCAGAAACAGAACATTACTCCCAGTCCCTAGTATTAGTAAGAAGATTGTGAAGAGGGAGACGTGGCTCTCTCAAAAACATAGTGGGATTTTGAAGGGAGATAATGTATCTATTTTAAAGGTGAGCAATACCGACAACGGTTAGTATAAAAGTATAAAATTTTATTAAGACAAAACGGATAAAACAATACAGTCTAATTACAATCAAAATACATAATGTAACCATATTCTTTTATTAGACCAGGTGAGCATCTGCAAGATATTTAGTGTATATAAAATGTTCTTCATCTGAATAACCTGTTGATGTTTCTAAATTGATTATGGGATGTGCATCATTATACTAATGGTTTGTTTCATATTTTATGCCATCTAGATGAAATCAGTAATGCATGTAGTGCCCTGATGAAGCGATAAGCGAAACATGTTGGCCGCTCCTGCATACTCACGCAAATTGATTTCATATAACAAGCTGTAATCTATGGTTACATTATGTATTTTGATTGTAATTAGACTGTATTGTTTTTTTATCCGTTTGTCTTAAAAAAAAAAAAATAATATTTTTATACTAACCGTTGTCGGTATTGCTCACCATTAAATAAATGCATTATCTCCCTTCAAAATCCCACTATATTTTTGAGAGAGCCACGTCTCCCTCTTCACAATCTTCTCAGCATATTTGGCAAGTAGAGAATCACAGTATATATAAAATAATATGCAAAGTGGCTGGAGGGAAGCTTCATAATGGCAAAGATGTTTTTATTACAAATTATGTGAGCAGACTGCAGTTCCTCTTTAAGCGGACCTCATTTACACTAAAGTTCATCCCTTTGACCTCTAAAAGAACTAAAATGTTACAATGTTTCTTTTTATCTTCGCCTGAGTGTTGTGATAAACTTGGCAGGCTGCCTTTTTTTTTTTTTTTTTTTGACAGCTGTCGGCTTGAGCAGAGAACTCTCTGCACTGAATCGAGGAAATGCTGTGTTAGACCCCTTTCACACTGAGCTGCCCCGGGCGTTGGCGGTGAAGCGGCGCTATTTTTCGCGCCGCTTCACCGTTGTTTTAGCGGCGCTATTCGGCCGCTACCGGGCCGGTGCTGCCCCATTGTTATAAATGAGCAGGAGTGGTGTATTCCCCTCTCCTATACCGATGCAAAGAAGCTGCTGGCAGGCCTTTTTAGGACGCCCTGCCAGCGCAGCGCCCCAGTGTGAAAGCACTCAGGGCTTTCACACTGGGTGAGGCTTTTTTCAGGCGCTATTTTTAGCGCTGTAGCACCTGAAAAACGCCTCCAGTGTAAAAGAGGTCTAAAGATCGCTAGGGGAGTAGAATCGCAATCTCGATTCTTTAACAATTAATCGCGCAGCTCTACTGGACCTGCTAGTTGGCTCTCACTCCACACTCACAGCGGGAGCGGGTTACCACGAGCGCCCCAGACCCAGAAGTGCAAAATCACGTACAGGTACGTGACCCTGCCCGGGAGAGTCGCCTTATATATTTACAGTATACAGTCGGCAAGCGGTTAAACTTTTTTTCTTATTTTTTATCATTCTCTAGGACTGGTGTGCGATTTTCCGGGTCTGCACTCCTAGCACAGCCATATATAGGGGTCCCACTCAGCCTGGTATATAGTGGAAGGGTAGTGGGAACACCCAGAACCTGTCAGAGTTGTCGGCAGGCATCCCTCACTGTTGGGCGGAGTGCCCCTTTAAGCCGGGACCGGTCTGTGCTGCACCCTTGGAGAAGTCGGAGTTCACATGGAAGTAGGTTAAACCCACACACCTGTGTAACCTGCTCAGGGTTTCTGTCATTAACTTTCATCTCTCAGTGTTAAAAGGCACATCCTAAAATAGATCGTGGAAACTGCCTGAAGGGAAGCGTGAGCGATCGTTTCTGCAGAATTGAAGCTTTAGTTATGGTCGCCCTGGTTAAGTGTTTGTGGTAATTAGAAGCGAAGCGAACGTGCGAACCCGGGAAAAGTAGAGGAGACACAGCGAAACTGGGCAGCGGCTCAATCACCATCTCCCAGCTACAGCCGCCCTATCAAAAGCGTCCGTATCATTTAATCTGCTTATATTTTACCTTCCCTGGTCCCCCCTCCCCCCTCCCTCCACCTTCATCAACGCGATCATGAAGACAATTTTCATATTTAAAAAAAAAAATTGCCGTTTTCATTACACGCCTAGTTTTAGACCTGGTGATGTCATCACTGGGTTTCTGTATTTCTCTATGCAATGCAGGCAGATCATTGCTGGTGGGAGGGGCCGGCGAGAAGTTGTACATAGCATTGAGCCCCTTCAGCCCTGATGCAAGCAGTAGGGTGGCTCTTGGGAGGAGTTTAAAAAAAAAAAGTGGGTGGGCGGGTCAGTCTGGAGAAGTGGGCGTTCCTAGGCAGACCACTCTAGGTAACGCCCACATGTGATGTTGATCCTCCATGGCCTGAAATCCAAATGAATGAAAGGGGCAGGGTGGTGACAGTCAGGCTGGGGAGGAAAGTGCGAGATCAGTGATGGAGAACCTTGACACCCCCAGATGTTTTGGAACTACATTTCCCATGAGGCTCGACTACACTGCAGAGTACATGAGCATCATGGGAAATGTAGTTCCAAAACATCTGGGGTGCCAAGGTTCACCATCACTGTGCTAGATGTTGGATGTCCTCCAGCCAAGATAGGAGGTGGGGCTCTGAGTTCCCTGAATAAGCTCACAGCGTGCAGTGAAATCAAGGGGGTTTTTTTAGCCCAGGAAAGGAGCGATTTTCTAATGCAGAGAATGTAGCCGACACAACATCAGCGCCATCTCTTCATCACTGTACTAGAAGTACAGGACGCGGTGGTGACACCCCCCCCCCCCAAGGGGCAGGTCTAGGATGCCCTGCACTGACTGGATGTCCTCAGTCTTTCCGGTCGCTTGACACCCGAGTGACATTCAACCTGAAGAGGACTGAGGACATCTAGTGGCAGAAAGGGCTTACTGCAGCATGCCACCCATAAGGAGGAGCAACGCTGGATCACAGAGCCGGGATAAATGTCAGGATTCCAGCAAGAGCTACGTTTTATTACTATTATTTATTATTATTATTATACAGGATTTATATTGCGCCAACAGTTTGCGCGGCACTTTACAACATTTTATAAAATTGCTGGGCAACTACATTAAAAAAAATAGACTTGGGCTTCAAGCTTATATACAGTGCCTTGAAAAAAGTATTCATACCCCTTGAAATTTTCCACATGTTGTCATGTTACAACCAAAAACATAAATGTATTTTATTGGGATTTTATGTGATAGACCAACACAAAGTGGCACATAATTGTGAAGTGGAAGGAAAATGATAAATGGTTTTCAAAGTTTTTTATAAATAAATATGTGAAAAGTGTGGGGTACATTTGTATTCAGCCCCCCGGAGTCAATACTTTGTAGAACCGCCTTTCACTGCAATTACAGCTGCAAGTCTTTTTGGGGATGTCTCTACCAGCTTTGCACATCTAGAGAGGGACATTTTTGTCCATTCTTCTTTGCAGAATATCTCAAGCTCTGTCAGATTGGATGGAGAACGTCTGTGAACAGCAATTTTCAATTCTTGCCACAGATTCTCAATTGGATTTAGGTCTGGACTTTGACTGGGCCATTCTAACACATGAATATGTTTTGATGTAAACCATTCCATTGTAGCTCTGGCTGTATGTTTAGGGTCGTTGTCCTGCTGGAAGGTGAACCTCCGCCCCAGTCTCAAGTCTTTTGCAGACTCTAATGCCCTGTACACACGAGCGGAATGTCCGACAGAAAAAGTCCGACGGAAGCTTTTCATCGTATATACCAATCGTGTGTATGCATTATCGGACTTTTTTTTTTTTCGAAAAATCTGAAGGACCTAGAAATGGAACATGTTCTAAATCTTTCTAAGGGACCCAATTCCTATCAGGAAAACCGATCGTCTGTATGCTGATCCGACGGACCAAAAACGACGCATGCTCTGAAGCAAGTAAGAGACGAAAGCTATTGGCTACTGGCTATTGAACTTCCTTTTTCTAGTCCTGTCGTACGTGTTGTACGTCACCGCGTTCTGGACGGTCGGACTGTGGTTCGGTGTGTAGGCAAGACCGTTTGAATGGAATCCCGTCAGAGTTCCGTAGGAGAAACCGTTGGAATTTATTACGACGACTAAACCGATCGTGTGTACGCGGCATAACAGGTTTTCTTCTAAGATTGTCCTGTATTTGGCTCCATCCATCTTCCCATCAACTCTGACCAGCTTGCCCATTGAAGAAAAGCATCCCCACCACATGATGCTGCCACCACCATGTTTCACAGTGGGGATGGTGTGTTCAGGGTGATGTGCAGTGTTAGTTTTCCACCACACATATCGTTTTGCTTTTAAGCCAAAAAGTTCCATTTTGGTCTCATCTGACCAGAGCACCTTCTTCCACATGTTTGCTGTGTCCTCCACATGGCTTCTTGCAAACTGCAAACGGGACTTCTTATGGCTTTCTTTCAACAATGGCTTTCTTCTTGTAACTCTTCCATAAAGACCAGATTTGTGGAGTGCACGACCAAAAGTTGTCCTGTGGACAGATTCTTCTGTCTGGTGTGTTCCTTGGTCTTCATGATGTGGTTTGTTCACTAAGGTTCTCCAACAAACCTGTGAGGGCTTCACAGAACAGCTATATTTATACCGAGACATAAATTACACACAGGTGGACTCTATTTACTAATTAGGTGACTTCTGAAGGCAATTGGTTCCATTAAGATTTTAGTTAGGGGTATCAGAGTAAAGGGGGCTGAATACAAATGCACGTCACACTTTTCAGATAATTAATTTCCTTCCACTTCACAATTATGTGCCACTTTGTGTTGGTCTATCACATAAAATCCCAATAAAATACATTTACATTTTTGGTTACAAAATGTGGAAAATTTCAAGGGGTGTGAATATTTTTTCAAGGCACTGTATGTTTTTAAACTTTTTTTTTTCTGTACAATATTTATTATTAAACAATTAGTTAACAACATGACAAAAGTTCCCCAGAGGGTTAGCCAAAGAGACTGTACAGCTAATGTTCCCAGCTTTAAAGCTGTGTTTTTTTCTGACTACTTCCTGTGTGCCTGTACGTTTCAGTTTGCGTTATTGAGCTCTATAGACAAAAGACTTTACATCAAAGAAGCAAACAAGTCACTTGTTAGCATTGTTCAGACCTTTAAGCGCCACCTTCTGGCTAAACAGAAGAATGCTAAATAATGTGCAAATTAAATCATTCAATGTGGAATTCCAGGCTCTAACTAAGCTTAAAACTGCTCCCACCCCTCCTTCTAACACCTATGCTAACTACCCTCTACAAGGAAGATGCTTAAACTTACCTTTTCTCAGGGCGTTCGGTTGGGTCACGTGATTGGCTCCCAGTAGCAGCTTCAGGGGAGAGGAGGAACAGCTGATAACAGATACCCCATAGTAAGCCAATGGGTGACGTCACCACTCAGGCATTCCAGCCATTGTCAGCGAGCTCTCCTCTTCACTGAAGTTGGCTCCTGGGGAGATTACATGACTGGATGGGAATACCCCGAGAATAGGGAAGTATCTGCATTTTGCTTCTACAGGGTAGTTATAGGAGTTGGAAGGGGGTGGAAGACGTTTTAGGCTTAGTTAGAGCCTGGAATTCCACATTAAATTACAGCTGTGCTCATAAGTTTACATACCCTGGCAGAATTTATGATTTCTTGGCCATTTTTCAGAGAATTTGAATGATAAAACAAAAACTTTTCTTTCATTCATGGTTAGTGTTTGGCTGAAGCCATTTATTATCAGTCAACTGTGTTTACTCTTTTTAAATCATAATGACAGAAACTACCCAAATGACCCTGATCAAAAGTTTACATACCCTGGTTTTGGTCTGATAACATGCACACAAGTTGACATAAAGGGGTTTGAATGGCTATTTAAGGTAACCATCCTCACCTGTGATCTGTTTGCTTGTAATTAGTGTGTGTGTATAAAAGGTCAATGAGTTTGACTCCTGACAGACCCTAGCATCTTTCATCCAGTGATGCACTGACGTTTCTGGATTCTGAGTCATGGGGAAAGCAAAAGAATTGTCAAAGGATCTGTGGGGAAAGGTAGTTGAACTGTATAAAACAGGAAAGGGATATAAAAAGATATCTAAGGAATTGAGAATTCCAATCCGCAGTGTTCAAACTCTAATCAAGCAGTGGAAAATGAGGGGTTCTGTTGAAACCAAACCACGGTCAGGTAGACCAACTAAAATTTCAGCCTCAACTGCCAGGAAAATTGTTCAGGATGCAAAGAAAAACCCACAAATAACTTCAGGTGAAATACAGGACTCTCTGAAAACATGTGGTGTAGCTGTTTCAAGATGCACATTAAGGAGTCACGTGAAGAAATATGGGCTGCATGGTCGAGTCACTAGAAGAAAACCATTACTACGCAAATGCCACAAAGTATCCCGCTTATAATACACCAAACAGCACAGAGACAAGCCTCAAACCTTCTGGCACAAAGTCATTTGGAGTGAAGAGACCAAAATTGAGCTTTTTGGCCACAACCATAATTTCTACATTTGGAGAGGAGTCAACAAGGCCTATGATGAAAGGTACACCATTCCTACTGTGAAAGACAGAGGTGGATCGCTGATGTTTTGGGGATGTGTGAGCTACAAAGGCACAGGAAATTTGGTCAAAACTGATGGCAAGATGAATGCAGTATGTTATTAATTAATACTGGAGGATCATTTGCATTCATCATCCAGGAAGCTGCGCATGGGACGTACTTGGACATTCAACATGACAATGACCCAAAACACAAGGCCAAGTCAACCTGTCATTGGCTACAGCAGAATAAAGTGAAGGTTCTGGAGTGGCCATCTCAGTCTCCGGACCTCAATATCATTGAGCCACTCTGGGGAGATCTCAAACTTGCAGTTCATTTAAGACAGCCCAAGAATTTATAGGAACTTATAAGGCTTTATAAGGCTTTTTGCCAAGAGGAATGGGCAGCTTTACCATCTGAGAAGATAAAGAGCCTCATCCACAAATACCACAAAAGACTTCAAGCTGTCATTGATGTTAAAGGGGGCAATAGACGGTATTAAAAAATGGAGTATGTAAACCTTTGATCAGAGTCATTTGGGTAGTTTCTGTTGTGATTATGATTTAAAAAGAGTAAACACAGTTGATTAATAAAAAATGGCTTCAACCAAACACTAACCATGAGTGATAGAAAAGTTTTTGTGTTATCATTCATATTCTCTGAAAAACGCCCAAGAAATCATAAATTCTGCCAGGGTATCTAAACTTATGAGCACAATTGTATATCATTTGCATATTTTATATTCTTCTTTTGAGCCAGCGGGTGGCACTTAAAGGTCTGAACAATGCTAACAAGTGCCTTGTTTGCTTCTTTGATGACATGTGAGACATGACAAGGGGGAAACTTAAAAGAGAGTAGTCGCCGCTGTGATGATTCATGTAAAATGACCCAACTTTTTTTTATTTTTTTTTGTGGCAGATGCAAAGAAATCATGGCAGAGAGGTGAAAATGAGACTACAGTGCCACCCACTGTCTGGATAAAGGACTACATAATATGAATATCTATTATATCATAGTCAACTGGCATGCAAATACAAAGAGCATTATTCATTCCCTGTAAAAAGCTCCTTCAGTCTAATTAAAAAGCTGAACACTGTTTTTGTAAGCTGGTAAATCACTAAAAGTAAACCACAAAAAAAAAGAAAGAAAAAAAAAAGCAAATATAGGCAAAAAGTGAAATTGATTTGAACTGCAAATTCTCTAAAGAACTACCCACCTTCAAGCACCGCCCCTTGGTTCCAGCCCCTACGCATCTCCCAGTACCGCCCCTTGGTTCCACCCCCAACTCCCAGTACCGACCCTTAGTTCCACCCCCTACCCATCTCCCAGTACCACCCCTTGGTTCCACCCCCTACCAACCTCCCAGTACCGCCCCTTGGTTCCACCCTCTACCCACCTCCCAGTACCGCTCCTTGGTTCCACCCCCTACCCACCTCCCAGTACCGCCCCTTGGTTCCACCCCCTACCCATCTCCCAGTACCACCCCTTGGTTCCACCCCCTACCCAACTCCCAGTACCACCCCTTGGTTCCACCCTCTACCCAACTCCCAGTACCACCCCTTGGTTCCACCCCCTACCGAACTCCCAGTACGGCCCCTTGGTTCCACCCCCTACCCATCTCCCAGTACCGTCCCTTGGTTCCACCCCCTACCCACCTCCCAGTACCACCCCTTGGTTCCACTCCCAACACTGCCCCTTGGTTCCACCCCCTACCCACCTCCCAGTACCGCCAATTGGTTCCACCCCCTACCCACCTCCCAGTACCGCCAATTGGTTCCACTCCCAACTCCCAGTACTGCCCTTTGGTTCCACCCCCTACCCACCTCCCAGTACCGCCAATTGGTTCCACCCCCTACCCACCTCCCAGTACCGCCCCTTGGTTCCACCCCCTATCCACCTCCCAGTACCACCCCTTTTAAGGAATACAGAACCAAGTAATTTGTATGGAATTTGACAAGAGAGCGGCCACAAATAACTTCCCCTCCCCAGCAACAATAGACCCCTCCCTCAACAGTAGATTCCTCCCAGCAACAATTTTCTCCCCCCTCCAGCAACAGTAGATTCTCCACCAGCAACAATAAACTTTTCCAGCAACACTAGACCCCCCACAACAATAGCCCCCCCCCCCCCAGCAACCATAGATTCCCCAGCAGCCAGCATCAATAGACCCTCCAGCACACTCTAGTACCCCTTGCCATTGAATACATTCTGTGCTGGAGGCAGTGGCGGGAAACGGTCACCTAGAGCCCAGGGCGAACATGCCAAACTGACCTCCCCCAGGATGTATGAGCATTGTGTGACAGCAAGAATCCCCCCCCCGCCCCCGCCACGAAAAAAAAACAAAAAAAAAAAAGGAGCGCTTAATCCCTAAATCTCTCTTCTCCCAATCCTCCTAGCACAATTCCTCTACCCCTAAATTTTCCCCTCCTAGTACACATCTTCTCCCCACTTCAAATAACACCTCCCAACACAAACCCCCCCCCTAAATCCCCCCTCCTAACACAAATCTACTCTCTCCACCCCCCTTCCCAACACAAATCCCCCTAAATCACCACTCTGCAAATTTCCCCTCCTAGAATACTTCCCCCCTGTGGCCCCCCACATCATGTCTTTCCAACAAAAATCCCCTCTGTTCCAATTTTCTTTGTGGTGCCCCCCCTCAACCTCATGATACCACAATGCCCATGGCAGCCGCCCCTCCTGCCCACCACTTGTCCCGGCCTTGGCTGGAGGTGCCGGAACTGCGTTCCCCCCCGCAATAAAAAAAAAAACCCTGCCTGAAACTACTGCATTTCCATGTTCTGTGTACCGTGGGAGACCAGATATAGTGAATACAAGTTCCTGGG